>NC_092876.1:142983674-143310236 GCF_028372415.1 Notamacropus eugenii | reverse complement strand
TTACACTCATCAAAACTCAAACAATGAATAAGCGAGGTTAGGCAGGGACCTATTATTGGACGATCAGTGGGAGCCAGAGTGATTTGTGTTTGAGGCATAGTAGCTGCATCTGAATCCCAATGGGCTTTGTCAATGGACTGGTTTTCTAGAGCTCTATTTCAAGAAATCATAAATTAAACTACATGTGACAGAAGAGTTGATTGTTCCAGTTTTTGAAGAAAAAAATGTAGGATAACTAAGTAGGAAAGAGGGGGAAAATCTAGCTCCCAAACCCCAAGATCTCTTGTAAGGTTTAAGCAATCAAAATTTATGTTGTTTTGGGTAGTGCTATGGTATATTTCAGCAAAAGGTAGTTTCTCTGATTATCTTTTTTAATTAGATCTGGTTTTGCTTTTACTATGTCTGAGATCATGATTGCTTCCCTTGGCTTTTTTAATTCAGCTGAAGAATAATAGATTCTGTCCCAGATTCTTCTTTTAACTCTTTGTTATGTCTTACTGTTTAAAGTGAATCTTTAATAAACAACATATTGTTGGATTTTAATTTCTAATCCATTCTGCTATTCGCTTCTGTTTTAAGGGTAAGCACATCTCATTCACGTTCAGAGTTATGATTATTAATTCTGTATTTCCCCGCATCCTATTCTCTTCTGTTTATCCTTCTCTCTTTTTATCTTGTCCTTCCTTGAAATTCTGTTTTGCTTCTCACCACTGCTTCCCTTGATCCACTCTCTCTTTTATCATTCCCCTTTTCCTTTATTTCCTTTCCCTCCTATTTCTCTATTAGATAAGATAGATTCCTATACACAGCTAAGTGTGTGTGTCTGTGTGTGTTCTTCCTTCTTTGAACCAATTTTGATGAGAGTGAGGTTCAAACATTGGCTATCATCACCCCTCAATTCTTCCCTCCACTGCAAAAAGCTCTTCCTAGTGTATCTCTTTTATTTGAGAAAATTTCCCCCATTCTTCCTCCCAGTGCATCTATCTTTCTCATCTCTACATTATTCTTTTGAAGATCATCTCAGCATAACCAACTCATAACTATATTCTCTGTCTATGTAGATTCTTAACTGCCCTAATACTATTAATGTTCCTAGGAATTACATGTATAATATTCCCACACAGGAATATAAACAGTTTAACCTTATCATGTCCCTTACAAGTTCTCTTTCATGTTCACCTTTTTATGTTTCTCTCGAATCTTGTGTTTGAATGTCAAATTTTCTATTCAGCTCTGGTCTTTTCATCAGAAATGCTTGAAGGTCCACTATTTGATTAAATATCCAAATTTTCCCCTGAAGGATTATACTCAGTTTTGCTGGCTGAGTTATTCTTGGTTATAAACCTAGCTACTTTGTCTTCTGGACTATTATATTCCCATTCCTCTGTTCCTCTAATGTGGTAGCTGCTAAATCTTGTGTAATCTTTTTTAAAATTAATTTATTTGTTTTCAGTTTTCAACAATCACTTCGATAAGCCTTAAATTTTCCCCCCTTACTCCCCTCCCTCCCCAAGACAACAAGCAATTTTATAGGGGTTCTACACCTACATTCTTATTAAACACATTTTTGTATTAGATGCATAGAAGAATTAAAATGAATGGGAGAAACCATGAGAAAAAACAAAAAAAATATAACACAAGGGAAAATAGTCTGCATCATTCTGTGTTCCTATTCGATAGTTCTTTCTCTGGATGTGGATGGCATTTTGCCTCAAGAGTCCTTTGGGAATGTTTGCCTTACTATGAAGGGTTAAGTCTATCAGAAACAGTCCTCACACACTGCAGCTGTTACTGTGTACAATGTTCTCCTGGTTCTGTTCATTTCACTGAGCATCAGTTCATATAAGTCTTTCCAGACCTCTCTGAAGTCCTCCTCTTCATCATTTTTTATAGCACCATAGTATTCCATTACATTAATATACCACAACTTGTTCAGCCACTCCACAATTGATGGGCACCCTCTCGATTTCCAGTTCTTGGCCACCACAAACAGAGCTGCTATAAATATTTTTGTACATGTGGGACCTTTTCCCATTTTTATGATCTCTTTGGGATACAGTCCTAGAAGTGATATTGCTGGGTCAAAGGGTATGCACATTTCTGTAGACCTTTGGGCATAGTTCCAAATTGCTCTCCAGAATGGCTGGATCAGCTCACAGCTCCACCAACAATAAATTAGTTTTCCAATTATGCCATATCTTCTCCAACATTTATCATCTTCCTGTTTCATCATGTTAGTCAGTGTAACAAGTGTGATATGGTACCTCAGAGTTGTTTTGATTTGCATCTCTCTCATCAATAGGGATTTAGAGCATTTTTTCATATGTCTATACATAGCTTTAATTTCTTCCTCTGAAAACTGCCTGTTCATATCCTTTGATCATTTATCAATTGGGGAATGACTTGTATTCTTGCACATTTGATTCAGTTATCTATATATTTTAGAAATGAGGCCTTTATCACAGACACTAGTTGCAAAAATTCTTTCCCAGCTTTCTGCTTCTCTTCTAATCTTGGTTGTATTGTGCAAAAGCTTTTCAGTTTAGTGTAATCAAAATTATCCATTTTGCCCTTCATAATGCTTTCTGTCTCTTTGGTCATAAATTTCTTCTTTCTCCGTAAATCTGAAAAGTACACTATTCCTTGCTCCCCTTATTTGTTTATAGTATCAGCCTTTATACTTAGGTCATGTATCCATTTGGACTTTATTCTTGTGTACAGTGTCAGGCATTGGTCTATGGCCACTTTTTGCCACACTGTTATCCAGTTTTCCCAGCAGTTTTCATCTGATAGTGAGTTCTTATCCCAGAAACTGAGGTTCTTGGGTTCATCAAACAGTAGATTGCTATATTCATTGACTACTGTGTCTTGAGTACCTAACCTATCCCACTGATCTACCCCTCTGTTTCTTAGCCAATATCAAGTGGTTTTGATGATTGCTGCTTTACAATACAGTTTGAGATCTGGTAGGGCAAGGTCCCCTTCCCATGTTTATTTTCATGAATTTCCTTGATATTCCGGACCTTTTGTTCTTCCAGATGAATTTTGATATTTTTTCTAGCTCTAGAAAATAATTTTCTGGTAGTTTGGTTGATATGGCACTGAATAAGTAAATTAATTTAGGTAGAATTGTCATTTTTATTATATTAGCTCAGCCTACCCATGAGCAACTGACAGTTTCTCAATTGCTTAGATTTGACTTTAGTCATCCCAAAATGTTTTGTAATTGTGTTCATATAGTCCCTGGGTTTGTTTTGGCAGGTAGACTCCCAGATATTTTATAGTGTCTACCATAATTTAAATGGGATTTCTCTTTCTATCTCTTGCTGTTGAGATTTGTTAGTAATATATAGAAATGCAGATTATTTACATGGGATTTTTTTTGTTACCTGCAACTTTGCCAAAGTTGTTTATTATTTCAAGTAGTTTTTTTACTTGATTCTCTAGGATTCTTTAAGTATATCATCTGCAAATAGTGATAACTTAGTTTCTTCTTTGCATGTTCTAACTTCTTGAATTTCTTTTTCTTCTTTTATTGCTAAAGCTAACATTTCTAAAACCAAGTTGAACAGCAGTGGTGAAAATGAACATCCTCTTTCACCCCTGATCTTATTGATAATGCATCTAGCTTATCCCCATTGCATATAATGCTTGCTAATGGTTTTAGGAAGATACTGCTTATTATTTTAAGGAAGGCTCTATTTATTCCTATGCTCTCCAGTGTTTTCAATAGGAATGGGTATTGTATTTTGTCTAAGGCTTTCTCTGTATCTATTGAGATAATCATATGGTTTCTGTTAGTTTTGTTGTTGATATGATCAATAATGCTGATAGTTTTCCTAATATTGAACCAGCGCTGCATTCCTTGTATAAATCCTGCCTAATCATAATGTATTATTTTCATTATAAGTTGCTGTATTCTTTTTTGCTAATGTCTTATTTAAAATTTTTGTACCTATATTCATTAGAGAAATTGGTCTGTAATTTTCTTTTCTCTGTTCTCTTCCTGGTTTAGGTATCAGAACCATATTTGTATCATAAAAAGAATTTGGTAGGACTCCTTCTTCACCAATTTTCCCAAATAGTCTAAACAGTATTGGAATTAACTGTTCTTTAAATATTTGATAGAATTAACACTTGTAAATCCATTTGACCCTGGAGATTTTTTTCCTAGCGAGTTCATTGATGGCTTGTTTAATTTCTTTTTCTGAGATGGGATTAGTTAAGTATTTAACTTCCTCTTCTGCTAATCTGGGCAATTTATATATTTTCTTAATATTCATCCACTTCTATTAGATTGTCAAATTTATGGGCATACAGTTGGGCAAAGTAATTTCTGATTATTGTTTTAATTTCCTCCCTTTTGGAGGTGAGTTCACCCCTTTCATATTTGATATTGGTGATTTGGTTTCCTTCTTTCTTTTTTTAAATCAAATTGACCAAAGGTTTATCAACTTTATTGTTTCTTCCATAAAACCAACTCTTAGTTTTATTAATTAGTTCAATAGTTCTCTTAATTTCAGTTTTATTAATCTCTTCTTTGGTTTTCAGTATTTCTAATTTGGTATTTACTTGGGGATTTTAAATTTGTTCTTTTTCTAGCTTTTTCAGCTGCATGCCCAATTCATTGATCTCCTCTTTCTCTGTTTTATTCATATAGGCATTTGATGTTATAAAATTTACCCTAAGAACTACTTTTTCAGTATCCCATAAGTTTTGGTAGGTTATCTCATTATTGTCACTCTCTTGAATAAAGTTATTGTTTCCTTGATAAGTTGTTTAACCCACTCATTATTTAGGATTAGATTATTTAGTTTCCAATTAATTTTTGGTCTATCTTCCTATGGCTCTTTATTACATATAATTTTTATTGCATTATGATCTGAGAAGGATGCATTGACTATTTCTGCCTTTCTGCACTGGATTTTGAGGATTTTATACCCTAGTACATGGTCAATTTTTGTATATGTACCATGTACTACTGAAATAAAGATATATTCCTTTTCAAACCCATTCAGTTTTCTCTAGAGATCTATCATATCTACCTTATCCAGAGTTCTATTCACCTCCTTAACTTCTTTCTTATTTTATTTTGAGGCTGGATTTATCAAGTTCAGAGAGAGAGAGGTTGAGGTCCCCCACTATTATAGCTTTGCTGTCTATTTCTTCCTGTAACTTCCTTAACATCTCCTCTAAGAATTTGGATGCTACACCACTTGGTACATATATGTTTACTAATGATATTGCTTCATTGTCTGTGGTGCCTTTTAGTAGGATATGGCTTCCTTTCTTATCTGTTTTGATCAGATCTATTTCTGATTTTCTTTTGTCTGAGATTAGGACTGCTACCCCTGTTGTTTTGTTTTGTTTTGTTTTGTTTTGTTTTACATCAGCTGAAGCACAATATATTCTGCTCCAACCTTTTACCTTTACCCTATGTGTATCCCCCTGTTTCAAATGTGTTTCCTGTAAACAATTTATTGTTGGAGTACGGTTTTTAATCCATTCTGCTTATGGGAGAGTTTATCCCATTCACATTCACAGTTATGATTACTATCTGTGTCTTTCTCTCCCATCCTATTTCCCTATTTATTCTTTTAGTTCTCCCTTCTCCTTTCCCCTCTACAATAGAGTTTTAATTTTTGACCACCACCTCCCTCAGTCTTCCCTTCCTTCTATCAGCCTCCCTCCCTTTTATTCCCCTTTTCCCTTACTGTTTTTTCCCTCCTTTTTAACCTCCCCTCCCTTTTCTTTCCCCTTTCCCCTCCTACTGCCTATTGGGCAAGTTAGATTTCTATACCTAACTGAGTTTGTTGTTCCCTCCTTGAACCAAATCAGGTAAGAGTAAATCTCAAACAATGTTCATCTCCCTCCCTTCTTTCCCTTTACTATAATATGCTTTGTGCCTCTTCCAGTGACATAATTTACCTTTTTCCTGCCTGCTTTTCACCTCTCCCATTAAATCCCTCTGCATCTTTAAATCACATTTTTTATCATCACATCAGTTAATTTATACCCACTCCCTCTATCCATGTATATCCCTTTAAAATATCCTAATAAACATACAATTTTCAAGATGAACAAATATCATCCTCCCTTATAGGGATGTAAACAGTTTGCCCATATTGAATAACAAGGTTTTTCCCCTGTTTACCTTTTTATTTGTCTCTTGAGACTGGTATTTGAAGATCAAATTTTCTATTGAGCTCTGACCTTTCATTAGGAAGGTCTGGGAATCCCTTATTTCAACTGAATGTCCAAATATTTGTCTGAAACATCATGCTCAATTTTTCTGGGTAATTGATCCTTGGTTGTAGCCCAAGCTCCTTTGCGCTATGGAATATCATATTCCAATCCCTCCAATCGTTTAATGTTGAAGCTGTAAGGTTTTGTGTGATTCTGACTGTAGTTCTTCAACATTTGAATTGTTTCTTTCTGGTTGCTTGCAGTATTTTCTCTTTAACTTTACAGTTCCAAAATTTCACAATAATATTCCTTGGCATTTTTCTGTTTGGAATCTCTTTCAGAAGGTGATAGGTGGATTCTTTTGATGACTATTTTGCCCTCTGGATCTAGGACATTAGGGCAGTTTTCTTTGTTGATTTCTTGAAAGATATTGTCCAGGCTCTCTTTTTCATCATGGCATTCCAGTAGATCAATAATTCTTAGATTTTCTCTCCTGCATCCATTTTCCAGGTCAGTTGTTTTTCCAATGAGATATTTCATTTTTTTTTCATTCTCTTGCCTTTAATTTTATTGTTGCCTGATGTCTCACAAAGTCATTAGCTTCCACTTGCCCAGTTCTAATTTTTATGGAGTTCTTTTCTTCAGTGAATTTTCTTCCTTTTACTATTCAGCCAGTTTTATTTCTTAAAATGCTGTTTTCTTTGGTATTTTTTTTTGTGCCTTTTTTACCAGGCTGTTAATTCTGTCTTCATATTTGTATCATTCTAATTTCTTTTGCCAACATTTCCTCTGCCATTTTTATCTTTTTCTTTAACTTTCCCAGGAAATCTTGTTGGATTTGTGTCCAATTAGCATTTTTCTTTCAGGGTCACTTGCTGTTGTTTCATATTATTGTCTTCTTTTGAGTTTGTGCCTTGATCTTTCTTGCCATTGTGATAGCTTTTTACAGTCAAGGTATTTTTTGGTTGTTTACTTATTTTTCCATCCTATTTCTTGATTTAGAACTTTATGGTAATATTGGGTTCTGCTTACTGGGAGATGGGGAGGCACTGTCCCAAGCTTCAGCCTTTTTCTTACTGCTGTTTTCAGACCTAGTTCTGCAAGTTTTAGTATGAGTGATACAATATAGGGAGAGGTATAATCACTGCTTCCCTGGTCTATGTTCTGATCTTTACTTAGAGAGGATCCCTGGTCCCCTGAAACAGCAAGTGCAGGCACTTCTCTTAACCTTGAAATTTTGAACAGGCCCCATGCTCCCTTGTGACTGACCACACATGTTCCTCTCTGCCCTGGAATTGCAACCCAGAACTGTATATGGGCAATAGAGTTACCGATGCACTAGCTGCATTCAGGGTCAGCAAAGGTCCCCTATAATCTCTTTCTGGCCAGTTGTCTGACCTCATTACCACATCTGGGCTGAAAGTTCCTAAAACTGTTGCTGCTGTTGCTGCTGCTGCTGCTGCTACTGCTGCTGCTGCTGCTGCTGCTTTTGCTGCTGTCCTCATCACCTGTGTGATACAGGCTTTTTCCTACTCTGGTATTGCAGACTTTTCCTGCTGACATCTTAAGTTGTCTTAGCCTGGAAAAATGTTTCATTCTGATCTTTTGTTGGCTCTGCTGATCCAAAATTCAATTTGAGGCAGTATTTTAAAGTTATTTGGAGGGGAATATTGGAAGACTTTGACTGGATCACTATCTCTACTCCCTGATACAGGCTTCATCTAGTTCTCTATAAACCCCTACCTTGGTCTGCAGACTAATCACATATCAACATTACTCTGTATGAATATTATTTCAACGAGATATTTTTCAATTGCACATATCTAGATAATTATGTCATTGAATTATATTTTCTAATGTCCTTCATCATCATAAATGTCTCTTAATCTTATTTTTCCACCAATAGAATAGGTTCAGCTATTCCAAAACTTATTTGGAAAAACACGAGTGGGTTTGGAACACACTAAGTTTTTTATTTTTTTTTTAAATTGTTGGTGAGTTTCAACATTGAGCTCAATATTCTCATGTAAAATTTTACAGTGTAATTAAGATAGACAAGTTTGAGGAATGAAAAGTAATTCAAAAAGACATTTATGCAATAATTCTAAGTGGAAAAAAAGCACAAAAAGAATAATAGAGTACAGTTTGGTTACAAATATTCCAGAAGAAATAAATGAAAAAAGAATATTGATGGAAACATAAAGGGGGGACTGAAAAAGTAATACATCTTAGCTAATCTAGTTAATATTAATTAATCTATTTCATTCCATTAATTTCAATGGAAATAGTTCCTAAGCAAGTTTAGTTGTTTATATTGATGTTTCACACTGTTTCTAATAAAACATTTAGCTAAAATTTAGGGAGTCCTAAGGTACCATAAAGTTCAGAGGTACCATCTAAGGTAGGTACGCTTATTTTAAGCCTCAGTATTTTTTCCTTTAGTATTGTCAATGGTTGTTATTGAGTGTTCTTACTAAGCTTTGTTTTATACAGCAAATAATTCTCACTTTATTGTAATTTGCCAGTGTACCCATTAGCTGGAAAATCCTCTATTATTCAAGCCAGTAGAGAAAAATGTATGTAGCATAAGGCACTTAAAAAGCTTAGATTAGCCCAATTGTTTCCAGCATTCCTTGACCAACTTTTCTAAGAACTACTGGAAGTTAAGCATTCTGCTAGAACTTTATAACCTACCTTTTTCCATTAGACTAAGAGCTCCTTAGGAGAAAGGAATTTTGTTTTGTTTTGATTTTGGTTGTTGCCATTGTTTGTATCCCTAGAGTATAGCACAGTGGTCAGCACTTAGTAGACATTTAATAAATGTTTGTTGACTGACTGATTTTCCCCAAATGAAGTTACCTTCTCATGGGTGAGCTAATGAGTAACCAAATATCAAAAAGAGGACAGGGAAACAGACAATGAAAGAAAATAAACTTGCTCTGCAAAGGTAAGAATTGACTGCCAGAAAGCAGAAAAATTTAAACTTTAAGGAGAGACTTTTGGAAATCCATGAGAAGATCTATTTTTCTGAAGGGGGTAGACTTTGATCAAGAAAATTCACATGAAATGAATCTTCCTAGAAATCCTTACTTGCAAGAGTGAGCTATGATTAATGGGAAAAGTAGCATGGAATTAGAGTTGGCATTAGAGCCAAGACTGAAATCTTTTACTACTTGAACAGATTGTTGCTGAAGATCCAGGAAACCGCCTGTCCAGACACTATCCACATGTTGCTATTAGCCTGAAGCCAGATCTCTGATACAATTACATATCTTCATTTCACATGCTAGGCAGGGAAAATATTGGAAATAAAAGGAAAGGGTGAGGACAGGTATTCAATCTTTCATGGATGAGAATCAAGAGAAAAGAAACCAAGCATTGATTTATTCATTCCCATGTCTACCACCCCAACTATGCACTCCTATGACCACAATTGTTCCAAAGCATTCTGTAAATTCTGGTGGCATGTGGCATCATGCTAGTTGCCAAAGAAAGATAACTTTTTCTTTGAATTTTGAAATTTTGAAATTTATTTATGATTGTTAAGTTCAAAATAAAATAAATAAATAAATATTGTTTCATATGTTTCTTTGGTAGGATTTTCCAGACATATAGTGCTGTCTGGAGAAGATTTCACTGCAGCAAATGGTATAGATAAAGTAGGTTCCCAATGAGTGTGACCAGGTCTGGGGAACAGGCAACATACACCTTAAATTATACCATCACCTCTCACCTGAATTACTGAAATATTTTTTAATTTGTCTCCATGCCTCAAGCTTTTCCCCTTTTCAATCAGTTCTCTACAGAGCTACCAAATTGATATTCCCAAAATACAGTTCCAACCATTTCACTCCCCTATTCAAGAAGCTCAAGTACATCACAACAGATTCTAGAATTAAATAAAAATTCCTCTACTTGGCAATTAAAAACTTTCATAAATTTTCATAAAACAAAGTTTACTTTTTCCAGACTTTAACAGTACTATACTACAGCCAATCTGTCTTCTTACTGAATCCCAGCCTAGAATGCATTCCCCCCTCACCTCCATCTTTTAGTGGAAAAAAAGATAATGAGAAAGAGGTATATATCAGTTGCGGGCTGCGTAATCAGGGCTGGAGCAGAGGGCCTACTATGAGTCAGCATCCTCTCTTATACCTGCAAAAAAAATGGTATTATTCTGAGAGTGAGACACAATGAAAAGGGAGAATCCACAGGGCAACCTCTACAAGGCAGTTGCAGAAACCACCTACAGGGTAGAGCCTAGAATGACTATCTTGAACATTTTGATTGCATTAGCAATACAAAGAAAGAGGCCAGATAATTATAGGGATCATGAACCAGAGAACTGGTATCTAGAGAAAACAGAGAGTATTAGGAAAACAATCAACATAATTTATCATATTAAAAATCAAAACATCTAAAACCACAAGATCAGCTCAACAGAAGCAAAAAAGGCTTTGACAAAGCACAACACTTTTCTGCTAAAATGGACAAACAAAAATCCCTACAAAATACAGACATGGAGGGACATTTTTTAATACCATAAAAAGCATTTATATAAAACCAAAAGAAATCATCATATGCAATGGGATACATTAGAACATTTTCCAGTGAATTCAAGAGTGAAGCAAGGATGCTCATTCAACCCATAATTATTTAATATAATTCCAGAAATGCTGGCAACAGCAATAAGACATGAGAAAGAAATCAAAGGCATAAAGATAGGTAAAAAGAAGAGAAAACTATCCCTATTTGCTGAAAACATGATGATTTACTTGGAAAATCCTATGAAATCAGTGAAGATATTAACTCAGATAATAGTTTCAGCAAAGGTGCAGGATACAAAACCCTCAAAAATCATCAGCATTTCTATGTAATAAAACAAAACATAAGAAATAACAATAATATTTCTCTTCTAATTTTTATAGTATGATCTTAAATATTAGCATCATATATCCATTAAGAATGTGTTGTTGGATATGATATAAGATGTTCTAAGTTTAATGTCTACCAGACTGCTTTCCAGTTTTTCCAGCAGTTTTTAATCAAATAAGGAGCTTTTTCCTAGGTAATTTATGTTTTCCACCTTATCAAACCCTGGGATACTGAATTCTATTGGTTCTGATTCTGGTATTCTAATCCTATTTTACCATTATATTACAAGAGACTCTCTCTGAATCCTGATGACATTTTTTGTTCCCTCAGCACAAAGTCAATTTTCATTATATTTTTTATGAGGGTGGAAGTTAGGTTTACCACTTCAAGCTAGGTCCTCTTCCCTTCTTCTAGTTTCATCTTATGTCTGGGCTTGTATGATGAAAAAGACATATCAAAATGTCACTGACTAGATACTTTTTCCATTCACTAAAAGAAGAAAAAACTCCTGGAACCCAATAAGAAATCTATGACCTTCATTTTTCTTTGATAAACATTTGCTATGGTACTTCTGTATACAGAGCATTGTGTAAGGCCCTTGAGGGACTCACAAAGACTCTTGCTCTCAAGAAGCTTAAAAGTCCAGTAAGGAAATTAGATACAAATATTTAACTATACTATAAATTGATCTTGATAAGTCCTTACAATGTACCAACAAAATGAAATGTAAGGTCCAAGGGAAAAGATCATCATTGAATGAAAGGGTCTTTGAAACCTTCATGGACAAGCATAAGAGCAAGCAAGGTAGAATTTTTGTTGTTTTTTCTGGAGTCCAATTTACTAGGCTCAGGCCAAATTGTAAACATCTGAAGGATAGTTCATAGGTGGTAATTCACAGCTCAGTAATTCACAACTTTACTGAGTCACGTGGGTTGTGAGGCTTTCTGGTTCTGAACCTATTAGATGAAAACTACATGCACTGGAAGGTTAGTATTTTGTTTCGGGGGCTCACTCATGAGAAGGATCTTTTGATTCCCTGGAGGGGACTCTGAGTAGCCCTTTGTTAAAAGCCCTTCCACTACTCAGGTGTTGGTACTTTCCTGGTCTAGTTGTCTAAGTAGGTGGTTGTACTACTTTGTTCAGACAGTTGGAGCACTATCTATTGAATCTCTGTGCTCTGAATTTCTCTGCTTGTATTTTCTTTACTCACTTCTTTCTACTTATCTGTAATTAAAGTAAGATTGTTGACCCTTTTATTTCCTTTAGAAAAGCAGATCAAAGAACCTTTACTAGCAGCCCACCCTATGTGCTAGTGTGGTTACTAATACAACAAGATGGCTACACATAGTACATAATCCAATTTGTCTAGAACATAGAGTGTGTAGAAATGAATAGATGGAAGGAAAGCAGGAAAAGTAGGATTTGACCAGATTAGGGAAGGCCTTAATGTCAGGTTTAGAATAAGGCTTATAGAATTTGCCTTTTAATTTTATGAAAATAATGCTCAATGAGATAACTGTTTCTCTTTGAAACAACTGTATATTCAGGAAATGAACCTACTAGATACATTGTCCAGGGATCTGAAACACTGAGTCTTTCTCTCTGAAAATCAAAACAATATAGATCCCTGCCACACCAAGGTCCAAATGCCTACTGAGGTTAGCTACAAAGATGTCATGTAGGAAGTGGTGGTCATACCCGTAGTAAGAGACACCAGTCATGGATCTCCAGTAATATAATGTTCCAGAGACATATGTAACATTCCTAAAGAATAATCATTCAAACTATTTAAATACCTTTAGTAATTCAGGGATTCAGTTGTTTTTCAATCTTGTCAGACTCTTCATGACCTCATTTGGTGTTTTCTTGGCAAAGATACTAGTGTGGTTTGACATTTCCTTCTCCAACTCCTTTTACACATGAGGAAATTGAGGAAAACAGGTAAACAGTCCCTTACCCAAGGTCATACAAATTATAAGTATATGAGGCCAGATTTAAACTCAGGAAGAAGAGTCTTCCTGACTCTAGGTCTAGCACTCTATCCACTGTACCACCTAGCTGCCCTACTTCCAGTAGCAGGGCTTTCATTACCTAACAATAGAGTCCATTTTATTCTTGGATGGCTTTGATCAAGATATTTCCTTAAAATGGAGTCCAAAATTATACCTCCCTCTACATTTTTCACCTATTGGTTACTTTCTTTGTGGGTTCAAGTGTCCCTAACTTTACAAAGAGGTAAATAATTTCTTTCCCTCTCTGTGAGGGAAAGGATACTGTCTTAATTAAGCTTGTATTTCACCCAGTGCTGGTCATAGTACATACACACAGTAGGTACTTAATTATTACTGGTTGTTGTTGCTGTCAGTATGTAAGGCAGAGCAATAAAGCACCAGAGGAACAACTTTTCACATTACTTTCTCCTCTCTTTGATGAGCAGCCTCCTGGGACCAAATGCATACAAGATGAAGACAGAGGGAAAACACAGTGGGCAGCAGCATCTTTGTTTTATTTTCTGATGGGTATAGCACAAATGCCAAAGACAACTACAAGCAATTGTTCTCTGAGCTCCAGTGAACTAAAACATCTTAATTTAAGTCATGCATTGCCTGGAATTTTTCAGGAGAGAGAAAGAGAAAAATTCATGGGAAAGTTGCTAAGCGACCGAGCTCTTCAGAGAGCCCAAAAGTACGTGATATTATGGAACCTCAGCAGGAAGACTGGAAGTGGACATTTGGCAATTATGTTCTTTCAAAAGAGATCTTTATTATAGAGGAATCTCTATCACAAATCTTTATTATAGACGAAAAAATAAGGTTTTAGGGCTCCTTTGTTTCTTTAAAAAAATAATAATAATAATTGTATCTATTAGCTACTTACAATCCAGGGAACCATACCAGTTAAGAGAGATACATCCTATCCCACCTACCTCACTGGGTATACTCATAGGATTTTTAAGCTAGAAGGAAATTTTCAGGGGAGGGACATATCACATTGTTCATCTCTCTCATCTTCAGGTAAAATCGCAATTAAACCACTCTAGAGGGGTGGAATTTTATCCTATTTTTTTAAAAAAGGATCCATGGAAGGAGATTCCAATGCCTTGTTTAGTAACCCCATTTGAATTTTCAAAATCCTCACTTCTTCATGTCCAACCTAAGCCCTTCTAACTCATTTCCTTCTGTTTGTTTGTTTGGGTCAGTGCTGGCCCATTTCTTGTTTCCTGGACATGTTTACATCTCTCATTTCTGTGCTTTTGCACAAGTTATTAACGTTGTCATCATTACTATTATTATCTCCCATGTCCTCTTAGCTCCTCAACTTAGAATACCTAGATCCTTTAAGGGTCAGCTAATCGGCTACCTCCTCCATAAAATTTCTCCTAATCCCCTGAGTCGTGATCGCTCTCCCCAATGAAATTACATAGAATTTAATTATTACATGTTATATTCTTTTTAGGAACATAGGCTTAGAGCTGGAAATGATCTTAAAGATCATCTAGTCTAACTCCTTCATTTTACAGATAAGGAAACCAAGGCACAGGGAATTTCATTGACTTACCCAATCTCAATTTGCCCAAGTTTGAATTGCCATAAGTAATAACTGGAAGAGCTGGCATTAAAACTCAGGTTCTCTATCTCCAAACCCAGGTTCTCTTTCTCTCTGGGCCTTTATATGGGTTCTCCTTATATGGGTGTATATTCTACCCCCAGTAGAATGTAAACTCCAGGACTGGGATTTTCTAATTTTTTTTACATCTCCACATTGTCTGGCACATAATAAAGCCTTGTTAATTAATTTGAATTTCCTTAGATACTGTGAAGTTGGTTTGTTCATTTTGGTTTATATATGGAATACTCATATTGATAGACAGAGTCTTTAGTCTTTGGATTGAGGGACACAAATGGTTTTGAGACTCCTTTCTCTAAATGATTTTAAAAAGAGAGTCCCCTAATTTTTGCATATTTAGGCATACTCCAGCTCAAATTACATGTGACAGAAAATTATTTTTAATATCTTAAAGTTTACATATTTTTGTTATTTTTTACATCACTTTCATGTCTAAGTATATACTTCCTCTCTTGTAATAAAAGATATGAGAAAGAGAAGAAAAAAGGAAAGTGTTTCAGCAAAACTAACCAACAGAAAAAGTGACACTATATGTAACAATCCATATTCCTTTATTTCTTCATTTTTCCAATAAAAGGAAATGCAAGACTTTATTTTAAGGTCCTCCAAACCCTAAGATTGGTAAATTTTATGCAGTCAATAGCAAAACCAGGCCCATAATCTGACTGAGAACAGAACTCCATAGTAATAGTATCAGGATCTTTCTTTCTACCTCCTTCCAAATGGGTCTTTCACCAGCTGGCTTCAAGCTACTGGTGACCTGGGAAGGATTCCTGCATTGCAAGAAAGAAGCTCCAGGATGAATCCAAACCTTGCCTAAGTGCCTGTTGGTACCTTGTTCACGTATTCAATTTCCTGCCTACTTATATGCCTAATTCCAGACTCCCTCTCCAGACCTCTGATGACCATGGATTATTATTGTTCTGATATCTTCTTTGGCTGCTCAGATCAATCCAGTTCTATCCTACGAATATTTACTAAACCACTATTATGCATAAAATATAGAGGCAACAGGATGTAGCCATGGAGTCAGGAAGGCTTGGAATCAGGACAACCTGGTTCAAGTCTAGTCACTGATACACATACACACACACACATATTGTTGCTGTCACAAACAAATATGTGTGTGTGTGTGAGAGAGAGAGAGAGAGAGAGAGAAAGAGAGAGCCCCTGAGCTAGTCACTTAATCTCTTGGTGACCTCTTCTTCCCCTCCCACCTCAACTCTGTCAGTCTAGAAGCTACAGAATAGCTGCTGAGATATTATCAATGGAGGGATTTAACACCAAAAGCTTTATTGTAATTATCAAGTCATTTTTCAGTTTTCTAGAGAAGATAAAAGCAAGGGAAGGTTGAGAAATCCTCTGTCCTCTGTTGAAATTACAGCCCCTCTCCAAGGCAATGAGTTTATCCTTGTACTTTTGGCATTGGATAGAAGGAACAAAATTCATGACCCAATTTAGGGTTTTCTTGGTGAAGATACCAGAGTTGGTTTGCCATTTCTTTGTCCAGCTTATTTTACAGATGAGGAAACTGAGGCAAACAATTGACTTACCCAGGGTCATACATAGTGTCTAAAGTCATATTTGAACACAGGAAAATAAGTTTTTCTGATTCCTGGCCCAGCACTCTATCCTTGGCACTCTATTCATTACACCACCTAACAGCTCAAGAGTTCTTTACACTAATGAAATCACAAGACTATACCTTCCTTATCTTTTCTCCCTCTATCCCCAAGACATATAACGCATCTTGCTGGGGACTTGGCAACAGAGCTACTAGGGACTAGACTTGTGATTCCATTAGTTTAGGAGCTCCCAGATGGATAGACTCTCTTTCCCAATGTCAGCCACCCCTTCTCTCCTATTTATAATCTTAGAGAATAACTCAGAGTATTAAGAAGTTAAGTTACTTGCCCAGGATTACATAAGAAGGATGCATCAGAGGGGGAGCTTGAATAGCAGTCTTCCAGATCTTACCCTCTTGCCAGGATATGTTCTGGAGATGCTCAAAGAGACAAAGATGAAAAAAGAGAGTCCCTGCCCTCAAAGAACAGTCTGATAGAGGTTGGAGATAATTCTGCCTGCAAGATTAAAAGTTTTCTTTGAGTTCAGGCCTTATAACTTAGATTTCTTGCCATGGTATTGTACCACAGCTCCAGGAATAGATTTCCCAATTCTGGTTTCTCATGCCCTGCTACCAAATATTCCCAAAGAGGTTAAGGGAAGTAAAGGTGGAAAAACCCAAACCCAGACCTCAAAAAACCTAGAAAGCAACAATAATGACAACAGTAAGGACAGCCCAATTCAGTTATAAGACTGACAATTCAGATGACCAAAGGACTCTTTACTTCATAAAAGGATTTTCAAAGGATTTGGACAAAAGATGAAAGTCGAGGCAACTCAAATACAAATACAAAAGAGTATTGTTGTTACTATTTTTAACCCCATTTGGGGTTTTCTTGGCAGTGATACTGGAGTGGTTTGCCATTTCCTTCTCCAGATCATGTTACAGAAGAGGAAACTGAGGCAAACAGGGTTAAGTGACTTGCCCAGGATAAATTATCTGAAGCCAGATTTGAACTCAAGAAGATGAGTTTTTCTAGTTCTAGGCCCTGTGTTCCCAGCTGCAGAAACCTATAGGCACAGTACCAGCATAGTCAGAGTATAGAACAAGCTGTGATTTGGAAAAAATCATATACAGTAGAACTTAACTTTACCAATAATCTGGTTTATGTACACTTTGCTGAAGGAGGAAAAGTTTTTCACAAAATTTGTCTTGCAGGACGAACAAAAATTCGAAATACAAACATCATATTTGGACTTGAATGGCTAGCAAAGGGATGACGTTCAACTAGGGCAATGGCGGGGTTTTTTTTAACCTATATAAGATTGCATGCCATCTTGGGGAGAGAAAGGGGAGAAAGGCGGAGAAAATTTAAAACTTATGGAAGTAAATGTTGAAAACTGAAAACAAATAAATTAATTTAAATAGCATCAAAAACAAGTGTCATTAGATAGATTCCTAGTCAGAAATGAATGTAAAGAAAAGAAATCAATGAGTCAAAACATGAAAGTGATTCTAAAAAACAAAAAATAAATAAAGGCAATGGTGTTAGTCTTACTTTTAGTGAAAGCAGCATAAGAGAGAACACTCCTGACACTGAAATCCCCGATGTTCTCAAAGAAGGGGATTCTCCTTCCAAGTAATAACCCTTCTTTCTCTTCCTCCCTCTCAGCTGTCACACCAGCCACGACTCTTCTCAAAGGTAAAGTGCAGGCTAATTTATTTTATTTTCTATTTACATTGTGTACTTATCATTGCTATATATTTCAGGCAACTTAGGGACAAAATTAAAATAATTATTTTTATATGAATATTTTTGGGGATGTGGTACCGATCATCTGACTTTATACTAATTCCTATGGGAAAATTCACTTTGCAATACAAACAAATCATATGATGAGCAGAATCTTGGAACAAATTAAATTCGTAAACCAAGAATCTACTGCATTTTGTTCCCTCTACCCAATGCCAAAAGTATAAGGATAAGCCCAGTGCCTGGGAGAGGGGCTGTAATGTCAACAGAGGAGAGAGGATTTCTCAACCCTCCTTTGCTTTCGTCTTCTCTAGAAAAGTGAATGTTCTTAAAACTACAAGGAGTGGAACAAAGTCTCTTGATTGTAGAAAAATATGGATAGACTTGCACGAAATAATGAAGAGCAAAACGAGGAGAATCAAGAGAACATTGTATACAGTAAAAGTAACATTGTTTTAAGAACACCTTTGAGCGAATAAGTTACTTTGATTGTTGTAAGTACCTAAATTAACTACAAAGGACATAGGAAGGAAGACAATATCTACATCCAGAGAAAGAACTGATAAATAGAAGTATGCATATGTGTATATATATAATATATATATTTGTATACACATACATACAAAATGCACATATATTACACATATTTGCATCTAATGCTAGTTATTTCTAAGTGGGAGGAGAAAAAAAGAAAGTTACGTGATAACTTTATTCTATGTTTTAAAAGAATAGCAAGTTGTACATAACAGATTTACAGTTTCATGTGCAATCTTTTTTTACTCTATTATGTTATGAAAATGTTTCTATTATTTTTATAAATCAAAAATAAAATATAAATAAATGAATGAATGAAAATTGGGACTTTTGCCCGTCTCTAAAAAATAAAATAAACTACAAGGGACAGAATAAACATTATAAAACTGAAAGTGTGACTAAAAACAAAGAGACAGTTAGGAAAGAACAGCACCTCCCCACTCTGATTACTCTAAATCAAGGTCTTGACAAATAGTAGCCAAGGGCTCTGAAGGGATCTGGAAGTGAGATCTCACAGTTGACAACTCATAGAACTATTGATTTAGAGTTGTAAGGAACTTTTGAAGCAGTCTAATCCAATCTTCTCCAGCAAAGGAAACTGAGGCTTAAAAAGGTTAAATCATTTCCCCAAGTACACAGAGGTAATAAGTGACAGAAGCAGGATAGGAAGCCAGTTCTTTTAATTCTAAATTCCACTAGACTCTCTACAGGCAATTACTTCTTTGACTGCGGCAATCTTCAAGAAATAATGGAGAATAATCAAAATCCTGGAGATGGTCAAACATTGTCCCAGTTGTTAAAATGGGAATAAGGGCAAATTCTGGAAAACTGCAGACCAGTGCACCTAATGCCAATCCCAGTCAAAATTCTAGAACAGATCGTTAGACACGTGTTTGATCATTGTCAAAAAGAGCAAAATTATTTCTGAGTACACATGAATACTTAAGAAAACAATTGCGAAAATAAAGGGAAAAGAATAAACATTTATAGGGAGTCTATTATGTACCAGACACAGTGCTAAGTACTTCATAAATAGTATTTCATTTGATTCTCATGACAATCCTAGAAGGTATTATCCCCATGTCACAGCTGAGGAAACTGAGGCAGACATAGGTCGACTGAATTGACCAGAATCGCACAGTAAGTGTGTGAGGAAGGATTTGAATATGGATCTTCCTGACCCCAAACCCAAAGCTCTTTCTACTCTTCCACCAATTGTCTCTCTCTATAAAACCTTATTTGATTTTGTGATAGGATAGGGTTGTTAGGTTGGCAGATCAGGGTAATGCCATGGACACAGTATAGCTTGATTTCAAAAAAGCATTATATAAAGCCTTTTCTATAGTGATGACTGAAATGAGGGATGATACTTTACCTACCTATAATTTCATTGGTATAGGGAACTCTGGATAATGTACTTTGTCTGCAAACAAGAATTGCCCTTGGAGGTTAGTATCCCCATTTTACAGGTGAGGAAAATGAGACTGATAGCAGAAGTTATTAAGTGATGTGTCTTGGGTCACTCAGCAAGTTAATGAGGCTGGATCTAAACTCTGACTCCCGACCCAGTGCTCTATCCATTGTGCTACCTTGCTACCCTGAGATGTTGAAATGCAGCTTGAGTGATTGGTTATGATCATTATAAGCCTCAAGACTATTACTCTGTTCACCAAAGCAAGTTATTTGATAGACTAGCTAGATTAAATCCAAAGAGTATTGGTTAACAACTGTGTCTGCCTGGAAGGAGATCTCTAATTATAAGTCCTCAGAGCTGCTTTATGCCATATCCTCTTAAACATTTGAAATAATGTCTTGGAAACTTTTTATCAAATTTTCAGACAACATAGAAAGGATAGCTAAATTGAGTGATAACATAACCACAGTTCAGAAAAGCCATCACACACTGGGTCAAAACCAAGAAGACAGAGAAAAATATCAATGTTCTATATTTAGGTCCAAAAAAATTAATTGTGCAAATAAATACATGATGGGAGGGATTTTATTTGGCAACAGTTCATATGAAAAAGACCTGGAGATTTTAGGTCAACAAGTTTAGTATGAAACAACATTGCAATGCAGTTGTTAAAAAGTTAATACACTCAGGCTACTTTCATGGATATGGAGGACTCAGATCATTCTACTGTAATCTGTTCCTCAGACTACAACTAATATAGAACACTTACTCTAAAGTCAGAAGGAGGGCCTGAATTCAAATCTTGTAATTAGCACTTTTTTGTGCAACTTTGGCCAGGTCATTTAATTCTTCTAAGTCTCAGTTTCTTCATACTGCTCATAATAATCAAGGATATCCTTCCAGGGTATTAAATAATAAAGCCTATCACTCCCTCCTGGCAGCATCTGAACTTAAATATTATCTTAAATTCATCTTAAAATGTCTTCTACTCCCATAAAGTAAATTGATTTCTTTCAACAAACACTTGGTAAGTTCCTACTGTGTGCTTACTAGTTATTAAGTATAAGGGTAGACATGCAACATCCTCTCTAAGATGGAATTTACCAGATTTATACTTAAACTCACAAGTTGAGTCCTCAGAGTAGTGACTGCTAACTTCAGTTTCAAGGGGGTAACTCTGTGGGATTAGAAGGTCTCTGAGGTCCTTTTCAGTTCTAGAACTATGATCTAGTGCTTGATTTGGGCCATCATGTTTTGAGACAGACATTGACAAACAACAGTCCAGAATAGAGAGACCAGGATCTAAAAACCATGTAAGAGAGAGAGAACAACTGGAAGGAACTTGGTACATTAATTCTAAAGAAGAGAGAGACTGGACGACTATCTGTGAGTAATGTTGCAGAAGGATGCATGGAAGGTTAGACCACAGATCTTCTAAAGTGTCATCCAATTCTTAAATTCTCTACTTTTTTCCAGAAATTCTTCAAACAGGGAGCTTACCTAGTACATACAAAAAAAATTATTTCAACTGAAAATTTTTATTATCTTAAGACCCCTTTTTTTGTATAGAAAAATATACCTACAGTGTTGGAAAATTCACCTCAACTTTAGCTCCCCCTCCATCTTGTTGTTGTTTGTGCTTTGTTTATGAAGAGGACCAGTGGCATCATGGTGTACTCTCTTGACTGCTGCTTGTGTGAACTGGATTGAAATGAGGCAGAACTGCACAGTTATCACCCTCACTGTCTCCTCCAGAATCCTCAAAGTCCAGTGGCAAGACAAAAGTCAAGATGACTGGTAATGGCCCAGGGTCCAGTGAATGACTTTGGCATCATCCATGTCTGACCAAGCTCTAAGTGCTCCACAGTGTCTGACAAGATTGAACAAGAACCCTTACAATACACAAGCGGTTCATTCATTCAATAAACATATAATAAGCATTATGGTCAAAGAAGCATGGACTACTTAGTGAAAAGCCACAGCACATCAAGCACTGAGCTTTTAGCCCAGTATTGAAATAATGGTACATGGGAAATAAAAACTTCCTTCATAGTTCCAACTTCAAAACTCTTAAAGAATTCAAGGCAGCTTTCTTTGCCCAATAACATTTTTGGCAAAATTTGTTTGCTGTGTAGTTAAGGAAGAAAACATCAACTTAACTTTTTTGAGGAAGAAAGCATAACTTCATTATTCAGCAGATTTATTCATTAAATTAACACTTAGTGCATACCCTTTCACCCAGCAATACTCCTTCTAGGTCTGTATCCCAAAGAGATCATAAAAATGGGGAAAAGACCCACATGTTCAAAAATATTTATAGCAGCTCTTTTTGTGGCGGCCAAGAAATGGAAATCGAGGGGATGCCCATCAATTGGGGAATGACTGAGCAAGTTGTGGTATGTTAGTGTAATGGAATACCATTGTGCTATAAGAAATGGTGAGCAGACAGATTTCAGAAAAACCTGGGAAAACTTATATGAACTGATGCTGAGTGAAGTGAGCAGAACCAGGAGAACATTATACACAATAACAGCCACAGTGTGTGAGGACTGTTTTTGCAATGCAAGGACCTAAAACATCTCCAAAGGACTCTTAATGCAAAATACCATCCACATCCAGAGAAGTAACTGACCAGAGAGGAGTCAGAATGTAGAATGAAACAGAACACTTTCTCCTTTGTTATGTTTTGTTTTGTTTTTCTCATGGTTTCTCCCATTCACTTTAATTCTTCTATGCAATATGATTAATGTGAAAATGTATTTAATAGGAATGTATGTGTAGAACCAATACAAGATTGCATGCTGTCTTGGGGAGGGAAGGAGGAGAGAGGGGAAGAAAATTTGGAACTTATGGAAGTGACTGTTGAAAACTGAAAAATAAATTTGGGAAAAAAATGAAATTCACATTTAATAAGAATATTCTATGAGTGAGGGTTGAATTCTGGACTATGGACCAGAAAGAGTGTACAAGTACATATGCTTATAGATCCCCCAAAATTTCAACACAAACAAGGCACCATACTAGACACTATGGAAGATATAAAATGAAGACTTGTATTGGATCCTCCCTTGAGGGAAACTTGAGGTGGTTAGTAGGAGAAATAAGACACATTCACAAATGAGTGTGGACCCTACTCTAAGTGAATTCAGGAGATACCAACAAAAAAGTGTTATGAGAGCTCAAAGGAGAGAGATCTCACTGCCAGACAGGCAAATATATAATGACAGTATGTATAGATATGTACCACAATAAGTTCCAAATAGATACTCAGATTAAATATAAAAGTTTGCTTCATTAAAAAATAAAAATATATCCACATCAAGAGAAAGAACTATGGAGCCTGAATGCAGATCGATGCATACTATTTGCTCTCTTGTTTTGTTTTGTTTTGTTTTTTCTTTCTCATGATTCCTCCCATTCATTCTAATTCTCCCTATACAACATGACTAATGTGAAAATGTGTTTAATAAGAATGTATATGTAGAGCCCATATTAGATTGCATGCCATCTTGGGAGGGGAGAGAGGAGGGACTCAAAAACTTATGGAAGTTAATGTTGAATATCTGATATGATATTTATTAACTCTGTGACCAACTGAATGAGTCAATATTGAAAACTAAAAATTAATTAATTAATTAAATTCGCGATTTTTATAACAAAAAAATTAAAATGCATTAAAGAATCTTTCACAATTTGGGGCTAGCTAAGTGGGGCAGGGAATAGAGTGCTGGGCCAGGAGTCAAGAAGAATTTGGTTCAGATCTAGCCTCACTACTTTGGCCTTCAGATGCCCACTATCTGTGTAAGCCTGGGAAAGTCACTTAACCTTTGTTTCCCTCAGTTTTCTCAACTGTAAAATGGAGAATAATAACAGGACCTACCTCACGGAATTGTTGTGAGGATCAAATGAGATAATATTTGCAAAGTCCTCAGCTCTCGGCAAAGTTCCTGGCATATGTGCCAATAGATGCTTAGTAAATGGTCCTTTCCTTCCTTTGGCTGGGAGAGAATTCTTAAACAGATAAGGGGTAGAGGTGATCACAGAAAGTAAAATGGTACAGATAGAGAATTTTAAAGAAAAGAAATTGGAATAAATTACATAAGTGCAATTCAAAGAGCTAGACTATGGGTCACTATTAATTGGGGGAAAAATCCTTGTGTTAAATATCTCTAACTGAGGCTGTGCTGTGAAACAGTATAGCATAATGGATACAGAATTGAACTTGAAGTCAAAAATACCTGAATTCAAGTCTCTTCTCTGATACATACTGACTTTGTGCTCCTGGTCAAGACACTTAACTTCTCAGCTCCTCAGTCAACTCTAAATCTCTAAGTTACTAAAAAGGCGCTAACATGCATTGGTGAAAGTAAGTTCCACACTAAGAGCTTGCTATACTGATGAAAGTACAAATCTGGTGTTCCATACATCCCTCTCTTCACCAAAAGGGTCTAATATTTAAGGCATATAGTGAATTAACCCAAAGCTATAAGACCAAGAGCAATTCTCATATTGTTAAAGGATAGGAATAATTCATAGTTTTCAAAAGAAGAATTACATCCCTATGGAAAAATAATCCACATCGCTAATAATAAGAGAAATGTGAACTGAAGGAACTTGGAAGTTTCCACTCACCCTCAGAAATTTGGAAAATGGTTGGAAATAGTTGATATTAGAGAGCTTATGGGAAAACAGACACACTAATACCTGTTGGCAGACGTGAATTGGCCCAAACATTCTTGAAAGCAATTTGAAATATGCTTTTAAAAGTCAGAATATTCATACCTTTTGGTGCAGAGATTACATTGATAGGCACATACCCCCAAAAGGTCAAAGGTCTCAAATGCACCAACATATTTACAGCAGTTTTTTTTGTGTTCGTAAAAAGTAGATGCCCATCAATAGAAGAATGCAAAACAAATTGGGGGACGTGACTGTGATTGAATATGATTATGCTGCAAGAAAACTCAAATTTGAAGAACTCAGAGAAATATGGGAGGCTTTATATGAACCATATTACGAGGCCATGTGCTATGGTACAAAGAGAGCTTGATTAAGAATCAGACGGTCTGGGTTCGAATCTCAGTTCTGCTACTCACCATGTATGTGATCTGGGCAAATCACTTAACTGCTCCGGGCCTCAGGTCTTCATCTAAAATGAGAGAAATGGACTAGTTCCCTTCTGGCTTTAAATCTAAAACCCTGTGAATCCAGTAAAACCAGCATTACAGTATACAAAATGACTACAACACCTACACAGAAAGAACAATAGGACAAAACTGCCAACCCTTTGTAAGGATAAGGACAAAACTGAATTTCAAGGGAGAATTGAGAAAATGCACCTCCCTCTCTTCTTTGTGGAAGTGGACCACTAAAGATGTAGAATATTATATGTCTTATCAGATGCAATGAATGCACTGGTAGGTTTTACCAAACTGTTTTTCTTTTTTAATCTTTGTTATAAGGAATGGTTTGCTGGGCAAAGGAAGAAATAGAATTGTGTGACTTAAAAGCAAAATGCATCAATAAAAAAAATCATTTTAAGTATACATTGATCAATGAACAGAAATGTATTTACATTTTTTTCAGTCTAGGTATAACAAAGAAGGAGGCAGCATAGAATTCCTTTACTTGCTTTCATTGAAACAGTGATAAGAGTCATAAAGTGGACAGGAAGCCGAGCTTAGGGTTAGAAAGACTATCTTTGACATGAACTCTGTGACCTACTGAATGAGATGCATGACCACTCAAAAGAGTTTAAGCTAACTATCTATCCAGGGAAAATGAAAGAATGTCGGTTTTCTAGACTATGAAAAAAAGTTGGTTGGGTATAGAGCTTGTCCATCACTGAATCATAGATCTAGAGCTGGAGGTCATCAGAGGTCATCTACTTCAACCCCATTATTAAGCATATGAGGAAACTGAGGCTCAGTTGGGTTATGTGATTTGCCCAAGATCACACAGATAGTTAGAGGTCAACTGCAATGCCCAGCAAAACTTCAGAGAAGAATTGAGAAAATGTATGTCTTTATCCCATCATGGAGGAGGTAAAAACCTGTGGAAGTAGACTATTGAACATACTGTCACACATAGTCAGTTTTTGGTTGGTTGGTCTTTCTGAGTTGTTTTTGGATTGTTGGGTTTAGTTGTTTGTTTTCAGAAAATGTGCTCTACCCAACGTTACAAATGGACAATGAACTGGGCCCAGAGGGAAATAGCAGAAGGATATTGGCAAGATGTTGCTTTTGGGAAACTGAAAAGTTCTTTTAATGACTCTTCCTGGTCCATCTTTCTAATATTGCCATCATTCCTACATATTTTGTATGATGAAAAGAATTTAAAGAATCAATGACAAGATTTACCTTGAAAGCAATAGAAAGGTACAGAGTGGACATGAGTATTTACAAAGAGAAAATTACAAAGGAGAAGCAGGATAAAAGGCACATCATCAAAGAAACAGATGAGCAAAAAAGAAGATGGCGCTGATTATCTCACATGACAGGCATGGACAGCTATGGGCTCCCCTCATTGGTAGCCTCACTGTTTTCTTTCTTTATTATTATTAATTTATTTATTTTCAGTTTTCTACAATCCCTTCCATAAGTCTTAGATTTTCTCCCCCTCCCTTCCCCCTCTCACCCTGAGACGACATGCAGTCTTATATGGGTTCTATACATACATTCTTATTAAACACATTTTCACAGTCATGTTGCATAGAAGAATTAAAATGAATGGGAGAAACCATAAGAAAAATCAAAACAAAACAAAACATAACACAAGAGAAAATAGTCTGCTTCATTCTGCATTTCAATTCCATAGTTCTTTCTCTGGGTGTGGATGGCATTTTGCCTCAAGAGTCCTTTGGGAATGTTTTAGGTCTTTGCATTGCTGTGAAGGACTAAGTCTACCAAAAAAATTCCTCATACACTGTGGTTTTTACTGTGTACAATGATCTCCTGGTTCTGCTCCTTTCACTCAGCATCGGTTCACATAAATCCTCCCAGGTCTCTCTGAAATCTTCCTGTTTATCATTTCTTATAACCCAAGAGTATTCTATTACATTCATATACCACAACTTGTTCAGCCATTCCCCAATTGATGCACATCCCCTCGATTTCCAGTTTTGGGCCACCACAAAGACAGCTGCTATAAATATTTTTGTACATGTGGGACCCTTTCCCATTTTTATGATTTCTTTGGGGTACAGTGCTAGAAGTGATATTGCTAGGTTAAAGGTAGCCTCACTATTTTCAATGAAATAAAGGAATGAAAGCCCTTAGCACATTGGACAGGTCTCCTGTGGCATACTTTTGAAAGAAGGAGGGTAGGCATGAGGTGCTACCATTTGCATCACTGAAGAGCATACTTATATCAAAGATAGCACATATCTATTTGAGTATTTGCTACATTGAACAAATCACTTAACCACTCTGAACCCCATGTACTTCCTTAAGATTTAGCTCCTAAGTTAAAGATGGGTTGTGATCTGTAAGGAGTTCCCACACTGGGAATTATACACAGTGGTAAAACCACAAGGTCCTTCCTGAGTTTCCCTATAGGTTATAGGTTCATGGGCACACATTTTTGCATACCAGTATCTGTGTCTTTGAATTAGGAAATACATGGAAAGGAATGACTGAGGACCCTCTGAAGAATAAGGAAAAAATGGTTCAGGTTCAAGGATTTGTCTGTTCTTCCCAAGTTTATACAGTAAATTAGCACTTGTTAAGCACCTTCCATGTGCCAGCACTGTGCTAAGTGCCGGTGATACAAAGCAGCCAAAAACAGTCCCTACCTCAGAATCTAATGGGGGAGACAATATGGAAACAGTTATCTACAAATATGGTACGTATATAAGGTAAATTTGAGGTGATTTCATAGGGAAGGCATTAAGATTAAAGAAGACTGGGAAAGGCTTCTTGCAGAAGGTGATAGTGATCAGGAAAACTTGAGTGGAGAGTTTAAAAAAATACAAGTGGGGTTTCCAAAACCAAATGGTGGTCCCCACTAAATGTGCTAGTGACTCATGGTTATAAATTTAGGCAAAGCAACTGCTCTGGGAACATGTCAACATTAGGAAGAGCCAATGATCTTCAGCAAAAACCAAACAAGGAGTTTTCCATGAAATCTTACTCTTCTCACACTGAATAAACATCTGCCAACTGGAAGCAGTGACACCAAATAGATCACTGATCTTTATGAACAGAAGGGAATAGGGAAGCTGAAAAACACCAGCAATCCTGAACAGTATTATGTTCTTGCCTGCAGTCAGGAATAATAGGAGGCCAAATAAATCAAAGCCCTTCTATTTCCTTTGGGAGGTAGGGAGAGAAATTCATACCAGGGCAAATGGCTGACTAAGGGAAAAGATTAATTGGGGGACCCTTTAGGTCTTCCAGCACCCCAGTCTTCTCTACAAAAAGCCACCAGGTGAGCTGAGCCATTCTAAATCAATGATGGCCAACACCCAGTTGTGAATTAGAGCGCAGAAAGCAAAACACAGATATGTTTATTATTTCCCACTTAACACTTTGAAGCTTTTATTGGGTAACAAAGCATCAACATGGACCTCTCCCAATTCCACAACATACTAAAACTGACATACCAGGAGTTGATGGGTCCCTGCTTATTGCAAAGAGCAGGTTTGATTAGTCCCCACCCCTCACCTCCATGCTTGCCAATATACATGGTCCTAGAGATTAGACTTGCCAATCAAATGTAACCTAATGCCTCAAGTCAAACAGACCTCATATTGGAGGAGGTGGATTAAACTATAGTTAGTCATAACATGAATTAGGAGAGATGATCCCTAAGTATTTACTAATGTTGGGTGTTAGTTCAATGAATCCATGAGCTAATTACTTGTACTGATCACTACCCTCTTCATATCATAGTAGGATGAGCATTAGATTTAGAATGAGAGGATGTAGGTTCAACTCCTACCTCTGCTTTTACTACCTGCGTGATTTGGGTCATTTAAACTTTCTGAATCTCAGCTTCCTCATCTGTAAATGAGACATTGGATGAACCAGATGGTACTTACAATGCTACTCTATTTTATAAGATAGGTCTGTATAGTTTTTCAAATCAGAAAACGCATCACAATGAATGAAAAAAAAATGAACAAAGTTGAACAGAGGTCATTAGAAGCAAAACAAAAATAAAAGGAAAACAATAGGACACATAAATAGGCAGAAAACAAGTACAGAAATTACCACAGCTACTAAAAAACCAGATGATACATGTACATTTGAATGGGAGGCAATAAAGAAAGGACAAAATAAAAAAGAAAAGAAGAGATGAAAGATGAAAGTATTCTCCAATAGCAGGTATGGATCAAATGGAGACAGTGCAAAAAATCAGACTCTCAAATTGGAAGGAAACTTGGGAGTGCCCTTGTCTAATCCATCCCTGATCCAGGATCCCTTCTAAACATTCTGGACAAGTGATCATTTGTTTCAATACTTCACATGGAGGGGGGGGGGCTTACTACTTCTTGAGTAGGCAAATTCTCTATTTGGCCAAGCTTTAATAATTAAGGAGTTTTTCCCTTAACATCAAAAAGTTTTTAAGAAGAAAAAAGCTGTCTCTTCATGAATTCTACCTATTATTTCTACTTCTGTCTTCCAAGGGCAAGTACAACAAATCTAACCCCTCTGTGATGAATTGAACAGGGCAGACACAAAGTTGCCCTCCTGAGTCTAGCTGACTACATGTGTGATTCAGTGCTTGGGTAGATTGGAGATGGCCAGCTTCCCGGAAGTTTCTGCCACATGTGTCTCAGTGCCTACTGGCAACTGAGTAGAAAGAACTGACATAAAAGGGAGTGACTCCAATCTCAGTTGTCCATTGTCTTTGGACTTGATCATGTCAGGACCGTTTCAAGCCACTTTCTGAGAGGAGCAGTGGAGAAATAGCTTTCTTGACTTCTCTCTACTGCCTCCTTTGTAACCTGGAGGTTATAGCATCTAAAAGACATGTCCTGTGTAGGCAAGTCTGAGCCTTAGTTTAGCGATACCTCATTTGTGTTTGTTCTTTCCTGATAGAAGAAGATCTTCAGAGACAAACTTATATAGGTTTGGAAATGATCTTGAGAGTTTAAAAGGTCTGAAGGTATCTTTGGGTAGACCTGACTAATGGACTAGGGTAGAGTCCATGGCAACTGCATCAGCACTCTTGAAAAAAATGACCACCAACAAAAGGATTAGCTTGAACCCTTTCCAGATTTGCCAGAAAACATGAATACTATGGAAGGAATCAGAGCGGAATGAAGATGAAATGTAATGTGTCAAATAGCAGTCCTTTAAACTACTTTATATTCTAATGTGTTTGATCAGCTGCAAGAGAGATTGTAGTAATCACAAAGTAAGTTACTGAATTCTACTTAAGTATAGTAGGAGTTAGTCCTCACTTTGATAAGGACAAGCTGCTAAGAACTTCTGCCCAGAAGAATCTTGGGCTTTCTCTTTGTTAGTCACCAGCATGAAGCCAAGAACACATAGTCCTGCTATTGTGGCTCTTTCATATCCATTCTTCCTTTTTTTTAAGTGGAGGAGCTTGGCCATAACTATGACCCTGTGAGCTTCCAAATGTTAAGAGAGTAAGCCACCATAAAGTCTGGGATCTGGAACCTATTCTGGGACTTAAAAAAAGCCAAAGGATGATAAAGGAAGTCCTAAATATCCTGCCCAGCAGGAACAGAGATGCCAACTTACCTATTCATGGCCATGGCTACATTCAGAAATAAACCTGATTGAACAAATGTTACATAAAAACTGAGTTAAAAGTCTGAATCCACACTCCCCAGGAACTGAGGTAGTGTAAGGAAGAGGGTGCCCTCAGGTGTTGGGGTGAAATATTTGTAGATCTGTTCTTGCTATGTCTTCACATTGAATATTCTTTTGTAAAAGTTAGTTCTGGGTAAGTCACTGAACCCTGACTCTCAAAAAAAAATTTTTTTTAAAGCTGATTGATATCACTTCATTAAATGGACCTAATCACAGGCAGTTAACAGTGAGACAATAGGAGCTTGAGCTGATAGCATTACAGATGAGACATTTCAACCCCACAGGGCTACCCTAAAAGCCCTGAGAAGGAATTGTATAGCCAGATATTCTCTGAATGATTTCAGATTAATGACTGCATAAATGAGCGCTACACAAGACAGTTAAATGGCACAGTGAATAGAGACGGGATCAGGAGTTGGGAAGACCTGAGTTCAAATCTAGCCTCAAACACTTAGCAGCTGTGTAACTTTGAGCAAGTCACTTTAACTTCTATCTGCCTCAGTTTCCTTATCTGTATAATGGGGACGATAGTAATAACTTCTATCTCACAGAATTGTTGTGAACACTTTGTAAACCTTGAAGCACTATATAAATGCTAGCTATCAAGTCATTCTACTAATGTGTGTTTTTAATCTTTTAGAATTGTTTATAGGAAACAAATGTTCATCACACTCTGTATTTACATTGCCTATTGAGTAACTTTCTACTCTTCTGGGGAGACCCTAGACATAACTGCAGACTAAACTTTAAATCATTTGTCTTCAGCGTGTTGGGGAAGGTTATAATCCATAAGTGAGTAGGAGAAAAGAGAGACTACTCTCCTATTAGAATCCAGGCTCCCCCAGGATTGAAGCTGGGCTAGGTCATGTGGGAGAGTCCAGAGCAGAGGAGCTTCCTAAGGAGAAGGCATGGGTGTGGTGTCTCAGCCCCTTGAGGCTGACAGTAATTCCCTTCCTGGTAGGTCCCTTTCATATGATAGCCCTTTTTCATAGAATGGAAGTTTGGAGTGCTCCTACTAATATAAAATTTAATAAGAACAAATGTAATATCTTCACAGGAGCTTTAAAAAATTCATCTTTAGAAGTACAAAATGGGAAGATAGCAATTTGTGTTTTAAAAAAATGCATTGCAACCTCAGTATGAATTAGTCACTGCCATCATATAGAAGTCAAAAAAGCTAATGAAATCTTAGGATTGTCACAATGATAGGAAGGGAAATAAATCTGGGAGATCTCACAGCTTTGACTAAAGTAGTAAGCAATCACAACTTCGAAAGACTGGAGAAGCATATCTGGTTTTTCCTAATAGAGAAGTGATAAACTAGACACATGGGTTTACTATGGCAAGGGAAACAAATCTGACCCACCCCCTGTTTTTGTTATCGTTTGTTTGTTTTTTTGTTTCAAACTGTCCACAGGGGCTAAGAATGGTTTTTACATTTTTTTTTGAAGTTTAATTGTTAGAAGGTTTGTAGGCAGTGACAAATATGAAAACAAAAGGATATCCATGAAACATTTTGATAATTTTAAAAAATCGTGGTCTAGAACTTTTGAAAAATTCCTCTCTTGCAAAAGTATTACTGGCCCCAGAAGGCTCTGGAGGAGAAAGTGAGGCTGATGACTGTACACATCCCTCTCTCACTTAAATTCAATTCACTTGTCTGTCATGGTATCACCTCTCTGATGTCATGGTCCTCTTTGAGACAGCAACAATATTCTATGAAGCTAAACTAATAGATATTTATTTAATATATAGAGAATTGTTTTATTAAGCTCTAAGTAATTGCAAAGTGTATTTAATTAATTGCATTGGTGTATAATGTTAAGTTTATAATTATGGAAATGCTTGTTTTATTCCATAAATTAAAAATTAAATTTTTAAAAATTAAATAAAGATTCGTTGAAGGAACTGAGTATAGTCAGCCTGAAGAAGAGAAGGACACAAAAGTTATGTTCATGTGTATGAAGGACTGTTAAGGAGTAGAACATTTAGATATCTTTAGGCACAAGAGGACAGAAGTGGGAGCTATTGGTAAAAAAGGAAGACAAGCCAATTTTGGTTCAATGGAAGGAAAGCCTTCCTAACTTATACATTAGTTCACAAGTGGGATGGGATACTTCAAAGAATAACAGACTTCCTCTTAATGGAAGACTTGAAACAGAAAATAGATACTGGTCAAATTGGTTGTACAGAGGGGATTCTTATTCAGATCTTAGTGATGAAACTAGAGGGCCTCTGAGATCCCTTCCAATTCTAGTGTTCTGTGACTCCATCCTCCTGGCAAACACAAGTATCCCAAAACGTTCTTTTTTCCAGGCTAAACATCTCTAGTTCTTGCAACCTGTATTCTCACAGGGCATGGTTTTAAGGGTGGTCATCCTGATCACCTTTCCCTGAGGCCCCTTGGTTTATGAGCATCCTCCCAAAAACCTGGCACCCAGGGGAAGGCAAAGGAGACATTCTGTAAATAAGAGTATGCCGAGAGTTTAGTTAAGCGCATGCCATGATCTTCACTGACAAGACTTTAATTAGCTCTCTGGAAAGGTAGGGTTAAAATTAAATGAGAAGAGCTTTGTAGATGCATGCAGAGAAGAAGAACCCAGTTATAATTCAGATTTTAAGGCACAGATTTATGCAAATATAACCTTTTCTCCTCTACTGTCTGTGTCTAAAGCCACTACCATTTAATTTTCTAATAAATTGTCTAGAGCCACATAAAGTTTAAATGCTAAGTTTAATAGAACAGACAAAAGATGAGCATGACACCTTGGAATGAGAAATCTGTCCCTACCCTTCACCATCTAATTGAGAGTTAAATGCCATTTAACATAAGGAAATATTTTCACAGAAGGCCATTGATGGAATACTTTCAAATCATTTCAATTTCCTAAATGCATCCCTACTGGTGACCATTATAGGCTATGTCACCAAATTAAACACATATAGAAATGTTCACATCATAAGTGTATGAGCTAAATGTGGACCAAAACCTTAGCTGTTGTCTCACTCAGTAAAAGTATGAGCAGAGCATCAAATATTCCCAAATCAACAGTGCTATAACTGGGAATTTTTTCACCCAGGATGAGGATTTCAAAAAATACCCAGGGAAGTCTCATTAAAGGGACCCTACAGTGGTGGAGAGGAGAGGACACTATAAGACACTGGGGAAGAGCTTCCAAAAATAGCTTCCCACTTAATATTAACTGTTCTTGCCAACTTCATGCTAAGTTCTGTGGTTTCTAAGGACTGCAAGTGATCGGTACCCTCTAAATTTGGCACTTTAGGGCAAAACCCTAGTCTCCCCATAAATAGTTCAAGTTCTCCAAACCAAGCAGACCCAAACAAAAGAAAATCAAATCATTGAGAAGCTGCTTTGTATACCCTATCATCCTGCCTACTTTATGCTTTCAGAGGAAATCAGCGACCAGGATTCTAGAGAGCTGTCATTGTAGTGTAGGTGGTAGGAATAGCATAGAGACTAAATTTAACTATATTGCTAAAAGTAGAAAGCCCACGGGTAAATCTAATCTGTGCACCTCTCATAGCTTCGAAATTGCAGTGGTATGTCCACTATTATGAGATGCTCCCTGCCAACAAGACTCCTCCTCCTCCTCCACCCCCAGAGAAAGGCATCATCACAAACTGAAATCCTAAAGGACTCCGTGGCATTCTTTGCTTTGCTGTATTCAGAACTCCAAGTGTATTCTCGGCAAAATAGACAGCATATCTATTACTACTACATCCCAGGCCCTGGAAAGCTGCTGCAAATTGTATGAGAAGATGCTCATAAGAATGGATGGATTCGGATTTTAGACAAACCACTTGCTTCTTTTTCCTCATCCCTCACGTTCTCCAGTTTTCTTGTATTTCTGAAATGACAGATTGTCTTTTTCAGATCTATTCCCTTAGTTTCTTCCTCCTGGCCTACACTCATGTAGCACCCTCTGTTATAGTACTTGGGGTGAAGGCAGGTTTGGGGATTGTTCAAGGAGAGACAGTCAGAGAAAAATCCAAATATTTCTATAGGCCATCCTGATGACATTGCACTCTGTGTCTGTCTATTGAATGTTGTGTTTAGCTCTGGCCACCATATTTAAGGATATTGACAAAGCTGGAAGGTCTCCAGAGAAGGACAATGACAATAATGAGGACTCATGGGGGGCAGGAGAAGGAAAGGGAGAATATTATAGGAATCGCTGAAGGAACTTCAAAGATTTGATCTGGAGAAGGGGAGGCTAAAGGAAACATAATACTTAGGATGTCTGTTTTAAGTTCATATTTTGCAGTATACTCCTCTTGTTGTTAATTCAGTTGTATCTGTGTCTGACTCTTCATGACCCCATTTGGGGTTTCCTTGGAAAAGATATTGGAGTGGCTTGCCATTTCCTTCTCCAACTCATTTTATAGATGAGCAAAGTGAGGCAAACAGGGTGAAGTGATTTGCCCAGGATCACACAGCTGGTAAGTGACTGAAGCCAGATTTTACCTCATGAAGAGGAGTTTTCCTGACTTCAGGCACAACACTCTATCCATTGGACATTATGAAGATACCAATGAGGTACACAATATAGCCTGTTTATAATTCTCACAATCTTCTAGCCCATCTTCTTTTCTGATCAAACATTGCTAGGATGGCATCTCTTATACAGCTTCTCCTATGTGGTTGCTTGTTTGTTAGGAGCTGTTGTCTGCTTACATTCATCATGCGCCTCTCTACTGCCTTTTGGGTGATCTTCAACTTTAGTTCTTTGGAATCAGTGATATTTATGACTCAAAGCTATATAGCAGCTTGGGAAGGATACCAGTATTGAAAAGACGGACTTTTGTTTCAAGGAGGAACTTGGGGTCATTAAAAGAACATTGCAATTCTCCAAAAGCAATCAGCTTTATTTCTTTCTGTTCATTTCTAGGCCCCATTCAATGCACATTTGCCATGTCAGCCCAAGATGTAGACACTGAGGAATCACCTCTATAGGTTATCTATCAAAGTGCATATCAAAATCTGGAAAATGGGAATTCATTATCAAAATACATAACGGGGCAGATAATTGATCTGTAGTCATTTCAATGAGGTATGGAAAATTGTTGCTATTAAACCTTAAGTACATCCTTTTAAAAAAGAATGTGCATTTTATGTATACTTAATAATGGATAGTGGGGTTTGGTACCCAATGCAGCATATTATTGAGACCAATGGCATGAAAAGGGGAAATACATAGCCACATACAGACACAATCTTGGAAGCTAATTTATGATTCCAGGGAAGAAAGGATTTTTTTTTTTGCTCACCACTGTAAACAATCTGTAAACAATCATGCCCCAAAGCAAGAAGTTTGATTTTCTTTCTATCTGGCTTTTATGTTCAAGGGAATAGAAATGTCAGATATCAAGCATTCCCTCTGGAGAGTGGGGCAATAAATAACTTCCATTCCATTTTGCACAGATGCCACAGCTAAATTGAGTTTAGAATAAATATAGACAACTAGTGCAAGGAGCTGGTGATGAGTCTATTTTAAAGAATAACTGTGAGATTAGAACAATTTGTCAAACAAAAAAGCAAGGATAAATCACGTGAGTTCAATTCAACCTTCTTCCTCAGGCAATGGATAATGGGAAATACACTTTTGAATCAAAAGGACAGAGCTAATATTTTCCCAGCTTTAGAATGCTTAGCATAATCATAAAAACTCACATTTGCATAGCATGTCATGATTGCTAAGAGGTTTGCAGTGCAATCTCATCTGAGCCTCACAACAGATCTGTGGAGTAGGGAGTGCAACAAGCACTATCATTATTCCTGCTGCTGTGCAGTCATTTCAGTTGTGTCCAACTCCTTGTGACCCCATTTGGGATTTTCTTGAAAATGACACTGGAATGGTTTGCCATTTTCTTCTCCAGATCATTTTACAGATGAGACAATTGAGCCAAACATGGTTAGATGATTTGTCCAGGGTTGCACAGCTAGTGAGTATCTGTGGCTCACAAAGAGGAGTGTTTCTAACTCCAGGCCCAGCACTCTATCCACTGTGCCATCTAGCTACCCATTTTTCCTATTTATTCCTGTTTTAACATGAGACAACTCATCTCAGAAAGGTTAAGTGACTGGCCCAAAGTAAGAAAGCATTTAGATAATATGTCAGAGACTTGAATCTAGGAGCTGTGACTTCAAGCTCTTTCCATTACAAAATGGAAAAATTACTTTTAAAAAGGGAAGAAGAAAAGAATTTGAGCTTATTTTTTAAACTAAGAATACACAGAGATGATAGGAAAAATATTTATAATTTTAATTTTTAAAATTAATCTGAAAATAACCAGAAGAATTCATGTAGTCTGCCATTTCAACAACTCACTCACCTGTTACTCCAGAGATGAAACTAAGAATTCTGAAGCTCAGGCCAAAGTCAGTTTTGGAAGAGCAGAGGCAAAAAACTTTTCCATTGGATATAGTCACAATGGGATGGAGAATAATCAAGGACCCAAAGCACAGCTCATAACTCATGGTTCTCCAACACTATGGAAGAACTGAATGAATGAAAAGAGGATGCAGAAGAGGGTAATAAAAAGAGGATGCAGAAGAGGGATGAGATCCTTAGGGGATGACTGACTGAAACTGGGTGAGATAGCAGAGTCAACCACACCATACAGCTGTAAGGCCTGTGGAGGACTCTAACAGGGATAAAGCATAACCTACCCAACCCTAGCACTCTGATCTTCCCACCCAAACTACATCTCTGATTCCATAAATTCAATTCAATAAATGTGTACAAAGTACTTACTTTGTTTACAGTATTATGTTAAGCAGTACAGGAGATATAAAGTTGGAATGATCCATTCTGATTTTTAAGACCCTCCTTGACTAACACAGTTCAAATTTTGAGAGTGTTCAATTAAAATTGAAGTGATTTCCTTAATCTGTCTAGTCTTTACTTAAACTCATTTCCATCTACCTTGAATTTGCCTTCAGGGAAAAGTTTCAGATTATTTTCATTCTTAATACAAACTCCTTCATAGTCTTAGAAAAATGAGCAGATGGACTAATAACTAATGGAGAAATTCCTTTCAGCATTCAACATAAAGACAGAAACCAATTAGTGTCCTTAGAAGAAATATAAAGAACTAAAATGATTCCTTATTTGTGTAACTTTGTAAACTCTTAGGGCCCTTAAACCAACTCACAGTCACACTGACCAGTCAAGACCCAAGTATATGGCTATTTCTCCTTTTCAAGCTTCTAGAAATTATAGGGATTACAGGTTTTTCTCTAATGACCTCAGTCTAAGAACTTATTCTGACAAGTTCTCCCCAATATCAATTGCCTGTTATAACAAATATTTCTCTTACATCATTGATCAACCCAATATCGTCTAACGTCAATTAACTTTTATAAAGGGATATTGACTAAAAACACACAGCTAGATGAGAGGTACAGAAACTTTCCCCAAAGCAAAGGGGGCCTTTTTAAACCACAAAATGTCATTAACCAACATAATCAAAAATATAGAACACTAGAAATACTCGATATTTTTATTGTATCATCATCCTATTTCACTAGATCAAGTTTTCAGGAATGCCATTTTGTCTATGAATATAATTCAACTCCGTTTTCAGTCACAAATTGTAGCTATAACCCTTTGAATATATGGAGGCAGAAACTGATAGAGAAGATAGAACAAGAAAAAGCATGGACTGAAATATCAGAAGAATTTAATCTACCTCTAATTATTACCCATGTAACCTCAGGTGAGGCAATTGAAATTCCTCTATTTCAGTTCCTTCATCTATAAAACTAAAAAAATAATATGTTCCCTGGCTCCTTCACAGAGTCAATATGAGGATAAGTTGAGATAATGCATGTGAAAGTGGATCATAGGGGGGCAGAGCCAAGATGGCAGAGTAGAAACACGCACATACACTAGCTCTTACCCCACAGCCCACAAAATACCTGCAAAGAAGAACTCTCAGCAAATTCTAGAGCATCAGAAGCCACAGAACAACAGAGTGGAGAAGATTTCTAGCCCAGAGTGACCTGAAAGACCAATGGTAAAGGTCTGTCACACTGGACCCAGAGGAGAGTCCAGCTCAGCCTTGGCCATGTGGCAGTGAGAGGAGGAGAACCAAGCAGACTTCAGGGACAGAATCTCCAGCAGCAGTGCAGATTCCCTCAACCCACAGGCACCAAAAGTCAGTGAGAGGGTCTTTTCGGCTGGCAGAGAAGGGAGCAAGGTGTCCCCATAACTTGGGCCTCCCCAGGTGGCATCAGTGGAGGCAGCAGTGGACAAGGGCTCCCAAAGCAGGCGATAGCCACATCCATTGCTGAAGGTCTCATGAAAAAACCCCTGAGGGAAATGAGCTCTGTGTGGTGGCCCTGCCCCCACCTGAGCAGCTGATCTTAATCTCACACTGACTAGCAGCCCTGCCCCACATAAAGCCCCTGAGGGTTTGGAGCAACTGATCCGAATCTCAGCCCCCAGTGCTGGCTTGGTGGAACTGGAGGCAAGGTGGTTGTGGAGAGGAAACTCAGAAGTCAAGTAACTGGCTGGGAAATGTCCAAAAAAGGGGGAAAATGTCAGACCATAGAAGGTTACTTTCTTGAGGAACTGGTGTCTCTCCCCATCCTTTTGGATGAGGAGGAACAAGGCATACTGTCAGAGAAAAATCAAGGCCTCTTCCTCCAGGACCTCCAAAGGGAACTTAAACTGGCCTCAGGCAAGAGAAGAGCTTAAAAAACAAGTTAGCAGCTTACTAAAAGAGAACCAAAAAAATGCTGAGGAAAATAACAGCTTTAAAAAGAGGCTAACTCAACTGGAAAAAGAGGTCCAATAAGCCAATGAGGAGAAGGAGGCTTTCAAAAGCAGAATTAGCCAAATGGAGGAGAAGGTTCAAAAGCTCTCTGAACAAAATAACTCTTTGAAAGAGAGAATTGAGTTCAGGGAAATGAATGATTATGAGCTAAAACAAGCAGTTAGTAAACAAAACCAAAAGCTTGAAAAAATAGAAGATAATGTGAAACATCTCATTGGAAAAATAACTGACCTGGAAAGTAGATCCAGGAGAAACAATTTAAAAATTATGGGATTACCTGAAAACCATGATCAAAAAAAGAACTTAGACATTATCTTCCATGGAATTATCAAGGAAAACTGCCCTGATATTCTAGAATCAGAGGGCAAAATAAATATTGAAAGAATCCACTGATCATCTCCTGAAAGAAACCTGAACAGAGAAACTCCTAGGAATATTGTGGCCAAATTTCAGAGTTCCCAGATCAAGGAGAAAATACCGCAAGCAGCTTGAAAGAAACACTTTGAGTATTGTGGAAACACAATCAGAATAACACAGGATCTGGCAGCTTCAACATTAAGGGATCAAAGGGCTTGGAATGGGATATTCCAGAGGTCAAAGGAACTGGGATTGAAACCAAGAATCACCTACCCACCTACTTCAAGAGAATAAATGGTCATTCAATGATATAGAGGATTTTCAATCATTCATATTGAGGAAAAGACCAGGTCTATATAGAAAATTTGACTTTACAATACAAGAATCAAGAGGAGCATGAAAAGGTAAACAGGAAAGAAAAATTATAAAAGACTCTCTAAAGCTGAACTGTTTACATTACTACATGAAAAGAAAATATTTATAACTCTTGAATCTTTTCTCAGTATTTGGGTAGAGGGAGAGATTGTACATATATATACACACACACATACACACACACACACACACACATATATATATATATATATATATATATATATATATATATATATATATATATATATATATATATATATATATATATATATATATATATATATATATATATATATATATATATATATATATATATATACAGAGAGTACAGGGTATGTTGAATCTGAAGACATTTTATCCACACACAAAAGGATAAAATAAAATAAAAATTAAGGGGTGAAGGAGTAAAATACCAGGTAAAGAAAGGGAGAAATGGAATGGGGCAGACTATAACTCATAAAAAAGATAAGAAAAATCTTGTTCAATGGAGGAGAAAAGGGAGAAGAGGAGAGGGGAAAAATGAAGCCACTATCTCCACATGTGGCTGAAGGAGGGAATAACATGCTCACTAAATTTGATATGAAAATTTATATCACACCACAAGAAAGTAGAGGAGGAGGTGACAAGTGGGGTAAGGAGAATGATAGAAAGGAGGGCAAATGGGAGAAGGGAGTTACTAGAAATAAATGCTTTTGTGAAGGGACAGGGTCAATTGTGGGGGAGAAAATAGGGGAGGATAGAGTAGGACAGCGGGCAATATAATTAGTATTACAACATGATTATTATGGAAGTCTTTTGCAAAACAACACATATTTAGTCTGTATTGAATTGCTTGCCTTCTCAGTGGGGTTGGGAGAGGGAGGGAGAGAAGTTGGAATTCAAAGTATTAGCAACAAATGTTGGGCATTTTTATTGCATATAATCGGGAAATAAGAAATACAGGGAATGGGGTATAGAAATTTATCTTGCCCTACAAGAGAAGAAAGAAGATGGGGATAAGGGAAGGGTGGGGTGTGATGGAAGGAAGGGTACAAAGAGGGAAGGAGTAATCAGAATGCAAGGTATTAGGAAGCAGGAGGAGGGGAGTGATGGGGAGAAAAATTGGACATGGCACAAAGTGAGGTAAAAGCAATTAGTATTTAAAAAATTGACTGAATTAATTGCTAAGACTAAATCAGAGACATCTTTAGTTTGGGGAAAAGAATTTTAGTCTAAATTTCCTAGAAGAAGGTAACCTCAGGTAAAATTTGGCATTGATGGAAAAGTTAAAGTTTTAATGGTAAATTTGATTTTATGATTGCTATTTAATCAGGAACTAGAACATGTATAGAAAGGTGTGTAAGCCACTTAAGACTTGCCTCAAAAGATGTTCCTTAGCCAAAGTGAAATTATAACCATATTTGAAACCTGGTTATTGGAACTTGCCATTTTTAGATGCTATGGGACTATTAAGTGACTGTTCTGAGTCGAACTCCAAGTATGGATAGCAAGAAAGGCAGTCTGAGCCTCCAATCCATGATGCCAGTAAGCCTGTGAGATGCTGGTATGAACTGAAAAAGGTGATATCATGGGAAGGGTGGGAGAGTGGCTGTTCACTCTGGGCTGAGGTAGGATTCTCCTGACTCAATTTCCCCACTGACACCTGGCAGACTGACTGAATGCAAGTGGACAATCTAATCCTGCCTGGAATTGACATGAAGTTGGGGACATATTGTATCCCTGCAATGTCCCTACTCTTGGTGGCAATTTCCAATAGTCAAAAGGTTTGTAAGCTTAATACCAGATCTATCAAATTATCGATTATTGGTAGGGGAACATCTGAGGTTAAGTCTAAAATGAAGCTATTAAACACAGGACTTTAGACCAACAACAATAAGTTAGGATCCTTTAATTCTTAGTAATACTATGGAGACAATCAGGTCAAGAGCTTGTGAAGTTAGCAACATAAATATTATTTGTGTCTCAGTTGGTTAATATTTTTAAAAAAATTCTTTGGTGGTCCATATTGTAAATGCTTTAAAAAGAAGTATCACCTGACCAAAAGTTTGAATTGTTTCATCTGTTATAAATTGTGTTAAAAATGAAAAATAAAGTTTAAAAAAAAAGAAAAGAAATTACATTCACAGGAAAAAGAAAAGAAAGTGGATCATAAACAAATATAAGGGAGCTAAGATGACGGAGTAAAAGCAGATGCTTCCCTGAGTTCTCCCCCAAAGCCCTCCACATACCTGTAAAAAAGACTCTAAATAAATTCTAGAGCTACAGAACCCACAAAATGATAGAGTAAAACAAATCCCTAGACCAAGACAACCTGGAAAGTTGACAAGAAGGGTCTTTTACACTGGGCAGGGAGCAGAGCACAGTCTGGCATGGACCACTCTGGCACAGACCTTCCAGAGCAGATGTGAGGTGACTGAATCATTGGAAGTTGTGGCAGTTTCCAGACTTCTCAATCCACAAATGCCAAAAAGGTCAGTGGGGAAAACTGTGTGGAACCTGGGTGAAAGAGGAACATGTAATCTAGCCAGGTTCTGTCCCAGGTTAGTGGGGGTAGTGGCAGCAGCCAGTAGTAACAGCAACAGCATAAGCAGCAGCAGTGGCAGTGGCTGCTTCCAGATCTCTGGGATGGGGGATCAAGAAGCTGAAATAAAATCCCTGAAGCCTGGGACAGTATACCCACCCTCAACCCACTCCCACTGGAAGCAGAGTTCTATCTTGACAAAGAGTTAAGTCTTTGGCTGGGAAGATGAGTGAACATTGTAAAAGAATTCAGACTATAGAATCATACTTTGGTGACAAGGAAGATCAGGGCCTACAGTCAGAGAAGGACAGCAGAGTCAAAGCTCCTGCATCAAAAGCCTCAAAGAGGAATATGAATTGGTTGCATGCCATGAAGGAGCTCAGAAAGGATTTTGAAAATCAAGTAAGAGAAATAGAAGAAAAATTGGGAAGAGAAATGAGAGTGATGCAAGAAAATCATGAAAATGGAGTCAACAACTTGCTAACAGAACCCATCCAAAAAAAAACTGAAGAAAATAACACCCTAAAAATAGACTAACCCTAATGGTGAAAGAAGTTCAAAAAGCCAATGAGGAGAATAATGCCTTAAAAATCAGAATTGGCCAAATGGAAAAGGAGGTCCAAAAGCTCACTGAAGAAAATAATTCCTTCAAAATTAGAATGGAGCAAATGGAAGCTAATGACTTTATGAGAATTCAAGAAATTATAAAACAGAACCAAAAGAATGAAAAAATAGACCACAATGTGAAATATCTCACTGGAAGAACCACTGACCTGGACAATGGATCCAGGAGAGATAATTTTAAAATTATTGGACTACCTGAAAGCTGTGATCAAAAAAAGAGCCTAGACATCATCTTTCAAGAAACTATCAGGGAAAACTGCCCTGATATTCTACAACCAGAGGATAAAACAGAAATTGAAAGAATCCACTGGATTGCCTCCTGAAAGCAATCCCAAAAGGAAAACTCCTAGGAATATTGTAGCCAAATTCCAGAGTTCCCAGGTCAGGGAGAATAGATTACAAGCAGCCAGAAAGAAACAATTTGAGTATTGTGGAAATACAAGTAGGATATAACAAATTCTAATAGCTTCTACATTAAGGGATCGAAGGGTTTGGAATATGATATTCTGAAGGTCAGAGGAGCTAGGATTAAAACCAAGAATCACCTACCCAATCAAAACTGAGTATAATCCTTCAAGTAAAAAATGGATATTCAATGAATTAGGGGACTTTCAAGCATTCTTGATGAAAAGACCAGAGCTGAACAGAAAATTTGACTTCCAAGTACAAGAATTAAGAGAAGCATGAAAAGGTAAACAGGAAAGATAAATCATAAGAGACTTATTAAAGTTGAACTGTTTACATTCTTACATAGAAAAATGATATCTGTAACTCATGAGACCTTTCTCAGTATTAGGGCAGTTGGAGGAGACGGACGGACGGACGGACGGACGGACGGACGGACGGACGGACGGACGGACGGACAGACAGACAGACAGACAGACAGACAGATAGATAGATAGATAGATAGATAGATAGATAGATAGATAGATAGATAGATAGATAGATGGATGGTACATGATGAGTTGAATATGAACGGGTGATATCTAAAAAATAAAATTAAAGGATGAGAGAGGAATATATTGGGAGAATGAGAAAGGAAGAGACAGCATGGGGTAAATTATATCACATAAAAGAGGCAAGAAAACAGTTTTACAGTGGAGGAGAAGAGGGGAGAGGTGAGAAGAAATGAGTGAACGTTACTTTCATTGGATTTGAATTAAGGAAGGAATAATATACACATTCAATTGGGTATCTTACCCTACAGGAAAGTAGAGGGGTCAGGGATAAGAGAGAGGGGATGATGGAAGAAAAGGCAGATTGGGGGAAGGAGTAGTCAGAAGCAAACACTTTAGAAAAGGGACAGAGTCAAAGGAGAAAACAGAATAATTGGGGGTGGAGGAGGGAAAGTCTTTTATAACATGACTTTTATGGAGAAGTTTTGCATAACTACCCATGTATAACCTACATAGAATTGCTTGCTTTCTCAGTGGGTGTGGGTGGGCATGGAAGAAGGGAGAGAATTTGGAACTCAAAGTTTTAAAAACAAGTGTTAAAAAAATTTTTTGTTACTGCAACTGGGAAATACAATGTACAGGCAATGGGGTATAGAAATCTATCTTGCCCTTGAAGAAAGCAAAGGGGAAGCGGAGGGAGGGATGATAAAAGGGAGGGCACACTGGGAGAAGGGGTAATCAAATTGTATGCCATGTTGGGGTGGGGGAAGGGAAAGATGGGGAAAAAACTTTGAACTCAAACACTTGTGGAAATGAATGATGAAAACTAAAAATAAATAAATTAAAATTTAAAACCAAATATAAAGTATTATTATTGTGTTTCTCTCTAAAGAAATAAAAAATATGAGTTTAAAATAAACTTTTAAAAAAGAAAAAAATAAGATAATTTTTTTTAAAAATAGAATTAAATAAATAAATAAATGAAACTAATGTAAAATATAAGCAAAACTAAGTGCCCTTTTGTTTCCAAGAATTGCTTCCTCAGTGAATTTGTGCTTTCTATTTAGGTGAATAAAGCAGATTCTTAAAAGCAGTCTCCAAACTATCTGCAAATTCCTCATTTGATCTACATTACAGCCTACTTAGGGTATTATACCCTCACCTTCAGGTGCTCTGCCCAAAGAAATGTAAATTTTGATGGGAAAACCCATTTTTTTTTCTTAAGGACCATAACTTAAACCCAAATCACTACAGCTGTCATGCATCCCTTTTCCAATCCAGTAGGATGGGGGAAAAAACATTTTCCATTTAAGGCTCCCAGGTCCTCTGCCAATTATAGATCTTGCCAAGTCAGGAATTCCATTCTACCAGTAAAACTTCATCAATTCTCAGTTCTTTTAGGTGACATTGGTCTTATTGATCTCATGCTTTAAGGTAGATTTTACTTGCATTATCTCATTTGAACTAAACCACAAGACTTGAAAGCAGGTATTATTTTATATATTTTATACAGGCTCAGAGTGGTTTAGTGACTTTCCAAAAGTAGTCAAGATGATACCCCAAGTATTAGAAACAAAATCGGAAGCCAGGGCTCTCTTGATGTTTAGATCCAATATTTACTCCACTCCACAATCCCGCCATTAAACTGAGGATTTTAAAATGATAGACCACAGAAACTACTTTAAATTCCTGTGGACATTTGCATGAAAAGACCTCCAGCTATACCATTTATATGCTAGTTTCCAAGCAATTTGTTAGAAATAGAGAGGCACTCAACATTAAAAAAGAAAGCTTTTGTCTATTAGTTTAGAGATATATAAAAAATGGGGAGATACATATGTTCATATGAATATAGTGATATATAGAGGACAATTTAGTGTTATGTTAGTAATATATAAAAAATAAATTCTTATAGCTAGTATATGATATCCTCAATATATGAATATAATCCTTCTGACTCATTAATAATAAGGCATGAATTTTAGGCTTAATTTTGATTGGTTATACTGATTCTTAGTAATATTATCACCTGAATTATCTGATGACTGTAACACAATATTTATCTCTATGATAACTAATTAGATCAGAGTATCAATAAATAAATGACTATTAAAAAGAAATTGAGTGACGAAAGTGACCCCAAAAAAGTGTTTTATTTAAAGGAAAAGTTTTATATTGATTGTCAAATAATGTGGGATGTTACCACTGCTGTGGATGAACATTTTGATGCCTAATAAAAGTAGAAAAAGAATCTTGTTCATATATATGCGTGTGTGTGTATAGACAGACAGACTGACTGACAGACAGACAGAGAGACCAACAGACAGAAAGAGAAAGAGAGAGAGAGATAAGAGAACTTTATGAGGGAACACATCTTTTAGACAGAATTTGTACAGTTTTGGAGAGAAAACAATCTGCGGAGTTGATGTGAGGACTTGGGTGTCTTTGTTAACAAACTGGAGCCAAAGGGATAGTTTAATACTATGATGAGGCAGAGAAATACATTTTATTCATTAGCAATTAGAAAAATGAGAATGCAGAGGGACACAATTTCAAAGGCACCTAAGAGCTATACAGACTACTGTTTTGAAGACTTCAGATTTGCAAAGCATGATGGGTACCTCAGCTAATTTGAATATAAAAATTTCATAACTAAAGTGGGTAAAACTAAAAATGAGAAAATAAGCATTTGGAGACTGAGGTATGATTTTTTTAAAAGGAATATCTGTTGATAGGGAAAATATGGGAAATTGTAACAAGTAAAATGTGAGTCACTAAGAATCATGAAGCTTTAATTTCAGGCACTGCTTCTCAGTGTTTTCTGTTCCATGAACCCTTTTTAACAACAAAAAATGCTTTATGAATTATCCAGTAACTTAATATACTAGTCATAATATTTCTTTAGTTTTACTCATTAGGTGCTTGCAAATTACAATAATAATTTTTGTCCCAAAAATTCAAATTCAAATTTATTTTATATTTCAATTATAAAATATTAAATTTTATTCTATGCATAATCATCAAGACTAAATCATACAACTATTTATAAAACAGTTATGAATATTTTATGTGGGACATTCTCTAAGAATTAAAGGTAGTAAATCTAGCAAGACCTCATGTGCTTGCTGTTATCTACAAAGTTTCACATTAAATTTCTTGATTTTACAAATTATTTTGAGTATAAATAACATTTTAAATAAAAATAAGCTACAACTTGGAAGGTGTTTAACATAATACTATAATATAAGAACTTTGTCTCAATTTCAGATTTTTTTTTACTTGAACAAATTTTGTAATACATGGCTGAATGCCAGAAAAATATGTATAGTCCTAAATATGGTTCCACATAGAGTTTATTTCTGCATTTTCATTTATAACAAGAATAAAATGAATACAAATATGTGTTACAAAGTGGTAAGGAAATTTTACAAATTCTTATCTGAGACATGGAAATTCATTATTTAATTGCCTAATCAAATAACAAAAATGAAAAGTTATGTAATATAATAGTTTTGTAAATTCTTATAGCTAGAATATGATATCCTTACTTTTCTACTGGCTAATAGCAAACACTATATTAAATGATAAATTTACTTAAAAGTATATTTCCATATATTCATTTAAAAAAGCTTTTACATATAAACCAACTTTTATAAGGAAATAATCTCTTCAGACATGGCTTACTTCTCTTCAACCTCTTGCATACTAGCTATACTCTCAAAAAAATTCTGCTGAATGATGGGCCAGTATTGTCAACAAGTTTGTTTGAAAATTCACTAGATATAAGAATAATAAGAGAAGCAGAGGATAAGTTTAAATTGAAAAACAGCCTTAATATTGCAGTGAGAGATGATCTAGTGGTTGTTTCTGCAGAACATATGTGACAGTGATGGTTTCAAGATGGCTTGTAATGTACATGCCCAATAATCATAATTTTCAAACAACCTAACATGTGTGTTATAAAAACACCATTGTTCATTGTGGTCACATGATTATACAGCTGATGAGGTTTGATTAGGACAGTTAGGTAGCACAGTGGATAGAGTGCCAGATCTGGAGTCAGGAAGACTTTTTTTCATGCATCCAAATCTAGCCACACTTACTAGCTGTGTGATCCTGAGCAAATCACTTAACCCTGTTTGCCTCAGTTTCCTCATCTGTAAAATGAGCGGTAGAAGGAAATGCGAAACACTCTAGTATCTTTGCCAAGAAAACCCCAAATAGGGCCATGAAGAGTCAAACACAACTGAAATGAATGAATAACAAAGTATGATTACAAGATATCCAAGGGGAGCTAAGGCAGTACTCTGATACAGTATACAGAATGCAATGAGGATATGTGCATGCATCTAATCATAAGTTGGGTTTGCACATGTTAAACCCGTGTAGTGGTTTGGAAACAATTTGATGACAGGTTGAAAAACTACAAGGACATATTGAACTTAGTGAAAAACCCATCAGAGTTTAATATAATCACTACATGAACACCAAAATCATTCTGGATGATGATCACGATCGCTGAAGAAACAAGCTTGTAATGTTTCAGATATTTAAAGGCAAACATTTCCTCTGATTTACAGAAGAAAAATATATGTATGACATAATATGATAGTTATTCACTGCTTAAGATTCCATTAAAGGATCTTTAACTCAGTTCCCTTGGACTGTTGTCATAACCCCCAAGGGGTTATGATGAGAACCTTTGATTAAGTCATAAAAATAGTAGGAGAGGAAGAAGAATACTAGCTATACTCTCAAAAAAAGTTCAAGAGAAGAAATAAAGACTGGAAGGGAGCTAAAAGTCACTCATTTGCAGTTATAGCAGTAGAAGTAGTCAGGTGAGAGTAAGCTATCTGTTGAGTCATTCCTAAACAACTGGAGAAATAATTGATTCAATCAAGATCTCCAGTCTCTGCTGCCACTTCTGACTTGAGAAGAAAAAGCAAAGGGAGCTTTGTAGAGCTTTTGGTATTCTGGCGAACTAGCTTAAAGATACAGTCTAAATTGTGTTGCTGTGAGCTCAGTTCTTATTGGGTTATCCAGCATCTGAATGAGTGAATTGGTAGTTAGGATGGTCTATATATCCCAGAGATAACCAGTTAGATAAACTTTGCAGTTCTCACTTGTAGAGAACTGTTATTCACACATTAAAAGCTAACACTTTCTAAATGCCTTTTTTAAGGGTGATTGTTGACTTTGTAAAGGCTATATCTGAGTAGAGAACAGGCTTTTCCCAGCTTAAGAGTGGTGAAGATCAACAGTCAAGAAGTGAGCTGAGAAGCAGCTTTGTTTAGTACAATATTTCCTGAATAGACCAATAATATTGAAGCCTGAAGTCCAGAGTTATGAGTTACTCTAAGCACATACATTTTCTTTAGTCATTAACTTCCCTGCCATTTTCTATGAATTGCTTATGCCCATTCTTCACCACAGTCATTGAGTGCATTGGTGGGAATTTTATTCATGTGTATCTTTCTACCGTTCCCTCCCAGAAATTTAAAAGGGGAGGAGGAAGGAGAAGAGAAAAGATAGCTTCGTATATCTCTCTTTTGAAGCCAAACTCAGTCATTATAATTTCATAGCACTGAATTTCAATTATTTTTCTTTCTATTTGCACTGATTGGGAAGAAAAACAACCTCCTTATTTTAAAGATGAGAAAGCTGAAACCAAAAGAAACTTGACCCAGACCACAAAGGTAGTAAAAATAGAGTTCAAGATTTGAACCCAGATCTCCTGGTTCCAAATGAGACGTTTTGTTTTTCTTCCACTGAAGAACTGATTGTAATTAGCCTAAATTTTGCTTGGAGCAAATTCAGTTTCACAAGTGGAGAGTGCAGAAATAGACCCAGTAACACAGATGATAGTCTGAATTGTGGAAAAGGGGGTAGGAGAGATGCAGCGTCAGAGAACATAGGCCCACCATGGATACAATCAGGTAGGAGGGGATAACCCATCCTCAGAAAGTCTCTTAAGTGTCCTATGCCTATAGAGGACTATGACATGAGGCACAGGAAGCTGACATTGCAGATGCCATTGTATTGAAGTGTACCTTCTGGGGAAGAACATACCCCTCCCCTCCACATATATTACATATGTGTGTATATGGATAGATAGATAGATAGATGTGTGTGTATGTGTGTGTGCATATGCATGCACATATGTATGTGTGTATATACACATATATGTATGTATATTATATATACATGTGTGTATATCTATATCAGCTTCCTTGGGCAGAGCTCTCTTCACTGCATGCTAATTACAAGTCCCAGTCTGCAGTCTCATGAAACTAATCCATACAGCACTGCACCTACAATCTTAGCTTTATAATTATAAACTTAAAGGACTAATTGAGCTGATTTACCCAGACCAATGTTCTATAAGAAATCTTCTATTATTGTAGCACAGACAAGACAGCATTATAGCATATGTTAGGATGATGATATGACAATGTACTTTTATTAAAGAGAAAGTTTCTTTTTGAGCTAAACAGTGGTGGCAAGATCTGGTGCTGCATCTGCTGAAGAGTAACCTCTGGTCAGAATGCCAAGGAAAAAAACCTCATTTTTGATTCATGGTTAAGTAGGTGTATTCAGTAAGTCCAAAAGCTGCTGGTATAACAACTCCCGAGGTACATTGCCCAGGCTTCTCTCCTGAAATAATTTCAAAGAGATGGGGAGCTCATAAGCAATTAATTTAAATGTCCCTTCATCTAAGAGCATGGCATGGTTCTGGCTTCTTGGGGAAAAGACCCACAATAACAAGAGCTAATGATGGTTGCCACCCAACATGAGGGAGTTTACACGAGTGCTAGTCAATCTCATCCATTCACCATGAGAGATCCTTCAGGAAAAGAAAAGGTCTTTTAAGTTGCACACATGCCTTGCATACACAACGGGAACATTGCCAGCTTCCTCATACTCAGGACATTTCATGGAAATGTAGGCAGCTAAGAACAAAATTTGCATTTTAAAAATTGCTTTAGAAAACATCATTCAAATACCAGTTGAAAGAAGAATTCAAGGGTAAATAAGGTTCAGAACAGCTTGCCTAAAACTTAAAGCAAAGCCTGGAAACCAAGCAAGATCATATTCGAAACCTCTCTTCAATCTACTCCCTCCTTTGTTAGATAGATGAGGAGGGATCTGGAAAAAGTACTTTTTATCTGGCCAGAAAAAGTAAGAAAAAATGAAATTGGAATAAGAATTATGCTTGTGATTTGTTTTCATTGGTAACATGTAATGGAGAAAGGATTTGGGGCAGATGAATTGTTATAAATCTGTGAATATACATATATTTATATATGTATGTACATTTTACTGTCTATATAAATTTCACTACATATAGACATATATATGTATGTATATACACAATAAATTTCACTGTCTATATGCAAACAGTGAAATTTAGCTCTGGCTGGAATACAATACAAAAACTAGCAGTAATTTGGGGTGAAGATGAGGGGGTGTTTCTGCCAACAGATATACTTAATAAAGGCAGAAATGTATGCCTGGAAAGTGGAAGATGATGTTGCTCTCCTATTTTAGTTTTGTTCTTACTTAAAATCATTGGCATCCCATCTTGAAGTGAAGTAAGATTCAAAGCCTTGCCTCCATGGAACTTTATGGGATTACTTTGGCAGAACTCCCTGAAATGGGTTTGGGGGAGGGGTACAGGATCCCTGAAAGGAGCTGAACGGGAGTGGAGGAATTTATCACCCTAAATTGCCTCCCAGTTGCTTGGAGAATTAATTGTGATTCAGGCTCAGATGTAGGAAATTAAAAGAGTCAACTTAATCAGTCTAGAGGTATTCTCCCTAACCATTTTTCCCCCAGGGGCTCTTGGCTAGGTTTCTAGGTACATAGCCTTGGGTATAACTAAAAGGTGGAGTTCTATCCCTTGTTAGGAAGATGCTTTTTAGTCACTGGATCTTGCCACAGTAAAGCTAGGAAGGTTGTCAGGTGACCCTGGAAAACTAAAGCCTAGAAATTGTTAGCAAAGAGACCAGCGGAGAGCAACGGAGACACAACATCTAGCCCAAACCAGCAGATACATAATGACCAATGGGTATTAACACAGATGCCATATTTAACAAAGAAAAGGCACAGCAAAAATCAATGCCTACTGTAGGGACAGGCCCAGTGAGGATAACATAATGACATCACAAGACTAATAACTAGCACTTGAATAACACTTTAAACTTTGCAAGGTACTTTACAAATATTTAATTTTATCCTTACAACCACCCTGAGAGGTAGATGTCATTATTGTCCCTATTTTGCAGACATGGAAACTGAGGCAGACAAAGGTTGAGTGATTTGCCCAGGGTCATAGTAAGTGCTCTAATCTAAGAAGAGACAAATGTGCAAGTAGCAGTGTTTCCACTTAGCTGTACCGTATATGTGATCTTGGGCACACCAAAATCTCTGGCTGGCCTCAGTTTCTTCATCTGTAAAATGAGGAGGTTGGACTAAATTATCTGCAATATACCTTCCAGTCTTAACAATATGTGACCTGGGTTCCCCCAGTCTCTTTCACTTACTAGAGGTGTAACCTTATACAAATTATCTAACTTCATGAAGCCTAAATTTTCTCTTCTGTGAAATGGGGATAATACTCCATGTTCCATGCCCATGCAAGAGGCAAGCTTGGTGACAGCTGGGGAGAAGAGAGATGCTTCTTTTCTTGGCATCCAGCTTCAAAAGAGGACACATTCTATCTCAGGGTCTTTTCAGGAAAGATCTCTGGAGGGAAAGAAAGAAGTATGTCCACATATTGGCTTCTTCCTAGAGTCTTTTTCTCCCTCTAGGAAACTCTCCCTGAAAAGAACCTGAAAAAAGGTGTCCTCAAAGCTAGCAGCCTGAAGAAAGATCTCTCCTCTCTCAAACTCTCACCAACTCTACCGCTTACACTGATATAGAGGACAGAGTAATCAGTCTCCACCAATGAGGAAAGTCTTATGCAAATGATCTTAAGCCACAAGTTATATTAGCAAATTGGGAGACATTTTCCACTCCTACTCTTATTTGCTGAATTAATTACTATCTTAAGCCCTCACGACTAACAGTTTCAAAGGACTTGGTCAGATCTATAAACTTTGTGCACAGACCTGTTCTGTTCTCAGCATTTCTCCTGGAGTTGTAGGGCAGCAAACATCATATTGACTGTCTTAGGCCCTTTCTGAAGCCACACTGACTCTCAGGAATAAGACCATCTTCCAAGTGAAGGATCAGCCTATTAAGAAGGACTCTAGCAAGAATCTTGCCAGCAATGACTATTGACTAATGACCATTAGTCGTGAGGGCTTAAGGAAAATTATGTCAAAATTTGGTTGCCCAGAGAAGTTCATCAGTATTGTATGTCAATTTCATGATGTCATGTTTGCCCCAGTGCTAGATAGTGGACATGTCTTCCCAGTCACCAATGAAGTGAAACAGGGCTGTGTGTTTGCTCCCATATTTTTTAGCATGATGTTTTCAGCCACGTCGTCAAATGTTTTTAACGAGGATGGACACAGAAACAAGGCCAACTATTGTACTGATGGTAAATTCTTCAATTTGAAAAGACTACAAGCCAAAACCAAAGTGGAGGGAGTGTTGGTGCATGATTTTCTGTTTGCAGATGATTGTGCACTCAGTGCAGCCTCTGAAGCTGAGATGCAACAAAGTATGGATCAATTCTCTGCTGCTTGTGCTAATTTTGGTCTAATAATTAACACCAAGAAAACACAAATGCTCCTTCACCCACTACTACATCATCCACACGTAGAACCATTGGTTGCAACAAATGGAGAAGTTTTGAATGCTGTGGATAAGTTCGCTTACCTTGGTAGTGTACTTTCCAGGGATATACACATTGACAATGAGACTGACATGCATTGCCAGAGCTAGCTCAGCGTTTGGGAGGCTCTGAAGAAAAGTTTGGGAAAAAAGAGGTATTATCAGACTGACTACCAAACTGAAGGTCTACTGAGTGATTGTGCTGACCTCATTGTTGTATGCCTGTGAAACATGGACAGTCTACCAGTGCCATGCCAGGAAACTGAATCACTTCCATTTGAACTATCTTAGGAAGATTCTGAAGATCACCTGGCAGGATAAGGTACCAGACACTGAGGTCCTTACTCAAGCTAAACTGCCAAGCATTCAAACTATGCTTCAGAGAGCACAACTCTGATGGACTTGCCATGTTGTCTGAATGCAAAAAGTACGCTTACAAAAGACTATTTTATGGAGAACTCACATGGAGCAGGTGATCACATGGTGGTCAGAAGAAGCTATACAAGGACACTCTCAAAGTCTCTCTCAAGAACTTCGGATTTGATTGTGGGGCATGGAAGACACTGGCACAGGACTGCTCAGTATGGTCTGTCCACATCAGAAAAGATGCTGTGCTTTATGAGCAAAGCAGGATTGAAGCAGCACAAAGGAAACTTAGGATGCGCAAATTTGGAGTATCCATCCCAAATGTTTACATGCACTATCTGTGCCCAGTCTGTGGTAGAGCATTCTGAGCTCATATTGGTCTGATCAGCCACAGTCAGATACATTGAAAATTCACTTTATCATGGTGATGTCATGTCAATTCTTTTCCAGAATGAAGGACAACAACCAACCATCTTAAGCAATCCAAAAGTGCAGATACAAAAGAGGAGGTAGCAGATCACACTTTGCTTCCTTACCAACCACCATCCTGAAACTTTCCAAAAGTAACTAAGTGGTGTTCTGGATAGAGTGCTGGAGCTGGAGTCAGGAAGACCTGAGTTCATATCCACCTCAGATACTTACTGTGTCCTTGGGCAAGTCACTTAAGTCTCTGTTTACCTCAGTTTCCTCAACTGTCAAATAGGGATAATAATAGCACTTTCCTCCCAGAGTTATTATGAGAAATAAATGAGATAATATTTGTAAAAAGATCTTGGCTCAGTGCCTGATGCATGGTAGGCACTGTATATAAATGCATATTCCTTTCCCTTTCCAAAGGAAATCTCTAACACACATCATAAACAGAACTTTTTCTGAACTAAAAGGGAAAGATGGAAAGACATCTTCAGGGCTGCCACAACCACCTCAGTCTGGAGAACTGCCATGCCATCAGCCTAGTAGACTGAGAGGTCCACAATACCCCCCACTCCCATCTCCAGACAGCTATAAAGAATATACTTTAATAAATCTTTTGGACATGTCAGTCCTATGGTTTCCTCCTTTTTTTTCTTATGCTTTCTTATGGAGTTACCACATAATCATTCATTTGGAGAGGTATTTGTTGCCCAATGAAGGAATCAGAATGAATGGTAGAGGTTGATCAAGTCTCCTTCTCATTTTTAAATTCTTCCCTCAGAAAGTGCTTATTCCAACTACTTCAGTGAGTGGCTCAAATTAATGATAATAGTCACTAGCAAGGACATAATGCCTGAAGGCCACAACGCTTTACAAATAGTTTCTCCTTTTATCCTCACAAGAACCTTGGTAGATAGATGCTGTTATTATCCCTGTTTTATGATGAGGACACTGAGGTACACAGAGGCTAAGTAATTTGCCCAGGATCTGCTAGTAATTGTCTGAGGTCAAGTTGGAACTCAGGTCTTGCTGAGTCCAAATCAAGTGCTCAATCCACTGTGTCACCTAGCTGGAAGACCATTTGTACAGGCCATTGTCCTAAGCAGAGGGGGAGAGAGAAAAAGAGAAGAGGGGAGCAGAGGGGAGGGAAAGAGAAGACGGGGGAAAGAAGGGGAGGGGAGGGAAGGTGAACACTAGGTTGCATTCTCTCCCCATTGTGTGTGTGTGTGTGTGTGTGTGTGTTTGTCCTTCATTGCCAAAGAAGACCATGCCATCACAGAAATAATGACATGACTTGCACTTGACTTTGTTTTGAGTGAGGGAGGGCTGTGCAGGTCACCAGCCTCACTTCTCTTCCAGAGCCATCTGAATCCAGTGACCAGATATTCATCAGGATGGCTGGAGATGACCCAGGATGAGGCAATTGGGGTTAAGTGACTTGCCCAAGGTCACACAGCTAGTGAGTGTCAAGTGTCTGAGGTAAGATTTTGAACTCAGGTCCTCCTGACTCCTGCATTGTATATACTGCATACTGTATATACTGTAGTATCCACTACACTCCCTAGCTGCCCATGCTCTCCCCAGCAGACCCTAAGGATGCAGTTTCTAAGCACATTCTTGCACTGCTGGTCTAGCTTCACATTTCCAACCACTTCTCCTAAAGGGCTAAAGGTGCAAGTAACTACAGATCAGAACATCACTATGTCTACACTTCATGCCCTCTTGGGGTAACTTACCTAGAGAACTAGTATGACCTTTGAGTCACCCAAAGAATATTCTGAAGTGGCAGAACCACCCCTGTATGTCCTTTTAATATTAAATAATATAGTTATCCTTTTTCTAAGGTACATAATATTTTGCTCAGTTATCAGTCTCTTGGCATTGAAATAAGAGTATAATCAATATCTATTGTTCAGATCTAGTTTGTACTAGATGATCTCTATTGTCTGTTCCAACTCCATTCTTCTGTGATTCTGTAGATTGTAATTTGTCTCTCCAGATTCGCATTTCCCATAAGAATTAATCTGGACTGTGAGCAAATCCCTTAAACTCCATGTGTTTCTGTCAATTTCTCAACTAGGTCATAGAAGCATTTTGGTTTATGTTAGTGAGGGGAGATATCACACTGGCAATCTCCATGCACCGAAAATATTCAAAATTATTCTTCTACTCTTCCCATATTCATGTACTAAAAATGTCAAATGCGAAAAAGAAAGCTAAGGCTCATAGCTGGGTTAGAAGTAATTAAGAACTGAATAGCACCTTAGCTCAGAAAGCATCAAAAAGTGGGACTTCAAAGGGAAGGGGGAAGCTTGTGCTCAAAGAAATGTGTGGCTTGGTGGAGTCAAAGGAGTCATGAACTAGATCCTGAACCTGCTGATTCTCCAAGGTCATATACAACTCACTCCATCTGCCTCATCCCAAATATGAACCAGGCCTTAGGGCCCAGCAACCTTTCATCAGTCCAGGTAACATTTGGGAGGAGGTAGAGGGTTGTTTCCCCTTTGTGATAACAGGGAGAAGCATAGCACCCTCCACTGGTGGCACTGTGCCATTTTCTGTTCCGTGGTTAGTGATTCTCTTATCTCTGATGGTCAAGGCAGCAATTCCCCTTCCCCCATGAGTATCCTTTGAATCCTACACCAGATGCAGTTGAGTGATTTTTGCTGGCTTTTTACATCCCTCTGGAAAAGGAGAAAATTGGAGCTGAAAGAAATGTGTTTCACTACAGGGCACAATGCACTTCTGGATTCTCTTTAATTAAAAGGAGACTGAGGGAATTCATTTCTACCATTACCATTTGCCTGAAAGATTCCCCAAAGATTTTAAGAATGTATTTTCTAAATAGATGACGATGTTAACCAAGAGCAATAGGGGGAAGTTATTCAATGTTTAAATCATGGCTGATAAGAATTTAAATGATGTAAAATAAGCTCCTTGTTACTGAAAATATCCCAGAAAGCACCTCAATAACATGAGCCTCCTTTTTTTGATGGATTTTTTTCACTGTGCATTGTCTTGACTGGGAGGAGTTTGGAACAAGTTTCTGGATACATCTCTCTATCCCACAGAGTGTTCTCTTCCAGAGATAGTTTCAGGAAAGCTCCACACATGTGGCCTTTTAGGTCCTTAAGTGCAGCCTTTTGACTGAATCCAAACTTCACAGAATAAATCCCCTCAGTAAAAGAATTTGTTCTGTGAAGTTTGGACTCAGTCAAAAGACTGTACCCAAGGACCTAGAAGGCCACATGTGACCTGGAGGTCATAGATTTCTCTCCCCTGATCTAGTCCAATTCCCTCATTTGATAGTGGAAGAAATTGAGGCCCAGAGGGTCAAAGGGACTTTTCCAAACTCATACAGTGGCCCAGTCACAGTTCAAACTTGGGTCTCCTAACTGAGTGCAGTGTATTTTGCATTAAAACACACAACAGAGAGAATAAAGAGAGATTTTTCTATAGATAATAAGCATCATCACAGGCAGGGCAGAGAAGTGGACAGCAAACTGGCTTCAGGATCAGGAAAACCTGGGTTAATTCCTTCCTCTGGCTCTTGGTTATATGCCAGATAAATCACTTAACCTCTCTCTGACTTCAGATTCTTTATGTGTAGGCAAATGGTGGTGCAATAGATAGAGTTGGGCCTGGAGTCAGATCAGGAAGCCCTGAGTTCAAATCCAGACACTATATGACCCTGGATAAGTCACTTAAATCTCTATTTACCTCAGTTTCCTCATCCGTAAAATGGGGATAATAACAGCACCTACCTCTCAGGGTTGTTGTGAGAATCAAATGAGTTGTTTGTAAAAGTGCTTAGCATGGTGCCTGTTATATAGTAGCTAACATATAAATGCTTATTCCCTTTCTTTTCCTCTTCCCAAGTAAGCAATTGGTAGCAGAGGATCTCTGAAATCCCTTTTAGCTCTAAATATATGAAACTCTGAGCCTCAATCTCTTGGCATCCCCAGCAAGTCTCTAAGACAATGAATTACAGAGAAGGTTACTGACCTGTATCAACAGAAGGTATTTCTCACCAAGAGATCTCTATACCAATGAAATCATGAGTCCAGTCTAAAATAAAAAAGCATCAGGGGCAGTTAGGTGGCTCAGTGGATAGAGTACTGGCCCTGGAGTCAGAGGAGCTGAGTTCAAATCTGGCCTCAGATAACTTATTAGCCGTGTGACCCTGGGCAAGTCACAACCCCATTTCTCTTGCAAAAAATTTTTTTAAAAAAGGCATCATAGGCAGTAGATACAAGTTTTATCTCATAGACATTATCACAAGCAAGAGAATGAAAGGCCACATGGCAATGCTTCATCAGACTGTTTTCTCAAGTCTGAGAAAACTCAGCTCCCTGCTAAGCCCTTTCTAACAGTGGGGCATTCCTTTAACCTGATGCAGCAGCTGCCTTAGGGCTGTCTCTCTTAGTCAGCAAGGAAGGTGAAGGGTTTTTATTGGAGGCTATATACTTGGAGTGTTTTCTTTCTTGGGGGTGGTGCAAGGAGATACAAGGAATGGGGACAGAGGAAGGGGATGCTCTCTTAAGTTGGACAGTCATTTATAGCTTCTAGTGAGAAATCAAACAGTCAGTTAAAATGTTCTCAGAGGGTCATGCATGGTGAAAATGTTTTTCTCCCCCTTTCCAACCCAAAAAAGATAACTCCAAATATAATTAAAAGAAATTCCAACTAAAATGGTTTTATTTAACTCCAATTTTTTTTCAACTAATGGAAGAGCAAATATAAGCCCCCTTTACTCAACAGTTATGGAGCCGAGATCATTTGGCAGCACGTGTTTGGACCTGGACATTTTCTAATCTATTTTTTTCAAGTCTCGTGTGTGTGTATGTGTGTGTATGTGTGTGTGTGTGTTTGTAATTATATGTGTGTGCATGTGTGTTTTGGGTTGTTTTTTTTTCTGTGATTCTAAGGTGCTCATGAAGGGCAGCTAGGAGACACAGTGAATAGACTACAGAGTCTGAAGTCAGGAAGACTCATCTTTCTGAGTTGAAATCTCGCCTCAGATACTTACAAGCTGTGTGATCCTGGGCAAGTCACTTAACCCTGTTTGCCTCAGTTTCCTCATCTGTAAAATGAGCTGGAGAAGGAAATGGCAAACCACTCCAGTATCTCCAAGAAAACCTCGAATGGGATCACAAAGAGATGGACAGGACTGAACAGTACCAAGGTTTTCATTGTCTCCTGATATCTCGTTAGAAAGAATCCCAATCACCCCCTCATCCTTTCAGAAATTTTCCTACTTGAATGTTCCTTACTTTTGTCCTCTGGTCATTTTCACTATTACACTGGAAAGAATCTTGGATCCAGAGTCAGAGAATATGGGTTAAAGTCTTGACTTGGCCATTTATCTCTGTCACCTTAAACAAGACCCTTAACCTATCTGGGCCTCAGTTTCCTCATCAGTAAAATAAAGGGTCCCTTCTAGATGTCAATCTGCATTGTGATTCTGCCTCCTTCCCTCCCTTCCTCTCTACTCCTGCAGAGTAGTCTGTCTTCCTTATGTGTGGATGCTAGCAAGAGGCCCAGCTTGATGGATTTCACAGGTCTCTGACCTCACTTTGAAGTCTCTTGGCTTCTTAATCACAGCATCCTGACTTCAAGACTCAGCACTTTGGGTTGAACCAGCTTACCTCTTCAAACCAGGAAAAGGGCCTCATTTTACTCCTCCATGACCCAGGGAGACATGAGAATGCAGAGGAGGAAAAGAAGTGTGTACTCTGTTCCTAAAAGTGCACTGCCAAGCAGGCAGATGAGGTGAGCTGTTGTTAGGAGGGTTCCTGCACAAAGCCATCCGTCAAAGTAACCACCACTCTGACTAGTCCCCACTTCAGCCTGAATGAAGGTGCAAAGAATTTATTGTTCAGTCTCCTCAGTCCAACTTTGACCTTCCAGTAGATGTAAATCTACTGTACCAGCAGCAGTTCAGGGGAAACTCTTGTTGTATGCAACTTGTAGCTGAGGCAGTTAGGAACAAACTGGATAGAGTGACAAACCTGGAGTCTGGAAGCCCTGAGATCAAATCCAGCCTTAAGCACTTACTAATTGTGTGATTCTGGCCAAGTCATTTAATCTCTTTTTGCCTCAGTTTCTTCAACTGTAAAATGGGTGTCATAATAGCACCTACATCACAAGGTTGTTGTGAGGATCAAATGAGATGATATTTTTAAAAAGAGTTTAGCACTGTGCCTGACATGTGGTTGTTGTTGTTCAGGTATGTCCAACTCTTCATGACCCCATTTGGGGTTTTCTTGGCAAAGATCCTGGAATGGTTTGCCATTTCCTTCTCCAGCTCATTTGAGAGATGAGGAACTGAGGCAAACAAGGTTAAGTGACTTGCCCAGGGTCACACAGCTTGTAAGTGTCTGAGGCCAGATTTGAACTCAAGAATATAAGTCTTACTAGGTCAAGTGGGCCTCCTGGCTGCCCCAATAAGTAATAAATGACTATTCCCATGGAAAGCATTGTGATACACTGGGAAGTTCCCTGGATTAGGAGTCAGAGATTCTAGATTTGTGTCCTGTGGTTTAAGTTAGAAATTTAAGAAATATATCTAAATAATGAAAAGCATAAATACTATGGAGGGAAATTACAAAATATGAAATAAATTTAATAAGAAAAGGCAATTTTCAACCTCTGCCAACCCATGCCAGCTCATTAAGCAAATTTAATGCTGCTACTAGATTTCTTATTGATTAAAAACAATAAAAATTTCACACCATATTCCAAGATAAGATCAGAATGGGTACATGATTTAGCCATAAACTGTGATATCATAAGCAAATTAGGAAGCATGGAAGTCAAATCTATAAATAAGGGGAGAATTTATGACCAAAAAATTAGAAAGAATCATAGGAAGTTAATGAATACTTTTGTTTACCTGAAGTGAAAAAGATCTTGCATAAACAAAACTAATGCAGCCAAGATTAGAAGGAAAATAGGAAACCGGAGTGGGGGCAGAATTTTACATCAGGGTTATCTTAGAAAGGCCTCCTTCCTCAAATATATAGGGAATTAAGTCAAATTTGTAAAAATAAGAGCCATTCCCTAATTGATTAATAATCAAAGGATATGAACAAGAAGTTTTTAGAAGAAATCAAAGCTACCAACAGTCATGTGAAAAAAGCTCTAAGTCACTGTTTATTAGAGAAATGCACATTAATACAAGTCTGAGGCACCACATCACACCTCTCAGATTGACTAACATGACCAAAAAGAAAAAGGACAAATACTAGATGGGATGTGGAAAAATGGGGACATTGATATACTATTAGTAGAGTTGTGAATTGGTCCAACCATTCTGTGGAACAATTTGGAGCTATGCCCAAAGGGTTATAAAATTACATATACCCTTTGACCCAGCAATACCACTATTACTTCTGTATCCCAAAGAGATCAAACAAAAGGGAAAAAGACCTATTTGTACAAAAATATTTTTGTGGTGGGAAAGATGGCTGAACAAGTTGTGGTGTATGATTGTAATGAAATATTATTGTGCTATAAGAAGTGACAAACAGGATGATTTCAGAAAAAAGCTGGGAAGACTCATATGAATCGATGCGAAGTAAAGTGAGCAGAACCAGGAGAACATTGTACACAGTCACATCCAAAGGGTAACAATGACCAGCTGTGAAGGACTGAGTAACTTTGACCAATACAATGATTCAAGACAATTCTAAAGGACTCATGATGAAAAATGCTATCCACCTCCAGAGAGAGAACTGACGAATCCTGAGCACAGACTGAAGTACAGCTTTTTTACTTTCTTTCTTTATCTTGCTTTTTTCCACATGGATAATATAGAAATATGTTTTGCATGATTTCACATGTACAGGGGATAACATATTGTTTGCCTTCTCAATGGGTGGGGAAGACAGTGAAGGGAATGAATGAATTCAGAAATCAAAACTTTTTTTTAAAAAAAGAAGCTGAAAATAAATAATATATTCATTTTTAAAAGCAAGAACAAAAACTTAAAATAGCAAAATATGAAAATAAATTAGTCTTCTAGAAGCAGGGAGATTTTCAGTAAATTACAAAAATTTCAATCTGATCTTTCTCCAGAGCTCTGATCTTTCATATACACATATATATATGACCTTTGTGAATTAGTCAGTTAATCTCTCCTCATTTTACTCATCTATAAAATAAAAAGGTTGAACTAATCAGTAGAGCTTTTATTAAATACTTGCCATAGGGCAGGACCAGTGCAAAGAGAAAGATAAAAATAGTTCTAGACCTCAAGGAGTATATATTTTAATGGAAAAGACAACACATAAATAAGTTATTTGTACAGGTAAGTTTGTGATTTTATAAAATGTCCCAAACCAATTTTATTTTGAGAAAGTTTTACTCCCATGAACTTTTGAGCATCTATGTCTTAAATTTGAGAACCATCCCACTTCATCCACCTCAGACCTATAACTGGGTTGAGCAAGGGACATTATTTTCCAAACTTCTGCCATGAATACTGTAGCTGATACTGGAGTTAAAATCTAGCTCAGTACTGATACTTTGGTGGTAGTAATAGCCGCAGCAGCAGCAGCAACAGTAATAGTAGTAATTGTAGTAGAGGAGTAACAGTAGTAGAGAACATGGAGGAAGAGGAGGAGGAGGAGGAAGATGAGCAGTAGGAGGGTATTTCCTGTTCAATAGTACAAAGTGCATTTGCCTTTCTAAGGCAATCTAAAACCATAGAGTGGAACCATATGTCTGTAAAGGATTTGTTGAACTCTGCTGGAGATAGAACTATTCACCAAAATGTCAAGTAATTTCTCTAATGGTTGCCCCAAGTCTGATATCTTCAAAAGGGAATTGCTGCTTTTTCTCTGTTTGTGGGCTCCTATAAGTCTTTTGTTAGATGTGCTTTCTGTATCTGTTTATGAGCTCCTATGAATCCTTTGCATCTCTGCATTTTTTCAGGGGAGTTTTCCACCCACATATATTTCTATCTTGAAGACTTGTGCAGAGGAGCCCTGCTACCCATATTTGTGAAACCTGGACATAAAATAGGGTACCCCAAAAGTCTTGATGCAGTTCTAAGCTACTAAAGTTTAAATAAGCATATTATTTAATACTTTAATTATTATTTGATAATAGGCTTATTAATTTAATATCCTGTATTTCAAGACTTTCCTCGAGTAAAGTCTGCATGGGATCAACAAGCCAAGAAGAATGTGACCTTGAGGTCAACTCCCAGGATCAGATTTGATTTGTGTGAACCCCAAGCTTTGAGCTAGAACATTGGTTACGTCTCTATACTGTTTTAAGAGTCTATACATTATATCCATTGATCCTCACAACCCTATAAAATAAGTATTCTAGCTATTATTATCCCTTTTTGAAAATGAGGAAACAGAAGTTCTGATAATGACTGGACAGATGATTAGTCCAGGGCCACAGAGCTAAGAAGTGCCAAAGCAGGGATGTAAACAAAGACTCTTCTCTCCTAGCTCAGACTTCTTTCCTGAGCTCCACAGCCTTTGATTTGTGAAAATGCAATTCCATGGTAAAAGGTAGGGGTGAAGGGTGGGAAAGGGAACAAATTGTCAAGGAATGAGGATCTTCTAGGGAAAGGGTAGAAGAGGAAATACAGATGTAGTAAAGAATGAATTATCAGTATTCCTTTCAAACTAGCAGGGAATCCCCAGAGTACTGGCTTAAGCATTATACTCACCAGGGGCCAAAAAGAAATCCCTAATTGAGTTGCTATAAGACAGTGTTGCTGCATTGCTACAATGTTGCCACATAGTATTTTCTAATTGCTCAGCAAGAAGTCTGTGTGCTCCATTTTTCCTGCCTAGCTCCTCCCCTATCTCTGCACAACCTATGGATAGAATGGCTCCTGTATCCACCAATCAGTTCATCTAATGTTTCTTCACCATTATCCTTAGAACAGAATTGAACAATTAACCAGTTCCCCTGTGTAGATTTTTGTGCAGAAATGAATTGTTCTGCTCCATTTCCTCATTTAATTCCTGCAAGGTTCTTAAAGTGACAGCTTAAAATTAAAGGAAGGGACTTCCCATCACCTCTCCTGCTGGTGTCTGGTCATTAACATTTTAGAGTAAGCAATGATGAGCTTTCTCTTGTCATAACAGAAGGCATCATTATTTCATGGCTATATGAGAACTACTTCTCACCCAATGGTAACAATCCATAGCCACTGAGGGATTCCAAGACAGCCACAACTTTCCATCTTAGATAATAAGACCTTTAAAATTTTAAAGGTATCCATGCATAATTCTCTATGCTTCAATGTGATGTTATACTTTTTGGAGCCAATTGCACAGACTAGACATCAAATGCATTTTATATCAACACTGGATGGAATTCAAGTTAATGAGACTTCTTTACAGGAATTTCTTCCTCTGAATTCATGTGAAGGCAGTCCTTCCCTCTCTGCTTCATTTGCTCCTGCTGTCATGGGATAACTCATTAGGAGCACCATGTAACAGTCACATTACTCGTTGTGATTATATTTTAAGAAGTATGAAGTCATTTTATGAGCTCTGGGCCAATTGGGAGCAATTTCCTGCTTCTAATCAGCCTCCCTCATTAAGAATGCCCTTCTTACTGGTCTCTTTACTCCTGTATTCGCCAATAGACCCACTCCTTACCATGTTTCCAGTTGTATCATACGTCTGCACAAGAGCCAGCATTAAGAAACTATGTGTTGAGGAGCCAAGATGGCAGAGTAGAAAGATACACATGTGCTAGCTCCAAACCCACAGCCCATAAAATAACTGTAAAGAAGACCTCCCAACAAATTCAGGAGCAGTAGAAGCCACATAACAACAGAGCAGAGGAGATTTCTGTTCCAGAGAGACCTGAAAAACTGACCCAAAAAGTCCCTCACGCACCGGACCTGAAGCAGAGCCCAGCCCTGCCTTGGCTGCGTGGCACCAAGAGGAGGAGATCTGAGCAGGCTTCAGGGGCAGAATCTCCAGTGGCTGCGCACGTCCCTCCACCCACAGGCGGCAAAGGTCAGTGAGAGGGGCTTTTCAGTTCATGGAGAGGGGAGGAGGGTACCCCCATAACTCAGTCCCCCTGGGGAGGCAGCAGCAGAGGTGGCAGCAGACAGGGGCTCCTAGAGCAGGCAGGATCTTGGATCCATTGTTGAAGGTCTCTGCATAAACCCCCTGAGGGAACTGAGCCCCATGTGGCGGCCCTGCCCCCACCTGAGCACCTGAACTTAATCTCACACTGAATAGCAGCCCTGCCCTGCCAAAACCTGGGAAGCAGCATTTGAATCTCAGACCCCAAGTGCTGGCTGGGTGAGGCTGGGTGGATCTGGAGGCAAGGTGGGTGTGGAGAAGACACTCAGAAGATAAGTAACCTACTGGGAAAATGCCCAGAAAAGGGGAAAAAAAAGACCATAGAAGGCTACTTTCTTGGTGAACAGATATCTCCTCCCGTCCTTTCAGATGAGGAATAACAATGCTTACCATCAGGAAAAGACATAGAAATCAAGGCTTCAGTATCCCAAACAGGCAAAATAAATATTCAGTGGGCTCAGGCCACGGAAGAGCTCAAAAAGGATTCTGAAAATCAAGTTAAAGAGGTGGAGGAAAAACTGGGAAGAGAAATGAGAGAGATGCAAGCAAAGCATGAAAAACAAGTAAACACCCTGCTAAAGGAGACCCAAAAAAATGCTGAAGAAAATAACACCTTGAAAAATAGGCTAACACAACTGGCAAAAGAGGTTCAAAAAGCCAATGAGGAGAAGAATGCTTTCAAAAGCAGAATTAGCCAAATGGAAAAGGAGGTTCAAAAGCTCACTGAAGAAAATAGTTCTTTCAAAATTAGAATGGAACAGGAGGAGGCTAATGACTTAATGAGAAACCAAGAAATCACAAAACAAAACCAAAAGAATGGAAAAATGGAAGATAATGTGAAATATCTCATTGGAAAAACAACTGACCTGGAAAATAGATCCAGGAGAGACAATTTAAAAATTATGGGACTACCTGAAAGCCATGATCAAAAAAAGAGCCTAGACATCATCTTTCATGAAATTATCAAGGAAAACTGCCCTGAGATTCTAGAACCGGAGGGCAAAATAAGTATTCAAGGAATCTACCAATCACCTCCTGAAAGAGATCCAAAAAGAGAAGCTCTTAGGAACATTGTGGCCAAATTCCAGAGTTCCCAGGTCAAGGAGAAAATATTGCAAGCAGCCAGAAAGAAACAATTCAAGTATTGTGGAAATACAATCAGAATAACACAAGATCTAGCAGCTTCTACATTAAGGGATCAAAGTGCATGGAATAGGATATTGCAGAACTCAAAGGAACTAGGACTAAAACCAAGAATCACCTACCCACCAAAACTGAGTATAATACTTCAGGGGAAAAAATGGTCTTTCAATGAAATTGGGCACTTTCAAGCATTTTTGATGAAAAGACCAGAGCTGAAAAGAAAATTTGACTTTCAAACACAAGAATGAAGAGAAGCATGAAAAGGTAAACAGCAGAGAGAAGTCATAAGGGACTTACTAAAGTTGAACTGTTTACATTCCTACATGGAAAGACAATATCTGTAACTCTTGAAACTTTTCAGTATCTGGGTAGTGGGAGGGATTACACATACACACACACACACACACACACAGCACAGAGTGAATTGAATAGGATGGGATCATATCTTTAAAAAAATGAAATTAAGTGGTGAGAGAGAAATACATTGGGAGGAGAAAGGGAGAAATGGAATGGGGCAAATTATCTCTCATAAAAGAGGCAAGCAAAAGACTTTTTAGTGGAGGGAAAAAGAGGGGAGGTGAGAGAAAAACATGAAGTTTACTCTCATCACATTCCACTAAAGGAAGGAACAAAATGCACACTCATTTTGGTGTGAAAACCTTTCTTACAATACAGGAAAATGGGGGAGAAGGGTATAAACAGGGTGGGGGGGATGATGGAAAGGAGGGCAATGGGAGGAGGGAACAATTTGAAGTTAACACTCTTGGGGAGGGACAGGATCAAAAGAGAGAATAGAAGCAATGGGGGGCAGGATAGGATGGAGGGAAATATAGTTAGTCTTACAGAACACAACTATTATGGAAGTCATTTGCAAAACTATACAGACATGGCCTATATTGAATTGTTTGCCTTCCAAAGGGAATGGGTGGGGAGGGAGGGATGAAGAGAAGTTGGAACTCAAAGTTATAGGAACAACTGTCGAGTACTTTTCCTGCTACTAGGAAATAAGAAATACAGGTAAAGAGGTATAGAAAGTTATCTGGCCCTACAGGACAAAAGAGAAGTTTGGGGACAAGGGAAGGGAGGGATGATAGAAGAGAGGGCAGATTGGTGATAGGGGAGATCAGAATGCTCTGTGTTTTGGGGTGGGCAGAGGGGACAAATGGGGAGAAAATTTGGAACCCAAAATTTTGTGAAAATGAATGTTAAAAGTTAAATAAATAAATTTTTAAAAAATTTTTTTAAAAAGAAGCTATGTGTTATTGTTATTGTTATAATTAATTTCATTTGAAGTCAGCAAATGGAGAGAAATGGGCACTGGATTATAAGAGCCACTTCAAGCCCTAGCTCTTCCCTTAAATAGATGTGTGACCTTGGGCAAGTCTTTTTAGCCTTACTGTATTATTATTTTTTTACATATTGCTTTATGTTTAACCTCTCCCTTATTTTACAGATGGGAAAACTTCAGTGGCAAGAAGGGAAGTGATTTGCCTGGAGTCATAGAGTCAATAAGTGACAGAGCCAGAATGCTAGCAGATAGCAGTATTGAAGTATTTGAAGGGCCATCATCCAGGATATACTTGACATTTGCTCTATTTGGGTCCAGAGGGCAGCACTAGGAACATTGGGTGGGAGCTACAAAGTGGTGGCTGAAAAGAAAAGAGAAATTGCCTAACAATTACAGCTGTGCAAAAGTGGAAAGAGTTGCCTCAGCAGTAAGTGGGTACCCTCTCTAGAAGACTTCAAGCACAAGCTGAATGACCACTTGTAGAAGTATGCTGTAGAGGACAATCTTCTTCAGGTAAAGACTAAATAAGATGGCTTCTAGGGTCCCTTCCATCTCAGAGATGTTTTATTTGCTTTCACATCATGATAAAGCAACAAAGGAAGACAATATTGGGAAAAAAGGGCAGGCACTTTCAAAGGGAGTTAAGGGAAATTAGGCTAATTAGAAATCCTGCTTAGGAAGTGGGGAGAGAAAGAGTTTGAGAGAGTTGGGCAAAAGAACTAGTGGATTTAGGAGAGGGGAATTTGGACTTTTCATCCATGAGAGGACTACTGTGGCAACAGAAACTTGGGGGTTACAGAGTTGTGCTACATGGTTAAACAAAGGACAGGAAGCAAGGGAATGGTATTTTACAAAAGGCTCCTCCTTTGGAGAGGAAAACTCACAACTCCTGCTGTCACAGATTACAGATTCTGGAATAAAAAAAAAAGTTTTATTAGTGCTGTACTTGTCAAGTTTTTCTTTAATATCTTTTTCTGTTACATGTAAAACAATTTTGAAATTTGGTTGTTTTTTTTTTTTTAATTTGAGCTCTAAATTCTTTCCCGTCCTCCCTTCCCTTCCCCCTTGGTAAAAAAAAGGCAAGCAATTTGATATATGTTATACATGTGCAGTCATGTATTTCCATATTAATCATGATATGAAAGAGAACACAAACCAAAAAACAACTAAAAAAATAAAGGTTTGTTTTTTTTTAAGTATACTTCAATCTTCATTGCCTCCATCATCTCTTTCTCTGGAGGTAGATAGCATTATTTTCATAATAAGTCCTTCAGAACTGACTTAGATCATTGTATTACTGAGAATAACTAAATCATTCACAGTTGATCATCATACAATATTGCTGTTACTGTGTACTTTGTTCTCCTGGTTCTGCTCACTTCACTTTGCATCAGTTCATGTAAGTCTTTACAGACTTTTCTGAAAGCATCCTGCTTATCATTTCTTATAACACAATGGTATTGCATTTCAATCATGCCACAACTCATTCATCTGTTCTTCAATTGATAGGCATGGGCATCCCCTCAATTTCCAATTCTTTGCCACCATAGAAAGAATTGTTTAAATATTTTTGTACATATGGGTCCTTTTCCCTTTTTTTCTGTTTGAGATATAGACCTAGCACTAAAATTGCTAGGTCAAAGTTTTATAATTTATAGTTTTTATAGTGTGAAGTTTTACATAGTTTTATAGCCTTTTGGGCAAAGTTCCAAATTGCTCTTTAGAATGGTAAGACCAATTCACAACTCCATCAACAATGCCTTCATGTCCAAGTTTTTCCACATCCCCTGCACCTTTGTCAATTTACTTCATTATGTTTTTATTGACCTAATTTCTCATTGAGTTCTTACTTTCCATTCCTGAAATTTTCTCTGTTTCATCATCTTTCCCTCTGGTCACAGAAGACATATATCCCTACTGCTTACTAAGGATAAATTCTCCCTGTATCCTCAATGTTATCTTTTTACCTCCCCTAGAATCTCACTTCCAACAGTCTTTTCCCCCATCTCATACATCTCCAGACCTTCCCTTTCTATCATTTATATTCCATCTGCTATAAAAATGCTCGTGTCCCAAATCCTTTAAAAAGAAAATGCATTTTCTTTGACCCTTATACCCCAACAACTAATATTTCTTCTTGCCTTTCTTTTTACTTTTTTTTAAAGCTCCGCTTACACAGATACCTCAACTTCATGCCTTAATTTTTTGTGTTAACTTCTTGAATGAAACTGCTCTCAAAGACTTGTGAAGTTTATAGTCAGAAGGGACCCAAGAAATCAAATTAAATGTCATTATATTACAAACAAGATAGCTGAGAGCAAAAGATGAAGGAGAGGGTGGGTAGAGGAGGTGACTTTCCCACAGACACAAAGCAAGTAGTGAAACTAGTGTGCTAAGCCAGATCCTTAGGTGTTCTTGTCACTACCCAATGCTTCCTGATCTCCTGATGCAATTTTTTTTTCTCATTCTCTGTCCACTTTAATTTCTTTTCAGCACTTGATACCACTGAACACTCCCTCCTACCAAATAATTTATTTTCCCTTCTTTTATGAGATATCCCTGGTTCTCCTACCTCTCCAAACACTCCTCTGCCTTTTTCACTGCTCCAGAACAAAAGCTTCCTTGCCCTTTTAATGTGGATGTTCCCCCAATATTCTATCCACAGAAAAAGACATTTACAACTGTTGTCTCCCCTTCATTGACCTTTCAACCCTTCGTAGTCTAGCTTCTGGCCACATCATTTGGCTGAATTTACTCTCTCCAAACTTATAGACAATTTTATTTGCTAAATCTATGGTCTTTTTTCCCCTCAGTCATCATCACGCATGACCTTTGAATAACTTCTTTTTTTTAATTTTTTTATTTGTTTTCAGCGTTCTACAATCACTTCCATATATCTCAGATTTTTTTCCCTCCCTCCCCACTCCTTTCCTGAGATGGCATTCAATTTTATATAGGTTCTACACATACATTCCTATTAAATACATTTTCACCTTAGTCATGTTGCATGGAAGAACTAAAATGAATGGGATAAATCATAAAACAAAACAAAACAAAACATAATATAAAAGAAAATGGTCTGCTTCATTCTGCAATTGAATTCCAGAGTTCTTTCTCTGAATGTGGATGGCATTTTGCTTCAAGAGTCCACTGGGAATTTTTTAAATCCTTACATTGCAATTAAGTACTAAGTATACCAGAAAAATTCCTCACACACTCTGTGTACAGTTTCCCTGGTTCTGCTCCTTTCACTCAGCACCAGTTCATATAAGTCTTTCCAGTCCTCTCTGAAGTCTTCCTGTTCATCATTTTCTTATAACACAATAGTATTCCAATACATTCATAAACCACAAGTTATTCAGCCATTCCCTAATTGATGGGCATCCTCTTGATTTCCAGATTTTGAGCCACCACAAAGGGAGTTGCTATAAATATTTTTGTACATGTGAGACCCTTTTCCATTTTTATGATCTCTTAGGGATACAGTCCTAGAAGTGATATTGCTGGGTCAAAGGGTATGCACATTTTTGTAGCTCTTTGGGCATACTTCCAAATTGCTCTCTAGAATGGTTGGATCGGTAAACAAGGGGGCGGAGCCAAGATGGCAGAGTGAAAGCAACGACTCACCTAAGCTCCTGGACAAACTCCTCTGGATATCTCTGAAAGGAGAATCTGACCAGACTTTGGAGGTGTAGAATCCAGTGGGTGACAGACTTTGACAGATTCAGAGCCCAGGTTGGACTGGAAGGTCCACAGGAAGGATCTGTTCCGCGGGGGTAAGCCCCCAGCGCACAGCGCAGCACGGTCAGCGCAGCAGGGTGGAAGGGACCTGAGAAGCCCGAGAGTGGCGGGCGAAACCAGCGGAGCAGGAGACAGGCCAAACCGAGCCGGTGAGAGCCGCTGAGTGCCAGATATCAGCGCAGCAGCCCTTGAAACCTTCAGCCTGAAGACTAAACTTCGGTAAGTCACCTACTTGAACTTCCAGGAGCTAGGATGGCGGAGTGATCAGTAAATGCTCTCTCCTCCCCCCTTATGACCGTGAAAGAACCATAAAATTCTTCCCCAGATAAATCCTGGATCAGCGGGAACAGCAGAAGGGGGCAAATAGTCTCATAACACCAGAGGCTAGAAAAATAGCAAAGGGGGATTCTTCCTACTGTGGCGGAGGCGATCTGGAAGGACAGAAGACCTAGGGCAGAGAAAATTCGCACTGAGACCCAGGCAAGCCTCAGAGCTGGGAGACAAGCCCCAGGAGGGGCGGGAACACACATTAGCTTCTAGGCGTGCCCTAACCCTCCAGGGGAAAAGGGAAGACAATAGGGAAGCTGGGATCACCATCCCCTGACCTTGCCTTTGCCTCAGGTGAGCTGAGGAGATCTCCTGAGACCAGACCACCCCTCCCACACACCTAACAAGCTAACCTCAGGGTTGATCTGGGAAACAAAAAAAAAGCCTGCTTTTAGCCTAGACACACATCAGCTCAACTTAAAGATATGTACCTTCTGACTGAAAGAACCAGAAGCTACAACACTCAGCCAACATGATGAATCGGAAAAAGCAGACAAAAAGTGAAAAAACCATAGAATCTTTCTATGGGGATAAGGACCAAAACACAAACACCAAAGAGGTCAGAGCTGAGACTGTACTTCCATCTGAAACCTCAGATGTGACTATGAATTTCTCGCAAGCACAACTAGATTACCTGGAACATCTGAAGAAGGATATAAAAGAAAAACTGGCCAATGATTTTAAAATTATAAAAAAAGAATTCACTGATGAGAACATCACTCTGAAAAGGAAAATTGAACAAATGGAAAAGGAAGTTCAAAAATTAACTGGAGAGAATAATTCCCTAAAAGGAAGAGTTAATCAAACGGAAAAGGAAACCCAAAACCTAATTGGGAAAATTGATCAGATGGAAAAGGAAACCCAAAACCTAACTGGGAAAATTGGTCGAATGGAAAAAGAAGTACAAAAATTAAATGGAGAAAATAGCTCTTTAAAGGGAAAAATTGGTCAGATGGAAAAGGAGATGCAAAAGCTAACTGAAGAAAACAATACGATGAAGATTAGAATTGGGCAAGTAGAAACTAATGACTCAATGAGGCAACAAGAATCAGTCAAACAAAATCTAAAGAATGAAAAGATAGAATAAAATGTAAAATATTTAATTGGAAAAACAACTGACCTGGAAAATAGATCCAGGAGAGAAAATTTAAGAATTATTGGCCTGCCAGAAACCCATGATGAAGAAAAGAGTCTGGACAATATCTTCCAGGAAATCATCAAGGAAAACTGCCCAGAAGTACTAGACTCAGAGGGCAAAATAGTCATCGAAAGAATCCACCGTTCCCCTCCCGAAAGGGATCCCAAACTCAAAATCCCAAGAAATATAGTTGCCAAATTCCAGAGCTATCAAGTGAAGGAGAAAATACTACAAGCAGCTAGAAAGAAACAATTCAAATATCAAGGACACACAGTCAGGATCACACAGGACCTTGCAGCTTCTACATTAAAAGATCGAAAGAATTGGAACCCAATATTCCGTAAGGCAAAGGAGTTGGGACTTCAACCAAGATCAACTACCCAGCAAAGTTCAGCATAACATTTCAGGCAAGGAGAAAGTCATTCAATGAAATAAGGGATTTCCAGAGCTTCCTGACCAAAACACCAGAACTCAATAGACAATTTGATCTTCAAATGCAGGTCTTCAGAGAATCATAAAAAGGTAAACAGAGGGGAAAGAACAAAAACAAAAACTTGCTACTCAATTAGGGCAAACTGTTTACCTCCCTTTAAGGGAAGATGATACCTGTTAATCTTGAGAACTGTGCAGCTATTATGATAAAAGAGATATATGTAGAGGGAACGGGCATAAAGTAAATGATGTCATGTCAAAAATATGATTTAAGTATGAGAAGGGATTGTAATAGGAGGTGTGAAAAGGGGGAAGCAAAAAATGGCAAATTATATCACAGGAAGAAGTACAAAACTATAGTAGAGGGAAGGAGGGGAGGGAGATGAGCATTGTTTGAGAGGTACTCTCATCTGATTTGTTCAAAGGAGTGAACAATAATCTTAAGTAGATAATCCTAACTAGCTCTATAGGTAGTAGGAGGGGAAGGGGGAAGAAAGGGGAGGGTGGCTAAAAGGGAGGAAAGAAGCAATAAGAGTAAAGGGGAGTAAAAGGGAGGGGGGCTAAAAGAAGGAGGGGAAGGCTGCAGGAGGAGGGGAAGAAAAGTGAATACTATTGAGGAGGGGAAGGGAGATGGGAGAGCTAAAAGCACAAATGGTGGGAAAGAGGTTGGAGGGAAATACACAGATTGCAGTCATAACTGTGAATGTGAATGGAATGAACTCTCCCATAAAACGGAGACGGATAGCAGAATGGATTAAAAGCCATAATCCAACAATATGCTGCTTACAAGAAACACATTTGAAACGGGGGGATACACATAGGATAAAGGTCAAAGGATGGAGCAGAATATATTGTGCTTCAGCTCATGTAAGAAAAGCAGGAGTAGCAATCCTAATCTCAGACAAAGCGAAAGCAGAAATAGATCTAATCAAGAGGGATAAGGATGGAAACTATATCCTGCTAAAAGGCACCATAGACAATGAAGCAATATCATTACTAAACATGTATGCTCCAAGTGGTATAGCATCCAGATTCTTAGAGGAGAGGTTGGGGGAGTTGAAGGAAGAAATTGATAGCAAAACTATACTAGTGGGGGACCTCAACCTCCCCCTCTCTGAACTCGATAAATCCAACCTCAAAATAAACAAGAAAGAGGTTAAGGAGGTAAATAAAACTCTGGATAAGGTAGATATGATAGATCTTTGGAGAAAATTAAATGGGAATAGAAAGGAATATACCTTTTTCTCAGCGGTACATGGAACATTTACAAAAATTGACCATGTACTAGGACATAAAAATCTCACAATCCAGTGCAGAAAGGTAGAGATAATCAATGCATCCTTTTCAGATCATAATGCATTAAAAATTACATGTAATAAAAGGCCATGGAAAGAGAAACCAAAAATCAATTGGAAACTAAATAATCTAATTCTAAAGAAGGGTTGGGTTAAAGAAGAAATCATAGAAACAATCAACAATTTCATTCAAGAGAATGACAATAGTGAGACAACATACCAAAACTTATGGGATACTGCAAAAGCAGTTATTAGGGGAAGTTTTATATCTTTGAATGCTTACATAAATAAAATAGAGAAAGAGGAGATCAATGACTTAGGCTTGCAGTTGAAAAAGCTAGAAAAAGAACAAATTGAAAATCCCCAAGTAAATACCAAATTAGAAATACTGAAAACCAAAGGAGAGATTCATAAAATTGAAATTAAGAAAACTATTGAATTAATAAATAAAACCAATAGTTGGTTTTATGAAAAAACTAATAAAATTGATAAACCTTTGGTCAATCTGATTAAAAGAAAGAAAGAAGAAAATCAAATTACTAATATTAAAAATGAAAAGGGTGAACTCACCTCCAATGAGGAGGAAATTAAAACAATAATTAGAAACTACTTTGCCCAACTTTATGCCCACAAATTCGATAATCTAAACGAGATGGATGAATATTTTAAAAAATACAAATTGCCCAGATTAACAGAAGAGGAAGTTGAATACTTAAACAACCCCATCTCAGAAAAAGAAATTGAACAAGCCATCAATGAACTCCCTAGGAAAAAATCTCCAGGGCCAGATGGATTCACAAGTGAATTGTATCAAACATTTAAAGAACAGTTAATTCCAATTCTACATACACTATTTTTGAAAATTGGGGAAGAAGGAGTCCTCCCAAATTCTTTCTATGATACAAATATGGTTTTGATACCCAAACCAGGAAGAGACAAAACAGAGAAAGAAAATTATAGACCAATTTCCCTAATGAATATAGATGCAAAAATTTTAAATAAGATTTTAGCAAAACGAATACAGCATCTTATCACGAGATTAATACATTATGATCAGGTAGGATTCATACCAGGACTACAGGGCTGGTTCAATATTAGGAAAACTATTAGCATTATCGATCACATCAACAACAAAGCTAACAAAAACCACATGATTATCTCAATAGATGCATAAAAAGCTTTTGACGAAATACAACACCCATTCCTACTAAAAACACTGGAGAACGTAGGAATAAAGGGAACTTTCCATAAAATAATAAGCAGTATCTATCTAAAACCTTCAGCAAGCATTATATGCAATGGGGATAAGCTAGATGCATTCCCAATAAGATCAGGGGTGAAACGAGGTTGTCCATTATCACCACTATTATTCAATATGGTACTAGAAATGTTAGCTGTAGCAATTAGACAAGATAAAGATATTCAAGGAATAAGAATAGCCAAAGAAGAAACTAAGTTATCACTCTTTGCAGATGATATGATGATTTACCTAGAGAATCCCAGAGATTCAAGTAAAAAATTACTTGAATTAATAAACAACTTTGGCAAAGTTGCAGGTTACAAAATAAACCCACACAAATCTTCTGTGTTCCTATATATTAGCAACAAAGTCCAACAGCAAGAGATAGAAAGAGAAATCCCATTTAAAGCTAGGGTAGACAGTATAAAATACTTAGGAGTCTACCTACCAAAACAAACCCAGGGATGATATGAACACAATTACAAGACACTTTTTGCACAAATAAAGTCAGATTTAAGTAAGTGGAAAAACATTAGTTGCTCATGGGTAGGCCATGCTAATATAATAAAAATGACAATTCTACCTAAATTAATATACTTATTTAGTGCCATACCAATTAAACTATCAGACAATTACTTTCTAGAGCTGGATAAAATAATATCAAAATTCATTTGGAAAAACAAAAGGTCCAGAATATCAAAGGTACTAATGAAAAGAAATGCTTGGGAAGGTGGCCTAGCACTACCAGACCTCAAACTGTACTATAAAGCAGCAATTATCAAAACCACTTGGTATTGGCTAAGAAACAGAGAGGTAGACAAGTGGAATAGCCTTGGCACTCAAGATGCAGTAGGCAAGGAATATAGCAACCTTCTGTTTGATAAACCCAAGGACCCCAGCTTCTGGGATAAGAACTCATTGTTTGACAAAAATTGCTGGGAAAACTGGATAACAGTGTGGCGGAAATTAGGCATAGACCCATACCTGACACCGTACACAAGAATAAAGTCCAAATGGGTACATGATTTAGGTATAAAGATTGATACCATGAATAAACTGGAGAAGCAAGGAATAGTGTATTTATCAGATCTATGGAGAAGCGAAGAATTCTTTACTAAAGGAGAGATAGAAAGCATTATGAAATGCAAAATGGATAACTTTGATTACATTAAACTGAGAAGTTTTTGCACAACCAAACCCAATGCAACCAAAATCCAGAGGGATGTAGTAAATTGGGAAAGAATTTTTACAGCTAAGCTCGGGGATAAAGGCCTCATTTCTAGAATATATAGAGAACTGACCCAAATGTATAATCATACAAGTCATTCCCCAATTGATAAATGGTCAAAGGATATGAACAGGCAATTTTCAGAGGAAGAAATTAAAGCTATCTATAATCATATGAAAAAATGCTCTAAATCACTATTGATTAGAGAGATGCATATCAAAACAACTCTGAGGTACCACATCACACCTATAAGATTGGCAAACATGACAGAACAAGAAAATGATAAATGCTGGAGAGGATGTGGGAGAGTTGGAACACTAATTCATTGTTGGTGGAGCTGCGAGTGCATCCAACCATTCTGGAGAGCAATTTGGAACTATGCCCAAAGGGCTACAAAAATGTGCATACCCTTTGACCCAGCAATATTGCAACTAGGACTATATCCCCAAGAGATCATAAAAATGGGAGAGGGTCCCACATGTACAAAAATATTTATAGCAGCACTCTATGTAGTTGCCAAAAACTGGAAGTCAAGGGGATGTCCATCAATTGGGGAATGGCTGAATAAATTATGGTATATGAATGTAATGGAGTACTATTGTGCCATAAGAAATGATGAACAAGAAGACTTCAGAGAGTCCTGGAAGGACTTATATGACCTGATGCTGAGTGAAAGGAGCAGAACCAGAAGAACTTTGTGCACAGCAACGACCACAGTGTGTGAGAGTTTTTTCTGGTAGACTTGGATTTTTGTAATAACGCAAAAACTTCTTATAAAAAAAAAAAATCCCAAAGGTGGTTCTCAAGGCAAAATGCCTTCCATACTCAGAGAAAGAAATATGGAAGTCACTCACAAAATGTAGCAGATCATGTTTGTGTATGTGTATGTGTTTGTGTATCATGTTCTGATTTGTTATACGATTTCTTTCATTTATTTTAGTCTGACTACATAGCATGACTATAGTGAAAATATACTCAATAGGAAAGTATATGTAGAATCTATACAGAATTGTATGCAGTCGTGGGGAGGGAGGGGGGGGTAGTGGGGGGTAGGTGGGGGGGGATAAAATCTCAATTGTATGGCAGTGATTGTTAAACATTAAAAAATAAAAAAAAATAGAATGGTTGGATCAGCTCACAGTTCCACCAACAATGAATTAGTGTTCCAAGTCTCCCACATCTTCTCCAAAATTTATCATCTTTCTATTTTGTCATGTTAACCAATCTGATAGGTGTGGTGTGGTATCTCAGAGTTGTTTTGATATGCATCTCTCTAATCAATAGTGATTTAGAGCATTTTTTCATATGACTACAGATAACTTAAATTTCTTCCTCTGAAAACTGCCTGTTCATATCCTTTGACCATTTATCAATTGGGGAATGACATGTATTCTTACACTTTTGACTCTTTCTACAATTCTGACACAGTTGGCCATTCATTACTTCTAGAAAAGTCTTGTCCCTGGATTTTCATGACATTTCCCTCTCCTACTCTTCCACCTACTCTTTGAATCCTTTCTTCTCAATCCCTTTTGCTAGACCCTTATCCATATCCCACCATCTACATGTAGGTGAGTCCCAGGAATCTGTGCTAGGACCTCTTCTCTTCATTCTATACATTGTCTCTTTGTTATCATATCATCTTTCATGGGTTCAGTTGTTATCACTATGCAAATAAATCCTGTCAATTTAGCCATACTTCATCTTTCTCCAGAGTTCTAGTCCTCCTAATACCCTATCACCAATTCCCTGCTAGAGCTATCCATCTACATGTCCCGTAGGCATCTTAAACATGGTCAAAATGGAATTCATTTTCCCCCCAAACTCCACTCACTTTCCTAATTTCTCTATTGATGTTGAGGACAGAGTCATCCTTCTAGTCACCTAGGTTTGAAACTTCATAGGCATTCTTTATTCTTCCCCTTTACTCACTTCCATCATACCATTACCTCCATAACCAATAACTTTCAAAATCTTATACTATAAGATACCTTCAAAACATCTCCCATATTTGTCCCCTTCTCTCCATTTAGTCACCACTCTAGTTGGAGAGCTCATAAGCTCTCCCCTAAACTCTCAGAATAGTTTCCTGTTTAGTCTCTCTACTTCTGGGATCTTCCCTTTCCAGTCTATCGCTCACACAGGTGCCAGATCGATATTCCAAATTTCATATTCCTTTTCTTTTGCATATTGAATTCCTATCTGGCCTTTAAAGATCAATTAAAATGCCACCTCCTACATCAAGCATATCTTGCACCTCCTTTTGGTATTTAGTTCTCATAATTCAAAAGCACTTTTCTCTTATCATGGAAAAGAGCTCAATGTTACAATCAGGATATAATTTAGAATAGTATGCCCACAGTTGCAAGCCAAGAAAAACAGGGAAAAACATCCTTTGGCATGCAGAGAAGACAGTCTCTGTAGGATAAATGAGTCTCTCAATACAAGTCATTGCCCCCAGGTACTCATGAAATACAGAAAATTTATAGTCATAATGGGTTCAAAACCAGTCAGTAAAAGTCCTTGGGGGTAGCTTATAATGTTCTAGGAGAAGGAATGGTTGGTTGGTTATTGTCCTTTGTCTTTGATGAGGACCAAAATGACATCACCATTGTAAACTGAAATTTCAGCATGTCTGACTGTGGCTGATCAGACCAATACAAGCTCAGAATGCTCTACCACAGATTGGGCACAGATAGTCCATGTGAATATTTGGGGTGGCTATCCCAAATCTGTGGATCCTGCATTTACTTTGTGCTGTCTCAATTCTGCTTTGCTCAAAGAGCACAGCACCTTTTCTTATGTGGGCACACCATGCTGAGCAGTTCTGTGCCAGTGTCTCCCATGTTGCACAGTCAAATCCAAAGTTTTGAGAGAGACTTTGAGTGTGTCCTTGTATCATTTCTTCTGGCCACCATGTGATCACCTGCCCCATTCAAGTTCTTCCTAAAATAGTCTTTTTGGCAAGCATACATTTTGCATTCAAACAACAGGGCAAGCCCATCTGAGTTGCGCTCTCTGAAGCATAGTTTGAATGCTTGGCAGTTCAGCTCAAGCAAGGACTTCAGTATCTGGTACTTTATCCTGCCAGGTGATCCTCAGAATCTTCCTAAGACAGTTCAAATGGAAGCGATCAGTTTCCTGGCATGGCTCTGGTAGACTGTCCATGTTTCACAAACATATAACAATGAGGTCAGCACAATGGCTCTGTAGACCTTCAGTTTGGTAGTCAGTCTAATACCTCTCTCCCAAACCTTTCTTCGGAGCCTCCCAAACACTGAGCTAACTCTAGCAATGCATGCATCAACCTCATTGTCAATGTGTACATCCCTGGAAAGTACACTACTAAGGTCAGTGAACTTATCCACAGCATTTAAAACTTCTCCATTTGCTGTAACCAATGGTTCCATGTATGGATGGTGTGGTGGTGGCTGATGGAGCACCTGTGGTTTTTTTGGTGTTAATTATTAGGTCAAAATTAGCCTAGGAGAAGGGATAGAGAGTGCCTAATCTGCTTGTTTGTTGGCATTGCTGGTCCTGGGCAAGGAAGACACTGTTTGTCCTTTGGTTGACTGTCTTTGTATAAGAACTGAGATAAAGGAAGGCAAAAACATAAGAGTTAGAAAGGACTATTCATTTATACTGAAATGGAGGCTTATTCTAAAATGGTATTACACATATCTAGAAAGAGGTAACACAGTTCTCTTCTCTCTTCCAGCACACTTTTTATGCTCTATTGAATTTAGCACTTAGTATGTGATAGTCCAACCATGTTGTATTTTATAGTTGAATCAATCTAATTCTACCCTGTCCTCCTCTCCTGAATATCTAGCCTCCCTCATCATATCTCTGATAATAACCAATTGAGCCTCAGTCTTGGATCATTCCTACTGCTTGTTACCCTAGGGTATGTTTGAGAGATGTTGACTAAAAGATGTCCAATCATGTCATCCCTTCTTAACTACCAGCCTGACTGGAATTTCCAGGATTGAAACACTACGTGATCTAGACCTAGGCAAGCGAATATCTCATTACCAATCACTAAGGAGAAATTCTGCATGGAGGAATGTCCGTGGTTATAAACAATGCATAGCTGTTCTTGGAGGCTGTCAGCTAAGACGACTGAGACAGCCCCCTTTTATAACTAGGATATAAGAATAACATCAAAAAGCTGGTTGTCTCTGAAAAGGAAGAAAGCCTTTGCATGAAGTCAGTGAATCCACCAGCATTTATTAGGCATTGTTGGAGTCAAAGAGAAAGGCAAAAACAGTCTCTGATCTCAAAGATCTCACATTCTAATGGGGAAAATCTCACATTCTAATATGTGACTAATATGTGTATTCTAATACATACAAGAAATACACAGAATAGGTGATTGTTAATCTCAAAAAAAAGAATACTAGTGGCTGGAGGATGATGTGGGGGGAGGTGGGGAGAATAGGAAAGATCTACTGAAGAAAGTGAGATTTGAGCTGAGTGTTGGGGGAAGCAAAGGAAGCTAAAAAGTTGGAAGTGAGGAGGGAAAATATTTCGGGCATGAGAGATAGTCAATGCAAAGGAATGGAAATGGGAGGTTGAGAGCTCTGGGTTAGCTTGGATCAGAGTACATGGAGGGAAGCAAGGTGGAGGATGTCTTGTCCTGGGATGAGTCTGCACTGGAATATGCCCAAGAGGCCACAATAGATAGGAAATGCCTGGAACTGAAGATGTCCTTGGGAAAAGTTGGAGTAAAGAGAAAAAGAGCCTTTGGTTGGAGTAGAAGAAGGTCAGATGCTGAGTCTAAAGTAACTTCCTCAAACTCAGGAAACCTGACAAAATTCTGACGATTTTGACAAAATTCTGGAATCAGTTAAGAGAATGACTGAGACAAAGCCAGAAGTCATACTGCTGACTACCAAGACCAAAGAAGGGTCTCACTCCAAAACACTCAGGAAGGATCATTTTCCCATACCATTTGAGTTTCCCTAGAAGTTATCAGTTCCCCATTTGTACCTGTAAGTAGTTGCTGCCATTCTCTCTATAAGAGGTGACTCAGAGGAGGAGGAGGAAAGTGGCTAAAAATGAATCTATTACCTCTTTATCTTCCTTGATTACTTGCCTTGATATTAAATATCAGATATTTGACTTGTGGCTCCTTCATAGTTCATACCTAAAGATTGTGCCCTGGAATGGGAATTCAACCCACGAATTACATAATTATTATTATTCGAAATTATTATTATTCAAAACTCATGGAACTTGAGGTAGGAAGGCCTTTTGGTTTGTTTCCATAAAAAGAAAATGATGATGATATCAATAGCCATTCCTTATCTTTTATTGCACTTTGCCATTTATAAAGTGTTTTTACCTACGTTGTTCTGCTTGCTCCTCACAACACTCAAGTATTATTTTACTATTTCTCATAAAGTAAATAAGATCAGATGCTATCCTAATGATTTCAGTTCTGGGCTCAGAGCCAGGCCTTGGCAGACACAATGCAGACAGCTATTTCTGTGGTCACCTAAGGGGCATCTTAGCAAGTTTCTCTGGTCTGAAACCCAGCTTCACTGTAGCACTGATGCCTCTCTCACACAGTCTTATGAGGAAGACAAGAAAACAGAGAAAACTTGCGTTTCACACGAAGTTCTGCTAGAGTTAACAGAAAAGGAGAATGAAGGCAAGAAGAATAAAAACCTGAAGATAAGAGAATGAGGCAGGGTTTCAGCAAAAACAAATTAACAACCTCATTATGTTGCTTCTGGCCATTCCTTCTTAGGGCAAGCTAGGTGGTGCATGGAACAGAATGTTGGACCTGGAATCAGGAAGACCTGAGTTCAAATCCTACCTTAAACACTTACTGGGCAAGTCACTCAGTCCTGTTTGCCTCAGTTTCCTCATCTGTAAAATGAATTGGAAAAGGAAATAGCAAACCACTCCAGTATGTTTGCCAAAAAAAAAACCCAAATGGGATCACATAGAGTCTGACACAACTGAAAAAGACTGAACAACATCATCCCTGCTTGGTCTATTGCAGGCTAAGGAAAAACTGAAGACATTAATGATTAATGAACACCTCTCAGGAAAACAGGGCTTGAGAATAAAAAAACCTCAGTAAGGGATTTTGTAGCGGGGAAAAATCCAAGACTCTAATGGGAAAACATCCTTTATTCTCTTTACCTAGCTATGGTGTCTCTCCAGGATGTGAGCGGGTTTGGAATCAGGTTTTGCTATTCTCTGTAGCATGCACAAAGTTTACAATTGAGTAGTACTGATTTCATCCTAACACTCTCATAATTCCAGGGAAAAAAATAAGAGCCTGGACTATAGATGACCATATCATTCATAGAAATAGAACAAAAGGCAGTGACATTGACAAATAGCCCCTTTCTGGCCTCCTCTAAGTGTATTAATAAAGGTTGAGAGAGGATTTTAACCCCATAGTTTCAGGGCATTCAGTGTTATTTCTCCTCTCATTTTTTCTAAGGATAGAACAATAAGGTATCTGATACTAAGTCTAAAACTCATATGTCTAGTCACCTGCTGACTGAATTTTTCTCCCTGCATGAAAATTTCTCCTTGAAAAGTAAGGAATGAAGCAAAGTTTGAAAAGAAAAATTGAATGTGACAGGTAAAAGGCTTCCCCAGTGTTATTGCCACAAAGTAGTATGATGAAGTTAAGGAGAATACTATGGACATTGTTTCCTTAGATTTTACCAAAGTTTTTAATAAAGTATCTCACATTTTTCTCATGGAGACAGTGTGAACTAGACAATAATACAATTAGATAAATTCAGAATTAATTGCATGGCCTAACTCCAAAAGTATTGTTCATCATCTGAATGTCAATGTAGTAGGAAAACCCCATGTATATGTGCTCAGCACATGTGTAATTTAACATTTTTCATATCAAAACTGGATAAAGCATGGATGGTATGCCCCCCAACTATGTATTTTTTCTTCCATCTCTGATTTTTGAATTTTAAATCTAGCAATCCCTTTTTGAGAACATCTACTGCTTTAGAGTGATTTCCCACTATTTTTTCTAATGCTGAATGAATTTTTCCCTTAAGTAGCATATAAGATCCCTGTGCACAGAAACTATTTAATATTATGTCTTTGCACCCCCAGCAAAACACCCCCTTGCATATGCTAGGCACTTAATGCTTATTTGATTGTTGCTTATTTTTTATTTTTGTCTCATATCCTATTAAAATCTGCTTTATAAGACAGGCGAATGAGTAGTTCATTTCATAGGCATTTCTACTAGAAGTTTTTAAAATTTTTTAAAAAGATTTTTACTGTTTAAAGAGATAAGCTTCAATTATATTAATGTGTGATTAAAACACACTGGTGTGAACTATTTCATTTGCTGATGACATTGGATAATATAACTATGATTATAATCTATTTTCATCTGACACTTGTCTTCATGATTAGTCTTTGGGGAAGCTTTGACTACTGATTTTAGTCACTATTTCCTGGTAACCCACAATCCCTAACTCCAACTTTGGGTTTACAGAGTGTGAGTCCAATTGTGGGAAGCATCTAACACATAGCATTCTTTGGTTCATGTCTCCAATCAGGGGATCCCTTAGGAACATCAGAATTTGCCTTTCATATTGGTCTCTAATGAAAAAGGAAAGGCACCCTCAGTTCTCATGAAAGTGATCAAAATACAGCTTGAGGAAAGAGTACTGATTTTGGAATCAGAGGACTTGATTTTGAAATCTACCTCTACTATTTATTACTGTGTAACATTATTCAATTTACTTTACATCTCTTGGTCTCAGTTTACTCATCTGTAAAATAAGAGGATAGGATTCAGTGACCTCTAAATTCTTTTTCAGTTCTAAATCTATGATCTTATTAATTAATATGACAGGCACTATTTAAAGAGATTAAAAAAGCCCCTACAAAACACAAAGGACTTACGATGAAGTCCAAGAACAGTTAACATATTTTCCCTTCTCTAGTTAGCCTCCCTTCACCCAGGGATCTGTTTAGTCTTTTAGAGTTGTAGTACTATTCTTTGGTTGAGGAGTACTAAGGGTTGCTAAAAAGTTAAGCTACCCCCTTCTTCTGATAAGTCTCATGTCCCCTGGGGACCTATACTGTCCTCCAGACTTATAATACTAACCTGGGGTTGAAACACCCACCCCCATTGGCAAGAAGTTTTTAGGAGAGTTGACTCCTCTCTGTACCTGCAGGATCCACATAACTCACATTACCAGTAAAGAGCAAGATCTGTATTTGTTCATGGGACATTGGAAAAGTCAGATTCAGTATCATAGGATCTGGGTTTAGAGCTACAACTTTATGACCTACTATCTGTGTCATCTTAGGAAAGCTATTTAATCTCCCTGGGGCCCAGGTTCCTCCTCTGGAAAATGAGAAATATGGATGGGATAATATCTGAGGTAGTTTTCAACTCTAAGACTTTCATCCTACTGTCCTTTCAGGTTATGACTTTGTCCCTTACTAATTCTAGGCTCCAGCTTCAGCTTATTCCAGGAATTTAGTCACTAGGGTTCCAGAAATTTGGTCTAAGAATGTCTCCTTGGTCCCAGAACTTGACATAGTCAAGTATTTCTTCTGGGTCCAGTAACTTCACTGTAGTTTCACCACTGCTAATCTCCTGAAACTGGCTTATATTCCTGTAGCTCTGAGTTTGTCCTAAGTGCTCCTTGCTTCTCTACTATTGTCTCTGTCTACTGCCATCTCCAGGGACCACATTGTTCTCTGGCATCAGTGGTATGGAGGGTTTCCCCTTCCTCTAACCACTGGCTCCAAGTCCAAGATCCTATGTGTAGTCACTCCCTCAGTTCTAATTTTGTCTCTGCTTTCCCCTTTAAAGGCAAAGTCCAAATATATAGCTCAGATTATGAACTGGCCTTGAATCAACTAATCAGTCATCTTTAATGTGGAGGGGAAAGGGAAGTACTCTGGGATAGGTGAATTAATACTTAATCAAAGAGTTAACCTTGTGAATTAACACTTTGTAAAGGAGCCTCAGGAAAGATCCAGAGAGATCTTATTAAGACCTTTTTCTTGGGCCCACCCTTTCTATCCTACATTCTTATCCAGGCCAAGTTTAATCAAACATCAATGCAACTTACAAAGTAACATATAACTAATGCTTTTCTGAAATCCTGTTTCATTACTTAGGTTGCTAACCTTTTCTTTGCTAATTGACTTTGTTCTTAAGTTCCAGTAATTTCACTAGTCCCTTAGACAGTCTCCTCCGCCTCTCAACAAGAAGAGAAACTCTCTGTTCTCTCAGTGGTATAAATAAAAAACAAACATTGGACTCAGAGTCAACTTGGAGTATTTCTGATGCATTTGTTGTGATATTATTCAGCTGTCTACTTCTGAGGGCTTCATGGGGAGTGACCTCAGTCCTTTGGCAGCCTCTGACTTCAGTGGGTATTATGGGTACTTTGCAGATGTTCTGGGGGCCCTGGGGAAAGGAATGAGAAAAACAAATCAAGCCAATAAAAGGGAGAACAGACTGTAAGCACTATTTCTAATATGCATGACTTGGATAGTTTAAAAGGTTGAAATATTTGCTCATTTACCTGGGGAGGAAGAATTAGAAGACAGCCAGAAAACTAAACTATAACTATCACTCTACAGAAGAGTGAAATGAACCAGATTGCTCCCTACCCACGTTTTCCCCCTCCCTTCAGTCCTCAGCTCTACTATCTCATTTATCCTGCCTATATGCCCATGTCATTTACCAGAAATCCGAAGAAAAGTTAAATTCAAAGGTAGACTAGCAATTTCTATGCCTACAGATAAATGCACAAGTCCCTGGGATTTTTTCTGGCTCTACCTCTATAGTGAGCTTCCATCCACCCTCTCTAGACCTCCTTCTGGAGGAATTACTGAACATCTCTGTTTGAATTCCCATAGTTATATAACTGGCCAAATGTTTTGAAGTGGTGTTTCAATGTTTCCTTGACAGCTATTTGGAAGAATACATGATTAGAAGAACAAAACAATGTTATAACATAACATAACAATGGCTCCTTGTTGTTTGTTCTAAAATTTTACTATGTGCTTTGAATTTTAAGAAATTTTTATATTCCTAGAGTTTGTGAATAAATCCTTATTTTGGCATTCTATATCATTAGTTACTTTATAACTATTAATTATAAGGGGGTTGAGACCCTCCTTTTTCCAGAATGAAGATTTCAACCAATTTAATAAGCATTTATTGAATGTCTGTTATGTGCAAGGCACTGTCCTAGGTGCTAAGGATAGAAAGCACTGTGCTAGGTGCCAGAACTTAATACACTATTGAAATCCTGAGGCCAGGATACAGCAGAAGCTGTTTTCATTATATTGGAGCTTCTATCCTGGCACAAAGGACCTGGGCATACTTTGAGGGGAAACATGTACTTCTCTAACTTATTTCCCCCACCCACCCAGATGGAGCCTAGAAACCTCAGTATTCAGCATTCCCCCAAGGCTAGTCATCACATTCCCTTACAAACACTTAGGTTTTATTTATCAAACAAAGAAATCATTTTATTTGTACAGTAAAAGAAATGGAAAGAATTTGTATCTGAACTTATAGATGAGTCAAATAACCCTCTTCTTTTTCTGGTAGGATGAACCTTTTTGTTTTTCTCATCTGTACATGCTCTATGACCTACAGAACTACCCTGAGTAGAGGAAATGACTTGGAGATATGTTGCCAGTGTCAGGATTCTGTGCTTCATTGATCTTTCCCCAAACTCTCTTCCATTCTTTCCCTTGTCGCATTTCCTTGTTCTTTTGCTGGCCTTTTCCTGCTGCTTTTCTCTGTTCCCTTCAGGGTTGTAGATTTCTCATGGTCCTGTAGGGTCTTTCTGTGGATGGCAAGTATCTGAGGCCAGGTTTGAGCTCAGTCTTTCTCATTCTAGATCCAGGGCTCTATTCACTGTACCACCCAACTGCCCAAAGATGGAATCACCATCTTTCAGTATTTGAAGGACAGCCATGTTGGAAGAGTATTAAATTTGTTTTTCTTGATCCCAGGAAACAAAACTAGGAAGAACAGAGTGAAATTACAAGGATGTAGATTTCAATTCTATACAAGGAAGAACTTTCTAGCAATTAGAATTGTCTGTAAATGGAGTAAGCTGGAGTTTACCTCTGTACTGTCTCTGTATCGTCTGTTCTATCTATTTGCTATCTAAATAAGTAAGTTTGAGAATTATAGGGGGAGTGTTTAAACTCCTTGAGGGAAAGGACTGCTTTTGAGCATTTGAAGATGAACACTAGTAATGTCAAGAAAGGCAGCAATGTTTGGGCTGACATTTTAATTTGCAAATTGTAGAACATGCTTATTTACAATTTGACTTTTGTGAACAATTTGGTAGCCTAGTTCACATGACTGTATCTGACAGTAATTTTTTAAACTTTCTTTTTAATTCTTGATATTAATAAAACAGACTAGCTTAACCATTGATTTAAAATTAGTGATTTTTTCTATTTTTCATTGTTATCTCTAAAACAAAAAGAATTTATCTTTCTTTAAATATGGCAAAACATTTTCCTAAATCATAGGTCTCACCAGGTCACTCCTGTGCTTAAGGACTTTCTAAGACTCCCTACAGCTTGTGAAATAAAATACAAACATTCCTTTCCTGGGCATTTAAAACTCTTCCTAGTCTGACTCCAACTTACCTTTAGAATTTTTTAATATTACTCCCCTTCAAACACTGGACGTTCTACCCCTTTTGGCCCATGCATAAACTCAACACTCCCTTGGTCTCTCCCCACCTCCACATACTTGTCCTCCCCTCCCTTGATTTCTAGAGTGCATTCCCTCTTTACTTCTCCCTCTTAAAATTCCTGGCCTCATTCAAGACTTATCTCATGTGCTGACACCCATGAAAGGCTTTTATCATCCCCTTGGTACACAAGATCACAGACTGAGAGCTATAAGATGCTATTAGATAAGAAAATCTATTTGATGACCTGAAAGGTCATCTAATCTAACCCCATAATTTTTTTCAGTTGTGGAAACTAAGGCCCAGATAGTTGTCTAGCACATAGTAAGCACTTAATAAATGATAGATGACTGAATGGACTGACATTTCTCCCATGGTCTTCTTTGATTAGCATGTGATTAAAACTGAGCAAGAACAAAAGTCTAAGGGAAGAATTCATCTGAGTCCAGATTCCTCCCCCATCATGCATATCTGCCAGCAGCAAAACCCATTGATTGATCTTTACTGGGCAGAGCAAAATCTTACTGTCTTTCCCCTTCTACCCTTTTTCATTTTAAATTAATGTTATTTTCTTTTTTACACTACAATAACTTCTAATAACCTCCCCTAGCCCTAAGAGATTCCCACTTCCTAACAACAAAGTGTAGTCAAATATACAAAACTGACATTTGGACCACCTATATACATTTTCCTTAATTAGTTGATCTAGATGTTTCTTCTGTCCTTATCCCACCCTAATCTCTCTTTCTCTCTCCTTCTTTCTCTCTCTCTCTCTTTGTGTGTGTGTTTGTGTGTGTGTGTGTGTGTGTGTGTGTGTGTGTGTGTGTGTGTGTGTGTAAAACATCCCCCAGTAGAAGGTATGCTTGGGAAATGGAGGGGCTATTTCATTTCTGTCTTGTGTTTCCAGCCCCTAGCAAAGTACTTCTATATATAGTAAGGGCTTAATAAATATTTGTTGCATTTAGTTAAATTTTAAATAGGAACATAGTCTGTTTAAAATAACGAACAATGAGATATAAATAGATGTATAAACCTCCTAGGAATGTATTTGCATTTTAAAAGAGAAACTCCTGAATTCATATGAAATTTTGAATTGGTGATATGTGTAGGAGAGAGGGGGATTAGGGAATTTGGGGGAGGGCATCTCCTCCAGGCTCTTGTCTACTCCAAGCTACCATAGTCTCCCTTATGTTCAGTCAGTAAGGGCTCTTGGAGATCCAAAGAGGATGTTCTATCTGATTGTGAGTTAGAACAGGTCACCTTGTCCTGTGGGTAATTTATCACACATAGGTAGACTCTCCTGGGACTCATCTCTGAAAGAAACTTGGGAAATATCTCAAATGAAATATGTTCACTGCTTACAGCAAGTGCTGTGTCCTCTGTGCTACATGATCCTGGAGGAAGGAACAAGAGAGGATTCAAAGAGAGTCCGTGGTAGCATGGAAAAGAACATTAATCAGAAAACCACCACACAGCATATGAAAGAAATGAAACACTCCTTGAGCTCACCATTGATTGGTCAGAGGAATGAGGGGCATTTTTGGTTTTTTTTTTTTTTGGTAAGTCAGTTTGGCTCCTGAAATGTCAATTTTACACCATAGCAATTTGTTCCATTTAGTTAGTAGTTATGTCTCTAGCTCAACCATTTTTTCCATAGCGTTATCCTAATAAATTAACATCAAATTAAAGTACCTAGTCCAAAAAAAGTGGATCCAAGTAGAGGTCTGCCCCTTAAGATAATCATGCAAAACACAGACTAGAAAATGAACCTAAAAATAAAAGATTTTCTGTAGAATTTTGGGAATCCTGGTGAAAAGTTCATGTTCTACTGCTCCCATCATATTCAGGTAAATACCAGGAGTCCAGATTTCCTAGCCTTCAAGAACCATTCTTTGTTTAGACCAGTAGTTCTCAAACATTTTGTCTTGAGATCCCTTTACACTCTTAACAATGAATTGAGGATACTGGCCCCCCAAAATATTTTGCTTATGTGGATTATTTCTATCAATATTTACAATATTATAAATTAAAATATTTTCATTTCCATGAAAATAATTTTAACCCCCCAGATCCCCAAAAGGAAATAAGGGGTCTCTAAGGGCCCCAAGACTACATTTTGGAGAACTTTGGTTTTGATCTCCCAGAATATGCAGATTCCAGTCTGAGGGAGTATGGAAGTAGCAGTGACTTTAGGATCATAGGTCCTGGGTTTGAATCCTGCTTCTAACACCCACTATTGTATGACCTTTAGCAAGAGACTTTATTTCTCTAGGTCTGAGATTCCTCATCTGTAAAATGAATGATATTGCTTCCAGCTTTAAATCTATGATTATCTGGAGTTCAAAAATCACAGTAATCTGCCTTTGATTTCCCCAATATTAGTCAGCTGGAGATGTTAGAATCTACATTCAATTTCACTCCCATTGTCACCGAAAAGGAGTTAAAATATATCCCTTTGTCAGATTCATTGAATGTTTATTCTTTTTACTTGTAAGTCTTTCCAAATTTCATCAAAACCATAGGTACCAGGTTCTAGGTATGGATGTTCATATAGTAGATGGGGAAAAAGGAAGAATGACAAATAGAGCTGTTTGATTCCTTTCTCAATAGAAGCTGCTAAGGTAGGAATTAAATGATCAGCTCAATACCAAGGGCAGGCAAAGAGGAGAAGGACGATGACAAGAGACTAAGAAATATTCATTCACTCATTCAACAAATGTCTATTTAACCCCCACAATGTGCAAAAAGAGTCAGTGTGGGTAGGTGAATCAGATACAATTTTTTTTTAGCCAAGTCAGTTTTCAAGAACTACAATAATAAAAAATGAGAAACTCCTCATGTGAGATTTCTGTCCATTTAAAAGAGAAGTTTTAAGTCAGTTAGTCAGTACACATTTATTAAGCACCTACTGTATGCCAGGCACTGTGTTGAAATTGCCTGAGGCTCACAGAGATTTTGACTTGATCAGAGTGACTCAATTAAGTAGCATAGTAGACAAGAGTATGGACCCTGGAATCAGGAGTACCTCAGTTCAAATACTAGCTATGTGATCCTAGACAAGTCACTTAACCCTGTTTGCCTCAGTTCTTTATCTATAAAATGAGATGGAGACGGAAATGGCAAACCACTCCAGTATCTTTGCCAAGAAAACCCCCAAAATGGGATCATGGAGATATGTCGGTCCCAGACTGAAATGACTCAACAACAACAGAGTAACTCAAGTGGTGTTGGAGGTGAAATCTTTTTAGCAGCTCCCTTCCCTACAGAGCCATGATTTTCCTTTCAAATACAGCTACTAAAAATGGCTGTCTACTTTACTCTTACTTAACCACTTCAAAGTTCTTTTTCTACTGACCTCTGGGAACCTAGTGTGAAAGCAAGTCAGAATGACTGAGCCAATGCAGAGCATAAGGAAGCATTAACATCTACTCAGGTGAGTAAGTACACAAGCACTAGAGAAGACAAGAGATTGGATCTGGTATCATCAGCCCTACTCACTGGTGACTTACTAATTTCTGAGCCTCTGGTTCTGGGCTGAATCTTGGAGGTGTCAGAAAGTCTGTGATCATTTACAAGGTCTAATTCAACAACTCAAATTTTGCTCTGCCTCAAGTCAGTGGTGCACAAATTTACATAGCTCTCTATTATCTAGCTAGCCTTAGGATGATGACTTGTTTCACATCCTCTTCAGTCATCCAACCATTCACCCAGTTCATATTGCCATATAACCTGCACCCACATCCACTGGGAATTTACTAATTCCAGTTTCTACCTCGTACTCTGGGTGCAATAACTCAGTCAATAGTGACTTTGATTTCAGAAAGGGCATTCAAATTGATTGACAGCCTTTTGGATCAATTCATAGTCCCTGGGACTTCTTTGATCTCATTGTGCTCAGAGATTGTGCTCTGGACTTTCTTCTCTATGTCCCCACAACCTCTTCATCCTAGAAGATCACTGTAGCCCTGGAATTCATATATTAAAAGTTTACTCCACCCCTATGCTCTCTCTCTTTGATTGGATGGCTCTTCCCTGAACCTCCATTTAAAGAGGACTCTTGGGCAGCCATGTCTTGTTCTTATCCATGCTATACTCTGGATATTCTCTATCATGCCTCCTTACCAAGTACCACAATTTTATACATACACACATGCACATGCGCACTCACACACACCCCTTTTCAGCTTTCTTATGCACTGTCTCACCCCAATAGAATATAAGCTCCTTGAGGACAAGAATTATCTTTCTTTTGCCTTGTATTTGTTATTCTGCATGCTTAGCACAGTTCCTGACACATAGTAAGCCCTTAATAATTGCTTGTTGGCTGACTGACAAAACAGACCCTAACTATTATTCCCCAATATGTATGGTTTTCCACTATTAAAACTTAAGCCTCTTGAGGGAAGAGACTATCTCATTTTTTGAATTTTTATCTCAAACACATAGCAAAGGATAAATTAAAAGTGCATGGCACATAATAAACACTTAATAAGTGATTTTTCAATCATCCATTCATTCATTCAATGTAGAACTGCAATATTATTGTAACAAGTTATGACAGATTAAGAATAAATGATGGGGTAATAGGTTGAGGGGCATGGGGAGACCAAGAAAATTGCTTAAAGTCCAAAAAGACACTGACATTAAGTTGAAAATAAATGGAGTCAGAATGGCAAAATCAGCCAGCCATGGCAGTAGTTAAGATGCTGGGATTCTAGTCCCCTTCCACCTACTATGTATTTATCATGTCTATATTAATTTATGTAAATATTACCCCCAACATTAAAATATAAGCTCCTTGAGGGCAGGGGGTGTTTGTTTTCTCTGTCTTCCCAGCACTTAGCAAAGTATCCAGTATAAAGTAAACACAATAAATGATTTTTCACTCATTCGTTCATATCATGGAGACTATAATATCAGAACAAATCATAGAAAACAACAATATTGGAACACGTAAGCCCTTAATAAGTGCTTGTTTTTTGACTGATGGATGATCTCCGTTCTGTGACTAATTAGCCTCATGACCTTGGGCTAGTCTTTTCCCTTTTGGGCTCTGAGTTTCCTTATGTTAGGTTGGACTATACACTTTGGAATTCAGGTTCATCATCTATAAAATGGAGAGGCTGAACTAAATTATCTCTAATGTCCCTAAATCTAGGATCCTGTGATCTCTACAGTTTCTCCAGTTTTTTTAATTCCAAGTCACTTTGTTTCTATGGTAACCAAGAAAGGGCTTTCTGATGGAAAAGAGAGAGTTAGTGATATTTTTGTGTGCATGTGTTTGTAGGGAGTGAGGGCAGAATGAGGGTTAGTAGTAGGTAACAGACTAGGAGTTAACTGGTATATGTTTCTTCAAAACCTTCCTGAATAAAGACTACTGCTTTATCTTAGATTTAAGGAGAAGTCAGATATGTGATTATAACTAGAACAGTAGTAGAAAAGAACCTAAGAAATGGAAGAATAAGCCAGGCAACATTTTCTGGACATTAGAGACATAGAGTAGATCTTATGTTTTATCATATCCATTTGACACCACAAGAAGCATCACTTCACTCTACAAACTTGTCCATATTATACCTCTCATTTTATCTCTACTGCACGTAGCCACAAATGCGCATGGTGAAAATGAGGTTATTAATAAAAATCTCAGAAATGCTTGAAGTCACAAAAGTTAAATACAAGAAGCCTGAGTATTGACTGTATTTACAAACAAGCTATATACACAATACAGCCCTCCCTCACTCAAAACAAAGTCAAGTGCAAGTCATGTCATCTCTTCATTTCTCTGATGGCATGGTCTTCTTTGGCAACGAAGCATGAACACACACACATATACACAATAAACAGGAAGTAATCACCAGAGGGAAGATACTAGTAGTAAGGGGGATCAGGAAAAGCTTTCTGTAGAAAGTGGGATTTTAGCTTGAATTTGAAGGAAGCCATGAGGCAGAGACAAGAGCATTCCAGGCATGGGGAAATGAAAATACCCAGAGTCTGGAGATAGATTGTCTTATTCAGAGAACAGAAAAGAGGCCAGTGTCACTGAATCATAGAGTTCATGTAGGGGAGTAAGGTATAAGACAACTGGAAAGGAGGCTTTGAATGTCAAACAGAGGGTTTTATATTTGATCTTAGAAATGATAGGGAACCACTAGAGTTGATTGAATAAGGTGACGATAAGGTCAGACCTTTGCTTTAAAAAGATTAATATGATAGCATGGATAGAGTGGAGGATAGATTGGAGTGAGAAGAAACTTAAGGCAAGAAAACCAACCTACAGACTACCGCAATAGTCCAGGGATGAAGGCCTGCACTAGGACACTAGCAGGGTCAGAAGCAAGGAGCAGGCGTATACCAGAGATGTTACAAAGATAAATCGACAGGACTTGGCAACAGATCGGATATGGGATGAGGGGGTGCACTGAGAGAGATTAAGGACTTGACAATGACACTTGGGTTGCAAACCTGTGTGCTTAGAAGGATAGTGGTGACCTCAATGCTTTGGAAATTACATAGAAATGTGTATTGCTCTGATATGAACTGAGTCCAGTCCAAATTCCATAATTTTTTTTAACTTTTTAACTTTGCCAATGCCCTTCATTTTCTTCATTTTTCATTTTGCTGAAGCACAGGTGAGGATAAATTGGGTTGAAGTTCATTAGGGAGAATAAAGTGTTCCTAAAAGAAATATAAGCAGGAGGAAAAGGTTGAAGTGAAGGAAGGGGCATCTTGACTCATGTCAGAATGTTGGAGAATGGAAGTGTAACCCAAAGGAGAATGAGAAGGAAAAGGACAGCTGAACTATTATAGCTTCAAAATAGACAGGAGGTTCTTCCAAAAGAGGAAAGAACTGGATGCTCTGAGGAGGAAGCTACTTACTCTCCAAAGAACGCCACAATGGCATAGAATAGGAGGAGGGGTGATTTATATGGTGCTTTAAGGGTTACCAAATGCTTAATAAATATCATCTTAGGTGAGAGATCATCTAGCAAGGAAGAGTCAGAGGAAAGAAAAGAGTAGTCGTACTAGTAGTAGTAGTGGTGGTAGTAGTACTAGTAGTACTAGTGGTAGTGGTAGTGGTAGTTGGTGATTCCCTGCCCCTAGGTATGGTGGCAACTATTTCTATTTCTTTATTATTTATCATATTTATTTATGATGACCACAAAAGAGAGCTCCATTGGAGGAAGGCAACTTAGGAACCAGTGGGAACTGGGAAAACTTTCAAATGAGCTGAAGTATTTTTTAAAGATTCTGGAACATACTATGAATTAAGGAAAGGTTCTCCTTCTAAGACTCTGCAACATCAACCTCACTCCCAGCCTCCTCTTCTACAAGAAGCCAGAGAACATGAACAAAAGGGGTGATGACACTAAAGTTAAGAACATTAGTTCTTAAAAGGAAAAAAGCAGGTAACTATGCAGAAAAGCCACAATGTTTAAGCAGCTGTTCACAATTGTTTATTATCCTCCCAGACTATTTAAAGGACATCAATACATTTCTTTGATGTTGGCAATTGAGTATGTTTGGTGTGTGCAAACAAGATCCAGTCCTTGAGTATGTTTGGGATGGAGCACTGAGCGATTTCTGAGTGAAGCTGAATCTGCTTTGTTTGTGTAGAGTGTAGAGCAGTTTTGGAGTGAGTGAAGGAGAGAAAGAAGGAGAGAGAGGATAAAGGAGATAAGAGGAAGGGGTCAGTTTGAATGGCTGGAGAATGAGAATGAAGATGTGGCTCATGGGGAACTTGGTGGTTTGAGAGTCCATAGATTGTGGTGTTTACTTGTAAGTTTGTGGGAGAGTGAAAAGATTAGGTATTGGTTCTATTAGAGGTTAGAAATGCTCTATTTAGCTTTTCAAACCCTGAGATTGCACTCAGTTTAGGTTTCTGGTGCCCTCCCACAGAGAATGCTAAAATTTGGAAAGCAATGAGGAGAGAGCCCTAGCAGATAAAAACATCTGATTGGCACAGTTCTCAGTCCCCTGTAATCTCTGCATCAGAAAAGAAAGCATTCAAAGAGAAGTCAATAGATTCAGCATCTGGATGTGAGGGTATGGAGTGGGGGGGATTGGGGGGAAGAGAGATATTTCCATTGTTAGCTAGCATTAATGAGCTATCCATGAAATCCTTATGCTATTCAGGCAAAGTATGCCACAAAAACAAAAGGTGTCATTTCATTTTCTCAGTGAATGTTTCCAAGATTACCAGAAATGGTCAAATGCAAAAGGAAAGCTCATCAAAGGGATAGTACTTTAGGCCATGTACAGATGGATGGCATAGAAGGGGAAAGGGAACATTTCCATTAGAAAAATCAAACAGAGGTCTTGTGTGTGTGTGTGTGTGTGTGTGTGCGTGTGTGTGTGTGTGTAGTGTCTTTCAGGGCAACTTGCATATGAATATAGAGGACTTTATGTAATTTGTGAGAGAGAGAGAGAGAGAGAGAGAGAGAGAGAGAGAGAGAGAGAGAGAGAGAGAGAGAGATTGTTCCTTAATAGATAGAGCAAAGGACTTGCAAGAGGACACCAGGAAGAGCTCACTCTATCACAACTATTTTTCCCAAGATCCAAGATTAAAACAGGACTGATTAGTTTATTTTCTCTCTCTAGGTCACTGCTTTTGCCAAAAAAAAAAAAAGGAAAGGAAAGAAGGGAAGAGAAGAGAAGGAAAAGAAATGAGCTTTGCTACCTCTATGTCCTACTCACTATTACACGGGTCATTTACATCAGACAGAGCAATAATTTCAGAAACCACGTAAAGACAGGTTCATGAATTAACATTTATTATCATTAGACCCACTGTTTAGGTTCTAAAAATATATTGCAAATATTATAAAAAGGCAGACCCAGAGAGAACGTTTTTGAATTTACTTGTCATCCAATGTTGAGGCAGTAAATCTAGACTTTTTTTAAATCTTTATTTTTTTGCCCTGAGATTTCCTTCTTATTGTTCAAAGACCTTCTTTCTCAATGACTATTGAGAATCTTAGGACATAAAAAGCGAAGGATATAACAACAAGGAAGGTAAACATGGAAAAAGAAATTGAGAGATTGTAAGTAGGCATGAATTTACTTGGGGGAACAAGAATTTCTTCACTCTCCTGTCCTAGATACACACACAAAACTATGGACATCTGTTATCAAAGTTCTTCATTCATAGAAATGACCAGGTGCTAATCTTCACTTTATCCAGCCTCACTTGGGAATACTCTGCGATTCATGGAAAGCTGATCACTCAGACAAGTGAAAAAGTAGATGCAGAAAATGATTCCCTTCACATTTTCCTGTCTCCAGACATGTCTTGAAATATATTGCCTGGAAAACAATGCATGAGAATTAATCATCCATTTTCATTCATTAATTCATTGAGAAAATATTTATTCAATATTCATCATGTGCAAAGTCCCATACTAGGAGGTAAAGATGTAAAAATTTCAGCATGGTTTCCTGTTTTCAAGAAACTGACAATTAGTAATAAGTGCCAACAAAAGAGCTATAATAAATATACAGCATTCCATGACAAATGCAGGAGAGACCTGTGGTCAGATTCCAGCTCAGACACTACTAGTTACATGATTACCCTATCTGAACCTTAGTTTCTGTGAGTATAAAATGGCAATAAAAATACACATATAATGTTGTTGAGAGGAAAACAAAAGATGCTGCACAGTAATTCTTTCCACATTGTGGGATTTAGGGGAGGCTGCACCCCCCCCCATTTGGAAAATCCATGTGAAAATTTTTGGCCCTCCTTTCACACCAGAAAAGAAGTCTAAATGTTTTCTTTTCCTTTTATGGGATGTTTACAGTACCTTACTATAAAATTTTTGTTGATATTATATAATGCTATTCATATTTCTTATGCATTTCTGAGTTTCTAAACTCTTTCTGTGTCATCTGCTGGCCTTTGAGTATCATCCATGGCTTCCATAAAATTTCCCAAAAATTCCCATTTAATTTCTTATGCAGACTCAGGTTGTATCAAAACCTCAGTGAGGAAAGACTGATGCATGGTTTTGTTTTTTGCAAATCTGGAAGTATTAAGTACACAATTGTTCATAGAAAGTTGTAAAGCCTAATAAGGGTGATAATCACTTATCACAAAGTTCACAGAAGATTTTCTGGTGATGGTAGGAGTTGATTTTTTTTAAATGGACCAAAATTTAACAAGTGGGGAGACAGAGGGAGAAAATTCCAGGCACCAAGAGCAGTTAATGGAAGACTTGAAAATATGAAAACTTAGGAGAATAGAGAATACTCTACTTAGTAACTCACTTTGGATGGAGAATAAAGTATTTACAAGAGAGTAATAAGAAATAAGACCGAAAGATAGAGCGGCAATAGATTGCGGAGAGCTTTAAATGACACACCAAGAATTTTCCTTGGGAGACAATAGGGAGCCACTGAATATTGTTGACGAAAGGAGTTATATATATACTTCTATTACCTACTCTCTTGTAAATACTTGTTAGACCTTACAACTTTCTATGAACAATTGTGTACTTAATACTTCAAGATTTGCAAAAGCAAAACCAAGGCAATATGGAGCTCCCACACCGGAGACTGGTCCTGATATTCTATAGCCTAGAATATTTTTACAATTTGTAGATCTTGGTCATTCAAAATCTTTCGTCATGCTGCTCATATCCACTTTATCTATCACCATTCTTTGTCAGTTGTATTAAGCCAGTATCTAAGATCAAAAGGACTGAAACAAGAGACTATAACTTGTGTTCAGGATTTCCACTTTGTACAACATGAACATTCCATTTCTGTATTAGCCTAATCAACTGTGGGTGTACCAAAAAAAGTGTGGAAACAGGAATAAATTGACTCTGAAATTAGAGGGGAATTGAGGATCCACATTTCTTCTGCTCAGTAGAGAGTAAATAAATACACAAAAGAATCATAATTCATGGTAAAAATAATAATTGCTTTGTTTTTATCTATTTGCAAGGTGATTTTTAACTATTAGCCAGTCAGCAAACAATTTTTAAGTAGCTACTGTGTTCCAGACACTAAGTGGTGGGGATACAAAGAAACCAAAAAAAAAAAAGTCCCTGCTGCCTATTGGGGAGACAACATGCAAATAACTATGCACAAACCAAATATATAGAAAATAACTGGGAATTTTCAATTAAAATATTTTTTATTTTAAAATTTTAAAAATTAAAAAAATTAATAAAAATAAATACTGTGAAGCTTGTATTATTTTTAGGTTCCCCATTAATCTAAGAAATGTCTTCTTTCCCTTAAAATGGGTTATTGTACTTGTAGGATCACAGGAAGGAGTCTTAGAATCCACCTAGTCCAATCTACTCATTTTACAAATGATGAAACTACGACCCACAAGCATTAAACAAGATGCCCAAGATGATGCAGATCAAAAATAGCAAAGCCAGGATTTCAACCCTGGTCCTCTGACTCCACATCTAATGCTTTTTCCACTCTCCTTAGATACAGCCTTTGTTCTTCTAAATAGATTCTGAAGAGATTGTTGTTCAACTGTGTTCAACTCTTCCTGAGCCCATTTGGTGTTTTCTTGGCAAGATGTTGGAGTGGTTTGCCATTTCCTTCTCCAGCTCATTTTACAAATGGGGAAACTGAGGCAAATAAGGTTAAGTGATTTGCCCATAGTCAAACAGCTAGTAAGTATTCATGTTCAGATATGAACTCAGGAATATAAGTCTTCCTGACTTCAGGTCCAGCACTATCTGCTGCACCATCTAGCTGCCCTCTGAAGAGGGAGCAGCTGTTTGACTATCAAAGTTAAAGAAAGTTCACAACTTTACAAAATCTCCCTTCTGCCTATAAAGAAATAAGCAGGGTGTATACTTCAGTATTTGCTGATCTGTTTGCCTGTTGTACACCCCCAATAGAAGTTCTTTTAGGTAGAGTCTCTTTGGTTCTTGCCTCTGTAGCCTAGCCTAGAGTCTCAGTATAAAAGGCACTAGATGGACACTTGCTGAATGAATAAAATTGATTCATTGTAGGTTTGGAGAGATTAGTGGTAGGAATTAGAGAGAGCTGTTGTTGTGGCTATTATTGGCCATTCAATGAAAGACAGTAATGCCAATATTAAATTAATTAGTTGGAATATAGGCAAGAAGGGATCCTACCAAACTCCTTTTATGAAACAAATATGATACTGATACCTAAACCAGGAAGAATAAAAACAAAGGAAGAAAATTATGGACCCATTTCATTAATGAATATGGCTGCAAAAATCCTAAATAAAATACTAGCTAAAGATTACAACAATATATTATAAAAATTATGACCAAGTGGAATTTATACCAAGAATACAGGGATGGTTTAATATATGGAAAACTATTAACATAATTGATTATATCAATAAGAAAAGTAACAAAAATCATGATTTTTTCAATAGATGCAGGAAAAGCTTTTAATAAAGTACAACACTTATTCCTATTAAAAATACTTAAAACTATATGTATAAATGGGTTTTTCCTTAAATTGATAAAAAAAATTTACCTAAAAAGTCAGAAAGCATTATTTGTAATGGGCATAAGCTAAAAGCCTTCCCAGTAAGATCAAGTGTGAAACAAGGGTGCCCTTTGTCACCAGTATCATTCAATACTATTGGAAATCCTAGCAATAACAATAAAAGAAGAAAAAACCAGAAAGAATTAGAATGGGAAATCAAGTAATAAAACCATCTCTTTTGTAGATGATACGCTAGGAAAATCCCAAAGACCCAACTAAAAAGTTCGTTGAAACAATAAGTTTTAACAAAGTAGCAGGATATAAAGCAAATCCACATAAATCATCAGCATTCCTATATATCACAAACAAAACTGCAAGAAGAGATATTAAGATACACCATTTAAAATAACTCTAGACAGTGAAAAATACTAGGGAATATATCTGCCAAAACAAACCCAGGAACTATATGAACAAATTATTTTTTAAAATTTACACAAATAAAATCAAGTTTTAAACAATTGGATAAATATTAATTGTTCATGGATGGGCAGGACAGTTATAATTAAAATGACAATTTTACATTAACTAATTTATATATTCGATGCTATCGTAATTAAATTACCAAAAAATTATTTTACTGAGTTAGAAAAATAATAACAAAATTCATTTGGAACAGCAGAAGATCAAGGATATCAAAGGAACTAATTTTAAAAATGTAAAGGAAGGAGGTTTAGCAGTACTAGATCTTAAACTATATTACATGGCAGTAATTATCAAAAGTATCTGGTACTGGATACAAAATAAAAGGTAGATCAGTAGAACAGAGTAGACACCGTTTATAGCAACAGATAGCTGTAGAAACCTTCTGTTAGACAAATGTAAATATTTAAGTTTTAGGGATAAGAATTCATTATTTGATAAAAATTGTTGGGAAAACTGGAAAGCAGCCTGGCAGAAATTGGGCATAGACCAATATTTTACACCATTTACCAAGATAAGTTCAAAATGGATACATGATCTAGACATAAAGAGAGATATTACAAGAAAGTTTGAAAAACAAGTACCATCTATTAGACTTATCAACAGACAAACAATTTATGAACAAACAAGAGATAGACAGCAGAGTAAGGTGTAAAATGGGTAAATTTTATTGTATTAAATTAAAAGGGATTTGTACAAATAAAATAAATGTAACTAAGATCAGAAGGAAAGCAGAAAATTGGGGGGAAATTTATAGACAATTTCTCAGATAAAGGTCTCATATCTCAAATATATCAAGAACTTTGCTAAATCTCTAAGAATACAAGTAATCCCCCAGCTGATAAACGACCAAAGGATATGAACAGGCAGTTTTCTAATAAGAAACCAAGGCAAACAAATTATAGTCACATAAAAATATTCTAAATCATTATTGATTAGAGAAAAGCAAATTAAAACAACCTTGAGATATCATTTTACACCCATCAGATTGACTAAAATGATTGTAATAAAAAGCAACAATGAAAGCCAGAGTGATTTGGATTTAAAGATACAGTCAAGTGATTTCACTTAAAGCAGAATGGGCTTTTCAAAAAGTCTGCCTTTTGTAGAACCATATTTCAAGAAATCAAAAATAAAAACTATGCAGGACAAAAAGTTAACTGCCCCAGCTTTTTTTTAGAGGAGAAGGAGAAAGAGGCGAACAAGGAGAACAAGAAGAAGAAAAAGAAGATAGCAGCATTCCCCAGCTTCTGCTCAAATTGGCAGATTGAGTCCTCAGAGGGCAGTTACTACTACAGAGAGTGCTGTGATTAGTTAATGGTGAGGATATCATTAGGAAGAGAGGCTGTAGACCATCATCAATGTTTATGGGTGTACAGGCAGAAATCTCTGATAGCTTGGTGGTTTGGGGATCAGACAAAGATCTGAAGTAACTCCTTTCTTAGAAGGTTTTGGAAAAGTGTGAGAAAGAATAGGTACTATGTCTAGGTGGCACATGGCTAGTAGTATCCACCAGTATATAGATTGAATATAATTCCTCCCATGCATCAGTTCCAGCATTTAAGGACAGTGATTATAAACCATTACCAGATGGTTTAGGTGAAGGTCTAGCCTAGATCTGAACCCCAAGTAGTCTCAGCACAGGAAAAAGAGATCACCTGAGAAGAGGGCAAGTGCTTCGACAATCTCTCTGATTGGCTGGTTCTTCCTAGGACTTCTATTTTAAAGAGCTGACCCAGCCAGGCTGTGCCCTCATTCATCTCTAGGCTGCATTGCATATCCATGGGATATGTTAATATCCCAAACTTTGTCTATAATTCCCTGGTGCCTGGTTCCTTTACTTCTTCCCCTCTCCTTTTCAGCTCCCTTTTATATCGTCTTCCTCAATAACATTTAAGCTATTTGAGAACAGAGACTTTTTTCTGCTTTTATTATCAGCACATAGCACAGCTCCTGGCACATGGTAAGCACTTACTAAATGCTTGTTGACTTGAATAATCAGGGCACAGATTTGAGAGCACTAAAAATAAGTGAATCTTTGTTAAATACATTCTTTATTTTATTATTTTCTTTGTCAGTCCAAATCACAAAAATGCAAGAAGAATAATGGAGCCTTAATGGAAAATGTCAAGATGTAACCACCAAACGGAATCCAGGTTTTTTTGTCTTTTTATATGGAAAACAAGCAGTTATAAACCTTCCCTAAAGTTACATGGGATTCTTGACTTTCCAACTTCCCTCCTTTCCCTCTACATGCAGATCCAATGCCCTGTTAGCACAAAAGCATTGTATGAGCCCATCCACTCTGCCAGCAACTCATAATCCTCTCCTTAGCATTCTCTCATTATTACCACACCTGTTCCCCTAATCTGACTCTAAAAATGGCAAGAGAAAACAATTTGGATGGCAGCCCCATAGTCTGCTGGCTCAGATGAGTGATCCTCCCTTAGCCAGTTTAGAGTAGAGAATTCACAAGAGCAATAGTCTTTTCTTATCAATACAGAATTTCAAGTTGGAAGGCACCTCAAAGGCAATTTAGTCAAATCCAGTATCTGAAAGGGAGTGTTATATAATCTGTGGTCCATGAACTTTAAAAAAAATGTTAACTATTTCTTTTTTTCAGGGATTTTTTTAAATTAAATGTTTTCAGTTAATCAAAATCCACCTGCTCTCCCTCTCCCTCTTCATACCCAATTGAAAAAGAAAGAAAAGCAAAACCCTTGTAACAATTATGCAAAGTCAAGCAAAAACAATTTCCCACATTGACCTTTATATGTATGTATGTATGTATGTATGTATGTATGTGTGTGTGTATACATACACATATTATATATATATATATATATATATATATATATATATATATATACACACATAATCTGTGTGTGTGTGTGTATGCCTCAGTCTTCACTCTGATTCTATCACATCTTTGTCAAGAGACTGGGTGCATGTTTTTATAATGAAACCCATGAAACTGAGGTTGGTCATTGTGTTGATCAGCATTCTTAACACTTTTAAAGCCATTTTTTTTTATAATATTGTGGTCATTGTTTGTGGTCATTGTATACATTCTCCTGGTTCTCTTCACTGAACTGTACTTCAATATGGTTGGTTTCCTTTGTAATTTTTTATGTATTTTATTTTATGTGTTTAAAAATATTATTCTGAGGAAGGGTGAATGGACTTAACCAGGCTGTCAAAGGGGTTCATGACACAAAATAGGTTAAAAGCCCATGCCACAACATCTCTGACAACTGTTTGTCCAAGCAGTACTCCAAAATATCAAGTGATACAAAATCTCCTGAGTCAAACCATTCCACATTTACTAAGAAGTTCCAATTTTTGAGAAGCTTTTCTTCATGTCTTTGAAATTTCCGTTTTGTGTCAAGGACAATAGCCAGCTTTGGATTGAATTAGAATAGAGTGAACATGTACTGTCCAGATATCATGGGTCCAGGTATCACCATCACAAGGTCATTAGAGACATGACTCCAATTTCTTTAGTTCTATCTAGTCTTTTTAGATTGTGATCCTACAGTGACCTACAGAGGTCATTACCAGCACATTTATTATGGACACACTGTAGTCAATTTTTGCACTATAATCTGACTTAAATGTGAGGAGATCCTACTTTAAATCAGATCACTCTGACACAAGTATATGTTAAGGAACAAAATTAACTCCTCTGATAATGTTGACAATTCACTTTTATAAAAAACCTAGGAGGTGTGAGCCTGGGAGCAGCAACCTCACATTTAACTCAGAACTTTTGCAGCCTGACCAGCTATCCCCCCAGATACCCTCCAAAATGGCATCAACTGTCAAGGATCAGCTTATCTTGAATGTCCTAAAGGAGGACCAGGTTCCTCAGAACAAGATCACTGCTGTTGGGGTTGGTACAATTGGCATGGCATGTGCCATTGGTATCTTAACAAAGGAATTGACTGATGAACTTGCCCTAGTTGATGTAATAAAAGACAAACTAAAGGGAGAGATGAGGGATCTCCAACATGGCAGCCTTTTTCTCAAAATGCCAAAGATTTTTTCTGGCAAAGACTGCAGTGTGACTGCAAACTCAGAACTGGTCATTGTTACGGCTGGGGCATGTCAACAGGAGGGAGAAAGTCGTCTTAATTTGGTCCAGTGTAATGTGAATATCTTTAAATTCATCATTCCCAGTATTGTTAAATACAGCCCTAATTGCAAGCTGCTTATTGTTTCCACTCCAGTGGATATTTTGACATATGTGGCCTGGAAGGTAAGTGGCTTTCCTAAAAACCGTGTTATTGAAAGTGGTTGCAATCTGGATTCTGCCCATTTCCATTACCTAAAGGGGGAGAGACTTGGTGTCCATTCTTCAAGTTGTCATGGATGGGTCCTTGGGGAACATGGAGTGGTGTGAATCTTGCCGGTGTGTCTCTAAAGAACTTTCATCCTTCTTTGGGAACTGATGCTGATGCAGAAAATTGGAAAGATGTTCACAAACAGGTGGTTGAAAGTGCTTATGAAGTAATCAGACTGAAGGGCTACACTTTCTGGGCCACTGGCTTTTCTGTGGCAGATCGGGCAGAAAGCATTATGAAGAATCTTAGGAGAGTGCATCCAATTTCCACCATGATTAAGGGCCTATATGGCATTAAAGAGGATGTCTTTCTTAGTGTCCCATGTGTCTTGGGGCAGAATGGCATTTCAGATGTGATGAAGGTCAACCTGAATCCAGAGGAGGAGAGCCATTTAAAGAAGAGTGTAAATGCTCTTTGGGGAATCCAGAAGGAGCTGCAATTTTAAAACCTTTGAATGTGCTGCCATAGAGACAACATGACAGGGGTTGAGGGGTTATGTATGATCTGCTTTTCAAACAGACCAAATCCTTCCTCTGATTAGTGAATAAACACCAGAAGTGTAAAACCTGTGAACACACTCTAGTTTCTTCCTAAAGTTAGAAATAAGGAATAGAACCCTGTTGTAGTTAGCATATGATGTTGGATATGACTTGTGTAGTCTCAGTGGTTGGTGTCAAGCAGAGTCAGTGCCCCACAGGTACGTAAACTACCTGCTTTATATGTAGGTGCTATAGATGTCCTTAGGTCCAGAAGACAACACTCCTGGATACAAAACACTATATAGTAGTAATTCTTTATTGATGCATTGATTACCTTTGTGCTTCCCTCCATTAGGGCACTACAGCATGACCCCCATGTATCACCTTTCTAGAGGACCTGATTTTGATTTTGTCTGCCTAAATATATTATATATATATACATATATACATATATGTATAACATATATAGTTGTAAATTTCCATATTATATAAAAAGATCTGTATATGTACAACAATACTCAAGTGGCATACTAACCCTACATACTGAATAAACAACAAATAACTGATTTAAAAAAAACCTAGGAAATGTCATTTTGATCAAGATGTGAATTCAGAATAAAAGAGCATGGAGATTTGTAATAATGTTCTATTTAAGTTTTGTTCTTGTATATTTTACTCACTTTTAAAGTTGTACAGAGGGTTATGCAAACACTTCCTCGGTTTTCCCATGTTGGAAGGGCCTTTGTAAATTCAGATTCTATAGAACTTCATCATACAGTATTGTTGTAAACATATCATGCATGGCTACCTTCTCAAATGCCTTCATTCCCAAACAACCTCATTCATAGGCAACAGTCTAGGAATACAAAAACAAAATGGCTTCAAGGTACTTATAATCTACTCTTTAAATAGCAGAGAAAAACTCTTGATTTCTTCCATTTATGAAGTGCAATACATTAAATTCCTCATGATATTGTTACATACCATTTATTCTGATTTGTTATTTCCCCTTTGTCTAGGTTAATTGGAATGGGGATCAGGATGGAATTGCGTGCGTTAGCAATAGTGAAGTAAAATTTTAAATGCCCACAAGAGAAGGAAATTCACAAGGAAATATAGACAAACAGAATAGTTTTGAAGAAATGTTTAGAATTTGTTACATTTTTTTATTTAAAGCAAGTGGTAAGATTTGCAGATTTATGGCTTCTAATAGAATCCTTTTGAGTGATGCTATAATGTAGAAAAGTGGTTTTTGCTGTTTAAGAATAACAAAATTAGCTTAAGATGTACAAGTGACATGAACAACAAGATGGAGAACCAGACATTTTCTCTGATCCCCAAGACCCCTCAAGCCTTTCCAACACAGACCTTATACATCAAAGATAAAGAAACTTCAGCTATTTCCAAGGTCTAGAACACCCAGATTTTTTTTATAAAAAAAAAAAAGGTTAAAAAAACTCAAAATACTCATGAACTGATTGATGCTCACTCACCCTGAGCTCATTCAGTACCCCTCCCCCACCTCCCTCACTATTTGGCAGTGAGGCTGCACTAGGAGACCCAAGGATATGGCACACATTTATTACAAAACCCACCTCTATACCCTATGTCTCTTCCCTCCCTCTTTCCAGTGCTATGGAGACCTCAGTTGCAGACTACAGAAATTTGTCTTGTCTAGAACAAACAGGCAGCTGCAACTTCTCAGAAGCAAAAGCCTGCCAAGGTCCATAACCCTATAGCATAAGTTCTGCAAAGTTCTGAACTACTGGTGCTGGGGTGGACAACTCTGTATCTCCAGCAGAGCCAGAGCCAGGGTGTACAAGTTAAGCTCTGAATTGCTGGTACCAGGCCAAAGAACTAAGGAACAGAGGTAACAAGATAAGACACTGTATGATTTGGAGAGGTGGGTATAGAACTCCACTAAGCCTGAGGGAAAGAGCACAGCATCCAGCTGAGGCCAGTTCTGACTACACAAACATCTTGGGACAAAGACCTAGGCAGATGAACCATGAATTGCCCAGCCTGGAAGGAGACTGAGATGCTTTGAGACATAGACCCCAAGGAAACCATCACAATGTGGTTGATAGGGGAAAATAAGGGGGGAAAGACTGATTTCAGAAAGATTTCAGAAAGATGGAAAGTCAGAGGTCTTGAACATAAGTAGATAAATGAATAGGCAAAACAGTAACAACAGAAGGAAACGTTGTCTCCAGATCTAGTATATGAGTTCAAGCATCTGTGAATAAATACTGCAAAAAAAAAATCCAACACTTGATGAGATATAGGACTATGTGGAATTTGAGGAGAACATGGAATCACAACATGCTTTTTCTAAGAGGCACAAAAAAGAAATGAGAATTATGAGAACAGAATTTCTGACCTGTACAGCAAAAATAATGGGTAAGATAGAAAAGCTAAAATCCACCATAGTGAGCCTCATCAAAGAAACAAAAAAGAGGACAATAGATTAAGAATGCAAAAACACAGAAGTTAAAAACAATCTAGAAGAAGAGAAGTAATAAATAATAACATTAAAAGAAAATTTGCTTCCTGTGTTAGGAAAACATACTGATCTTAAAGACAGACTGTGTAAAGACAGCCTAAGAACCATAGGTCTCCTAGAAGAACATGACAAGACAGAAAACTGTAACTCCATAATGAAAGAATTGGACAAGAATTGTCCAAAACTTCTAAACATAGAAAATGAATTCCAATTGAAAGAATTCACAGATCATTTCCAGAAAAAGAAAACAAAATCAAGGCTGTAAACCCCAAGATACATAGCTGTTAAATTTAGCAAAACAATTCAGAAACCAGAAATTCTACAAGAGATTAGATGAAATACCTCCAAACACAAAGGAAAGGAAATTCAAATATTGCAAGACTATTATGCGCCCACCAGATATCATAGGAGGGAATGGAATAATGTGTTCCAAAGAACAACGGAGTTCAGAGTGGAACCCCAAGTGATCTACCCTGCAAACTTGAATTTAATTATATCTGAAAAAAAAGATGGACATTCAATAATAAAGAGAAATTTGAAATATTTTAAGAAAAAATAACCATAAATGAAGAGAATATTTGCCTCTCAAACATCCCAAAGAACAAAAGTGCAGGAAGAGTAAATAAATGTAGCAGACAAGGGCTATAATAGCAACAGAATGACAGCAGAGACCAATAAAAGACTTCTTTCTAATTGTACTCAAGGAAGCAAGAGGAAGGCTGGAATCTGAAGTGAAGAGGTAGACAGGGGCATTATAAACAGAACCTGATGATATCTTGCCTATGATGAATCAATGGATGTGGTGGTGGTAATAATTGTTGCAGTGATTGTTGTTATTTTGTGGGACTACATTGTAACATGGGAAGGTACATGAAAGGGAAGAAGAAAAACGGAGATAGGAGAGTGTGATGTATCAGGATCAATTCAAGGGCAAACAATGAGGGCAAGTTGACCTTTATGATCCCAGAAAGAGAAGATCCTACAGGATAATGTGTGAGGAAGAATGAGGAAAGATTGAATGAGATGAGAGGCTTTATCTTGGTGGTAGGAGAACATTACATGTATGAATGCTTCTATGGGTGAAGAGAAATGATCTGTGAGAGGAGATGGGGATCTTACACAGGGTGTGACCTATGGTGACAGGTGATTGAAAATTTGGTGATTGAAAAGTATACTCATCCTCCAGAGAGAGTTGGACTCCTTGGAGATAACTGGCACCTAGGGAAGTAGAAGTGCATAAACCCACAGAGGAGATTATAAGACAAATGTGGTGAAAAAAAGATAATCAAGGGAGGGTATAGATCAGTGGTAAGTTGCATATTTGGGGACATGGAGAGGGAGGGGTGCTACCAAGGGGTAGTATTCTCTTTGATATCTGCAGGAATTGATATTATTCCAGAAGTATTGCACAATGGAAAGGAGAATCCATGGGGCAAGTTCTACAAGGCAATGGCAGAAACCACCTAGAGGAGAGAACCTTGGAAGCTTTGATTGTACAGAGGAAAAAGAGAGAACAGATAATTACAAGGGTCATGCATCAGAGAATAAGAATCTGGAGTAGACAGAAAGTGAGTAGGGATAATGGAGAGAGTGAGATAAATACTTTTTGGAAAGGGACATAAAAAATGAAATTTAAAAAAACTAGTAAATAGTGCTAATAGAAAGAAGAAGGAGAATGTACTTGACTGAGAAGAAAAAATGAGGGGTATCCTAGAAGAATTGTATAACTGAATAAAAGCAAGAAGGGAAATGAAACTAATAAGCAAAACCCCAAAGGGAAAAGGGTGACAAACAAAAAGAAGGAATCAGGGGTGAGGGGAAGAGAGTCAGGATCACCTTTTTAAAAAATTAAAATGAAGTAGCTGGAGGAACATAATACTGTGTTTAAAGCAAAAGAAGGAGAAAAATCATAGCTTGAAAAAAACCCACATATTAGAGAGAGGAAAATAAAAACCTAACTCATAATTTTCAATGTAAATTGACAAAAATAACCCAATAAAATGAAAAATAATGACATATTGGATAAGAAAACAAAATCCTCCAATTTTTTGCCTACAAGAAACACATTTATAAAACAAACAAATCCACAAAATAAAACTGGGGGAGAATGGAAAACTTTACTATGCATCAAGTGAATAAAAAAAAATCAGGAGTCACAACTATGCTATCCAACAGAGCAAAAATGAACATTCCAAAAATTACAAGGGACAAACAAGGAAATCATCTTATTCTGAAAGGAATCATAAAAAACCAGCCAATATCAATAGTAAACATATACAGTCCAAATGCCATAGCGTCCAAATTCATAAAGAAACTGTTATCTGAGCTTCAAGATGACAATAGGCAGTAACATAATAATAACAGGGGACTTTAATATACCACTCTCAGTTTTGGCTAAATTTAACATAAGGAAAAACAAAAGGGATAATCTGGAACTGAACAACTTGCTGAAGAAACTAGAGTTTAAAAACTTATCTTTTAAATAGGACATCAAAAGAATACACATATTTCTCGGGACCATATAAAACTTTTTCAAAAACTGTCTATGTACTAGGGCACAGAGATATTGCAAGCAAATATAAAAAGACAAATAGTTTTTTTAAATCTTTTATAGACTATAATGCAATAAAAATAAAAATTGGTCCAGGAATCACAAACAAAAGATACAGACTCAAATGGAGACTTACTAATGAAATCCTAAATAATAAGTGGGTCAAAGAACAAATTGTAGAAACAATAACTTTGTAAAAGAAAATAACAATGATGTTTAATTGAAAACCCAAAATTTCTGGAATGCAACTTAAGTAGTCATTAGGAGGAAACCACATTCTCAGAAATAGACACAAACAAAAAGAAAAAGACAATATCGATTAACTAAATGTTAATGTTAATTTGAAAATTAGAAAACCCGCAAATAAGCAAATCTAAATTAAATACAAAAGAGGAGTTATCAGAAATTAGGGAGAGGATAAATTGGAACCAAAAACCTATAGATGAAGAAAACAACAAGCTAGTCCTTTTAAAAGACTAATAAAATAGACAAATTCTTAGCTAAACTGCATAAAAAGAGCAGAAAATCACCTCAATAAAATAACAAATAAGCAAAGTGAAATCCCAGCAAAACCAGAAGAAATAAAAAGAATAAACAGAACCTATTCTGCACAGTGACATGCTAACAAAGCTGAGAACACAAAAGAAATAGGGAAACACCTTCAAAAATATAAGATATGCCAACTATTACAAGACCAGATAGAGATCTCAAATAACTCAGTCGTAGAAAAGGAAATAGATCTTACTGTAAAGAGATTTCTGAAGAAAAAACTTCTGATCCTAGATGCACAGAATTCTATCAAACTTTTAAAAAACAGTTAGGACCCACACTTCACAAATTATTCTCAAAAACTGAGAAAGGAAGTACACTATCAGCATCCTCTTATGAGACAAATATAGTCCTAATACTGAAACTGGGGAAAGATAAAATACAGAAAGAAAACTATAGGCCAATGTTATTAATGACTCAAAATATAATGGACTCAAAATTTTTAAACAGAATCCTATCAAACAGACTGCAGTGATTTATCCAAGAAATCATTCGTTATGATGAAATGGGACTTATACTAGAGATTCAAGGATGATTCAATCTAAGGAATATGATCAGTATTATCATATTAAAAACTAAATTATCTAAAACCAAATGATCATCTCCATAGATGCAAAAAAGACTTTGACGAAGTGCCACATTATTTTATGCTTAAAAGAAACCCTACAAAGTATAGACATAGACATTTGTGTGTGTGCGTGTGTGTGTGTATATAAAATAAAAGCATCTATCTAAAACCAAACGTAATCATCATATTCACTGAGGATTCACTAGACCTTTTTCAATAAATATAAGAGTGAAGCAAGGATACCCACTTTTCCTCATTCTTATTTAATCTAGATCTGGAAATGCTAGCGACAGCAATAAAACAAGAGAAAGAAATTAAAGGGATAAAGACAGCTAAAGAGTAGATAAATCTACCCCTATTTACTGATGATATAATGGTTTACTTGGAAAATCCTATGAAATCAGCAAAGATACTAATTGAAACAATTAATAACTTCAGCAAATTTGCAGGCTACTAAAAAAGTCCTCGAAAATCAACATCATTTCTATGTAATAACAAAACACAAGAAGCAATAATAGAAAGAGAAATCCCATTCCAAATAAGTACAAAATGCTTAAAATACCTGGGGATCAAACTACCAGAGCACACAAAAAACTTTTAGAGATTCAATTACAAAGTAGTCCTTAAAGAAATAAAAAACAAAGAAAAAATTATGCAGCTGGAGGAATATTCAGTTCTCATGGTAAGGCCATTCCAAAATAATAAAAATAACAATGTTACCAATTAATTTATACTTTTAATGCTATGCCAATCAAATTATCAAGGAGATAGTTAATAAAATGATAAAATAATAACAAAATTCACTTGGAAAAATCAAAAAAATCTAGAATATCAAGGGAAATGGTGAAAAAAAAATAGTGTCAAAGGGAGAATAGCACTTCCTGATTTCAAACTATAATATAAAGCAGTAGTCATAAAAACCATCCGATATTGGTAAAAGAAAAGAGGGATCAATGGTACAGAATAGACAAGGGAGATTCGGAAGCAATAGAATTCAATAATCTAGTATTTGATAGAGTGGGAAACATAAATTACTAGGAAAAATTCCTTATTTGATTTTTTAAAAACAGCTGGGAAAGTTAGAAAAAAGTTTGACAGAAATTAGGTTTAGACCAACACCTTACAAAACAGTCCACAATACATTCTAAATAGATACACAACCTTAATATTAAAGATCATACTATCAATAGAAGAGAAACTTACCATATACCTCTCACCACTATGGACAGAAAATATGTTATTAACTAAACAAGAGATAGAGACAATTGCAAAAAAATAAAATAGATAACTGACTATTTAAAACTGAAAAGCTGCTCCACAGACAAAATTAATATATCTAGGATAAGAAGGGAAGTGATCAAATTCAGGAAAAATAGTGTTTATATAAAATTTCTCTGATAAGAGTTTGGATGGATAGATAGATAAATGTATGTCTAAAATTAATAGCCATTCCTCAATAGCAATGTAGTCAAAGAATATCAAAAGATCTATAAAGTATTTGCAGTGCCATGAAATAATACTCCAGAACATTAATAATAAAAGAAATATAAATCAATATAACTCTAAGATTTCAGCTCACACCCTACAAACTGTCAAAAATGACACTCCCCCCCAAAATGGCAACAGTCAATGTTGGAAGGGTTGTTGAAGGGTGGGCACACTAATACCTTGTTGGTGGAACTGTGAAATAGCATAAGCCTTTTCAAAAGCAAATTGAAATTGTCCAAATAAAGTGACTAAAACAACCATATCCTTTGCAGCAGAGACCCCATTATTGGGATTATACCCCAGGCGAGCCACTGATAAGAAGAGAGTCCCTGTACAGTCCAAAATATAACTGCACTTTTCATGATAGCTAAGAATTAGAACCAAGGTAGATGCCCATCAATTAAGGAATGGCTAAACAGTTTGTGGTAATGGGATATTATTACTATGTGGTAAGAAATTACCTATGTGTGATGAATACAGAGAAACATGGAAAGATCTGTATGAGCTGGTGTAGAATGAAGGAAGCAGAGCCAAGAAAACAATATACACAAGTAACTACAACAATTAACATAGAAAGATCAACACACCAAAAAATTAAAAATAAATACACCAAAATCGTAAAGATCAAGCAAGATTTGTATGAAGAGATAAGAGAGCATACACCCAAAACAACTCGTCGTGGGGGTGGGAGATACATAGGTGTTATATATTGCATGCGTTTTCAGATCTTTTTTCAATATATCAATCAGTTGAGCTAATTTTTGCTTTCCCTCTCTAAAAACTATTATTTATGATAGTGGATGGCTCTCTGGAAAAAAGAAGAAAGAGGGAGACATACTTGGGATAACTATGATGACATAAGAAACATAATATCAAAAAATCTTATTTTGAAAAAACGTAAGAAAAATATTATGTGACAAGAGTAAGAACTGAGAAGTACTAGAATCTGGCTTTATTATATCTTTGAGATTCCCAAAATTGTTACTTCTTTTCTGATACATTCTCTGTGTATTTCAAGTATACCCCAATTTAAAGAGCTTCTCTCACACAAACTTTGAATATTGTTACTGTGTTTTTAAGAAAAGGAATCAATTCTTGGATGGAGATACTTTAATGATCATCTGGGGAAAACTCACTGTCATGGAGAGACTTTGCAAGGCACAGAGAGAAAAGACTAATATGAGACTGAATGAGTCAACTGTCAAGGAGAAAGAATCTGAGGAGACGTTCTGAGAGAAGAGCAGTTAGCTTATTTTGTAAAGAGAGGTTCTGATGAGAATTCCTGGGGCACCTGAATTATCATTCTGAGAGAATTATTTCTAGATTTAGTGGTAACATGTCTCTTTACTTGGTTTTCAGAGAGGACAGAAGTTACTCTGGCAGTGAACTTTATACCCTGAAATACATTATAAATAATAATTTATATCCATTTTATTTGCTACTGTAATAAATTGTAGGAGCAGTAACATTTATGCTTCTTCTGCCCGAGACCAAGGTTTATGAAAGAGAAACAGAGACAGAGACAAAGAGACAGAAAGACATAGAGAAAGAAGGAGAAATATTTTTAAACATGGTCAATGAGAAAATTTACTCTGCCTGTCTATGTGTATTTGTTACTAAGGTTTTCTTTTTCTTTTCCTTTTTGTTCAATGTTTGGGGGGGATAGAAAAAATAAATGTTAACTGAACAAAATAAAAATTTAGAAGAGAAAAAACTCAAAGAAACAATACTACCACCCCTCCAAAGAATTCAAAAGCTTTGTAATTTACTGAAGAAAGAAGTCCCTTGAAATTGGTATACAGGCATAAATACTTGAGATCTATATAATTCAAAGAAAAATGAATGACTCCTAGTTCTCTTTCCCTTACCAAGGTAATCTACAGATAACTCATTTACTTTTCTGTCCCCTTTAACTTGACCTCAGACTGCACCCCAATAATTGTACTAGTCCAATTGTACTAGTTCAAAGAGTGGAGTCTGGACCATTCTGAACCTTGTGGACAGTGCAGGATCAGATTCAGTAGTCAAATGCCTATCTCAATGATCCTGAATTAGTGTAGGCCTTATATTCTTCGTTTCTTGCCTCAAAGAAGCCTGAGGTGAGGAAGTTAGAGTTACTAAAATAATTTTCTAGGAGAAGTCTGAATCATTTACTCCACAGCATCCTTTAAGATGAGAGCCACTCATACCAAGCACGTGGTTGTGCTCATGTTGCTTTGCTGTTCACTTCAATATAAGGACATCCTAAGGGAAATACTTCTGAAACAATTTGTTCACCCTACTTTATTGCTGTTTTTGACATCTCAACAATACTATTGTGTGGTGTTTTTTTTTACATTTGTTTCTCCTGAAACCCAAGTCCCTAAGTCTAGAACTACACTCTCTCATCGTTAGTGCAAATCAACGTTCCATCACTTATGTAACGGGGAGGGTGGAGTTGGTGAAAGTGAAATAAAAGTAAGCTTCTGTCTTTCTCAATAGAGTCATAAGAGATTGCCAAAAGTGAAGGAATGGGAGCATGCCTGTCATGATAGCCTCTTTGGACTCTCTTGGGTCCCTTCAGTTTCTTCAGACTCAGTAGTCACTTTGGACATTTCTGGCTTCCAGTTTTGAGAGAGGAGGTGTACAATGCCAACCTCACTTCAGGTTGCTGAAGGGAAAATAAAATTCTGGAAATAAGCCAACATGAGAGGAGCTAGCAGCCTCAATCATGTTTCTTTATCCAGCTTGTTACATTAGATTCTTTGGAGAATTTTCCTTGGGCGAGATCTGAGACTCTCTTAGTTGAGCTGAATTAGCTTACTTTCAATGGAAATATTCCTTTACTATGTATCATCTGATATATATTGCTGTTTGTATACTTTCTCTGCTTTTTGTTTTGCTATCCACTTAGATAAATTGGTTTCTTATCTATTTGCTATATGTACATTCATCGTGGAACTAGTATTTGGTGGGAAAGCCTCGAATGTAGAGCTTGGAGCCCTCCTTGTCCCTACTAAGAAATCAGAAGTTTATCCCCTATCCCCTAGACAAATAAGGGAGCAGAGAGATATAATTCTAGCCTAGTACCCCCCTCTGTCTGAGGAGAACAGAGTGGCCAAGCTTCTGGCCTCAACCTCCTGTTTCTCTTCCTGGTAGAAAATAAAATCTCCCTTGGAGGAGGGTGGGAGGAGAAGAGACTAGAGATGTCTATTCTACATGCCTTCAAGTCACAAAAATAACACTCTCTTCATTGGGGGAGGGGGGTGATTGAAGGCCTTGCCCCACTTCCAGTTTGATCTTTACCTAACTCCTAAACTATCTAAATGAACAGGTCATCTTCACAACACAGGGATTTAGGTGATTTAAGCAGTTGGGTCAAAGCAAGCAATAAAATGTCCATTGGTCCAAGAATGCAATGATTACCTCAGTTTTACCCATCAACTCAAAAGCAAACAAGTCCTCCAAAAAAGAATTTATAAAATCAGGCATTTATAGATCCTAGAAGTGTCCTTAAACATCATCCAGTCCAACATCCTCATTTTACAGACAAAAATATAAGGTACATAAAAGGGAAGTTACTAGCTCCAGGTCCTTGGTTAGGAAATGCCAAAGTGAAGACTCAAGCACAGGTCTTTTGATTCAGTACATGTCTACTATACTACAGATGTTAGGCTATCTAACAGGCACTGCAATATATACATGTGTGTATGTATTTATGTATGTGTATGTATATATGTTTGCATATGTGTGTATATGTACGTGGAGAGAGACAGAGATATAGACAGCTATTTGTATAGTGAAAACCTTTCTGGGAGCATCATGGAGAAATAGGGAAGTCAGGCTACTGTGTAAACCTGGAAAAGTTTTTTAATTTCTATGGGTCTCAGTTTCCATATCTATAAAATGAGATTAAACTAAGGCTCCTTCCAGCTCAAATTATAGATTTTGTGATCCTATGAATTAACAACTCTTTTCAAAAGAGCATGAAACCATTCCAATATCTTTTATCAGCCAGTCACAGGCCACTGCTAATCTGTTCTCTTAACCTATGACTGAATCCATGATTATGGAGAGGGACTGTGGCCATCTAAGCTTGTGGCTTCAGGCCACATGGCTCCCAGAAGGACAGGGCCCAGATGGCAGCTTAGGACAATAGAGGAATAAGACAAGCTTCACTTACCAGGCAGAAGCAGCTGCTATATTTGCTAAATGAATTTGCTACAGGAATATAGCCTAGGTAAATACTAGGTTTCCTTTTCAAGGTCAGAGTCTAAAGAGACTAATGTTAGCTATATCCTTTCAGTAATGGCAAGGCAAGGGACCAGGGCAAATGAGGAGACCCTGATATCTTATGGTACCCCAAGCAATTTTGTCATATAAGAATAGTGAAAGAGAGAAGAGAAGAGTGCAGCTGGATTGGGAGAAGTAAAAGGCAGTGGAGAAAACATGAATGGGAAGAAGAGGGGTATCAGTTGAAGGCCACATAAAAAGTAACAATTTAGAGTTTCTGTCAGAGTTTTTGCCATTAGAAAGAGAAATATAGAATGTGTGCCTCTTTGCTTTTCAAATAAAGAACCAGGAAGATCATAAGGTGGGGTTTTTTAAAAATGTAATTTATGCCTCTTCCTTTTCAAAATCTATTTTCCCTCCAGAGAAGCAACATGATTGCAATACATACAGGGCAATCCTTGGTGTCAAGAGCTGGGTTCAAGTCCTGTCATGGTGATGTCTGGTGACGGTGATGTCTTTCTAGTACAAAAGTAATTCTCTTTTGCAGAGAAAACAGAAACAAAATTAAGGTGGTAAAACTTTATCTTATCTCTGTTGTCAATTATCAATATACTATCCCACCTCAAGCAAAGGTCCTATCCTTTTTCTGATCCCCCCCCTTTTTTCCTCAACAGGACTAAAAAAAAAAAGCTCTTCTCATTACCCTTAGATTCCCTCTCCAGTATCAGCTTATTCTGAGCTTTAGTAATCCTAACATTATTTTTTAAGGTGAATGCCATGCTGTTACATTCATCTTCTTTTTTTTTTTTTTGGCCTTTTTTATTCTTTGTCACGAGGGGTAGCCCTTTGTGAGGAGAAGTAGGATATGTTGTGAAATGAAGGTGATATGAAAAACAAAATAATCCATAGAATTTTATTAAAATAAACATTTTCCTCAAAAAAGAATATTCTTTGTTAAAGCCATGCCCCAATTTTTTGTATAAATATTTTAGTCCCTAAGCAAAAAGAGAGCGATTCGGTAGATATATAGTCTGGAAAGCAAATCTGAATCCTCCTTCCTTGCCCCAGACACCAGAATGACAAAAAATAGGACATTTTGAACTCTGAGACTTCCTCAGTTTATCGTAAGTCCTCTAGCTCACATTTTCAAAGTTCTGGAGTGGGAACGGGAGAAGATTTCATTCCATTTCCTGTGTATCAGTAGACTCTGAAACGTCACATTGTTTGCTCAAAATGAACCCAGTGTGTAATCCATAGAAACATGTTAGATTAAATGGTTTACTTTCTGAAACTCCAAGGGAATTTTTATAAGGTCAAATGGAAAACAATCAGCCTGGAAGTATACAAGCAAGACTTGAATTTCTGAGCAAAGAAAGTTTCCCAGACCACCCTTCAAATCAGCTTTCATCATTTCCAGCATGTCTTATTGGGAGATTAAATATTCAAGCCAGAGCAAAAATCATCAGCTCAACAAGAAATTTCCTAAGGACTGACCATGTGCCTTGTACAGACATTATATAAGATACAAAGAAATATATAACATGACCTTGCTCTCAAAAAGTTTATAATCTTATAGAGAAGATAGGACTATACACATGAAACAATCAATCAGCAATCAACACATTAATTAGATGAGAAAAAATGTAGTCCCTGATCTCAAGAAATCCACATTCTATTGGAGAAAAAACATGTATCCACATAAGTAAATATAAATACCTAAATACTCAGGCATAGAGGCACTACCAGACAGGGAATCAGGAACTGCCTCAGAATGGGTGCCTTGATCTTAACCAGGGAGAGGGGAAGGACTTCCTTCATCTAATCTCTCTCTTTTAATCTGATCTTAAAAAATGTTCTGGAGAAGGCGGAAAAATGCTCCTTTTCTATGTTGTTTATCCTTGTCAGTGGGATTTAAGAGACATTCAGTGAGGACTAGCACCTCTGGTGTGAGGACTTGCCAAGTCCTTCTTGCCACTGAACTTTGATGACTGGAAGAGAGATTAACATGGATAACTTGTGCAGCCCTGCCTCACTTAAATCCAACTTGTGTGCAAGTCAAGATATCACCTCATTATGTCATCATTCCTCTTCAAAAACAAAGGACAAACAGCAGTCCTTCTCAGTTTCAGGTGTCAGTGGTAATCTCCACCTGACGAGGAGTTGGAACCACGACAACTTTGCAACCAAGATTGAAGGTGGGCTAGTTAGCCAAGCATAAATGGCCTAAAAAGTCAGGCTGCATGGAACTCAGCCCAAGGAGGGGTTTGCACATAAAATTGTCACTGTGATCTATAGGAACCAAGCTAAGCAATGAACCTAATTCCCATTCCTTACCCAGAGACTGAGGAGATACAAATGAGGGGGATTATGTTTCCCACATTTGGGAGGAAGTGTAAGTTTGGATACTTGTGATTATGTATTTGAGTAAGTATTCCCTGATAAAAGTTTTTTAAAAAAAAGAAAGAAGTAAGCTAAGACCTCTATAAAGTGCTGTTGAGGAAAGAATACATTGCAGGCATGGAGAGTGGAGATGGAATGGCATGGATGAGTAGGAGCAAGGAGTTCATTTTGGTTGGATCGCACAGTACATGAAGATGAGTACCATGTAATAAATCCGAAAAGGTAGTTTGAAGTAAGATTCTGAAAAGCTTTAAATGACAAACATGGGAGTTTGGATTTGAAATTAAATGCAGTAGCAAACCACTGAAGGTTTTTGAGCATGGACAGACCTGTGATTTAGAAATTTAATTTTCCATAAATGAAATAGAATGATCTTGAATAGAGAATAAAGTACAAAACTGGATAAAATAAAATGTCACAATAGCAGGCTTTATAGATAATTTCTATTGCAAAGGCAAAGCACATGCTCAGAGAAATAAATATTTCAGAACCATATCATATTATCTGGCCAACAAATCATTTCCCCCTTCATACAACTTTTGTGCTTTATGCACAATTTAGACAATATTGTCCATAAGCAATTTAGACAATATCAGCGTTAACATAGGCTGTTAATTTGCTATGAGGACAGCCAGGGGGGAAATCTAAGTATGACTACTAATGTGCATTTGACTTGGACAATATATATTAAAAATCATTATGTTTAGTTGTACTATTAAACCAGATAAGATGAGACAAGGAGCAATACATGTTTGAATCATGTTTAACAAAATTTCTCACGGTGATGCTATCTGACTATAGCTCATAGAATAGCATGATCTTGGTAGAATTAAGATTGCAAGTAACCCAAAGGGCAACATTAATATGCATGGTGAATGTATGTAGACTATAGTAAGCATGGACATCTACCATGTGTCTCTCCTTTGCCATTTGAGGAACCTACAATTTTAATTCTTCAGAGGTTCTAGCACTACATTCTTTGTTGCCAAATATTTTCCCCACAATAGTGGTTCTTGAACTTTTTTTATCTCAGAAGTCTTAAAAATTATTGAGGACCTCACAAAGAACTTTAGTTTGTGTGCATTATGTCTATTAATATTCACCATATTAGAAATTAAAATGTCTTAATATTATTGGAGATCACCATTCTGGTTCCCTATTACTTCCAGGATCAAATAGAAAGTCATGTCTGGAACATTCATCCTCCTCTTCTCTGCCTCCCAGCTTCCCTGGTCTTCTTTAAGTTTTTCCTAGTCCCCCTTAATCTTAATAGCTTTTCTCTGCAATGATCTCCAGCTTATCTTGTGTATATTATTTGTACACAGTTGTTTGTATGTTGTCTCTGCCATTAGACTGAGTTCCTCAAAAACTGCGGCTATCTTCTTTGTTTCCCTAGTGTTTAGCAAGTTGAGCACTTTATAAATGTTCTGTGACTTATTGATTGATTATAAAAATAGTTTTGACCTTGTGGACATCCTGTAAGGGTCTTGAAGAACCCAGGGTTCCTGAGACCACAATGTTAGAACTATTGCCTTAGAAGAATATTGGTGTTAAAAAGATAATAGAGGGAGATTTTGTCCTTTTTGTTTCAGGGGCAAGCATGGGTTATTAAAAACACTACACAGTTTTCTGAGTGCAATCCAGTCTGCTTTCCTCTCATTTGATTCTAGGTCTAGTTCGCTGTCCATCCAACATCTGCCCAAGATTTATGTACAGCTGGGCCAACTTAATGGACTGACCATTCAACGACATATGGGAAAAGTTATTGCCCTGCCTCCTCATCCTGCTTTTATTTTCTCTATGTATATATCATAGTGTGAATAATAGACATTCTTTATCCATTTGACTTTTCCTGTGTGGATAGTTAGGTCAAACACTCTGGAGTGATTCTAAACTTCATTTAGAAAGCTTTGCAATTTGTGAGACTTGATACAGTCAGAACAATGTCATCCGCCAACAGGAGCATATGGAGAACCATATCATATATATATATATATATATATATATATTCCATTTGGATTCTGTCAAAAGATTCATGACCTGGTCTTGCCAAGAATCTGAACTCCTTTTACTTTAGTCATGTTCTGATCTTATGTTTCCATTTATGCCTAATCTTTATTCAACATTAATAGTTTAATGTTTATTAATATTTATTTTATTTTTATTAATTTTATTTTATTAATATTTATTAATAGTTATCTCCTCTTTTTATTTTACTGCTTGATTTATTCATATTAGTTTTGACTCTTTCATAAGTTGTCAACTCCCAGAGAATTGGAATGCAGTTTTCTTAATATAATACCTAGTGCAGAGCCATGTGCAAAGAAAGAGTACCTTGATTCATTTCAACAAATATTAAGTGAATACTATGTGGTTTTGTTAATGATGATGAGCAAAAGAAACAATGTATCTGGCATGTACATGCCTATGATCTCTGCTACTGGGAGGTTGCTAGATTGCTAGAGTCCGGGAGTTCTGAGCTGCAGCTAGGCTAACGCTGGCCAGGTGTCAGTATTAAGGCCAGCGTGGATGCAGCAAGTCTTGAGCAGTGGCAGGGTTCTTAGAAGAGGTGAAGAGGACCAGGTTGGGAACAGAACAGAGAACAGTTTTCACACTGATTAGCAGTGGTGTTGGCTCCAGAAGTGATCACTGTACCTCCATCCTGGACAAGTTAGGGAGAGACAGTCTCCAAAAAAAAATGTACTTCCACAATTGCTACCAAAAAAGGACCGTGGATTATATGTCCTTTGGAGAAGGATAACCCATACATGCATGTGTGTGAATAGATACATAAAGCTCTATATTTACACTAACACACACATGCACGCACACACACACACACACACACACACACACACACACACTTATAAGAGACAATGACCTTATCCATTTATCCATATGGAGTAAATACAGGAGAGTTGTTGTTTTTTTCTATCTCTTGCCTGGATCAAACAGAAAATGATAATAATGGTAAACAGTTTAACATTCACATGAAATTTATTAATAGGTAAAGCTGACTGACTAAATTATGTATTTTTCTCAATGCTGAAGACAATTTTCATTAATGTTACATTGCTTTAACTCCAAATTGCATAATTCTATGAGTATCTTTTGTTATGAGCTCCAAGTAATAACTCTAAGAAAGAAACATCAAGCACCTAATACATGTTATTGAACACAAATGAAGCATATAAAAATTAGTCCAAAGCTGTGCCTAGCAGGCTATTAATGAATTGTGGAGTCCTGGTTTTTTTTGGTCTGTACCTCAACCAATTAACTCTAATGTCAACAGAACAAAAGAAAGAATTTGAATTGGCTTTGGGTGTCAGATGCTATAAATGCTGAAAGGACCATTAGGCTGCCATATATTTTGATTGGATACTATTAACATAATATAAAACCAAATCTATTTGAATAGATGAGGCACTAGTGAAGAAAACACTAGAAATAGACAGCTGAGAACAGAACTTCATTGTTTGAAGTATATATTTGAATATATATGTTTATATATGTGTATATGTACACATACACATACATACAGATATAGATATATTTAAGTTTTTCAAAATTATTACAGGGAATGTTCTGCCTGGAAAGGTCTTAGAGACCATCTAGTTGAAATATCAAACCCTTGACAGCAGCAAATGGCCTACAAAAATTCCCAAGTGTTAAGGAACAAGATTAAATGTCATTTGGAAATGGTTAACAAAATAAATAAAATAAAATATATATAATGTTAATTTGTGGTTTTCTAAGTCAATATGTAGTCATTTCTATTTGAGTTTGACAGCACTGATCTAGTCCAATTCCTTTATGAAGAAGGTAAGGCCTATGGACTGCAATTGCCTTGCGCATGGTCTAACAGTTAGCCAGTGACAGAGCCAGGTTTAGAATCAAGGTCTCCTCACTCTCACTCCAGTGTGCTTTCTCCTTTGAGATGGCACTAGAAGGGTATCTAGTATTTGAAGATTCTTTGGTCTCTACTATCAAGCAGAATTTTCATTATATTAATAAAATAGAATAGGAAGTTAAGTATTAATTGAATAGTCAGTTCTTTTTCAGTAATAGCAATGATAATTATAAGAGTTGGGCCAGAGTTCTTAACCTATTATGTGTCATGAACCTCTTTGGCAGTCTGGTGAGTTCAATGTATACCTTTTCAGGATAATATTTTTAAATAATTGAAGGAAATGCTAAATTTCAGTTAGAGGTTGATGAAAATAAAGATGTCCCCCTACAGACCCCCCTGAAGGCTCTGGTTAAGGGGGTTTATCAAAGGAGTTCCTAGATTCACTTGATGAACTTGTAGCAAGGTGAACCATTTTTCTGGGCCTTGGACTATATCTCATGGAAGGAAGGAAGAAACTAAGTGTTGATCAATACACCGTGCCAAGCATTTTATAAGCATTAACTCATTTCATTCTCACAACAACTTTTCAAGGTGAGTGCTATTATCTCTATTTTACAGTTGAGAAAACCGAGGCAAACAGAGGTTAGTAACTTGCTAGTTACTTATTTATCCTTAGTCACACAAGTAGTAAGTATCTGAGGCCAGATTTTAACTAGGTTCTTCCCTACTCCAGGCTCAACATTCTATCTATTATGCCACCTAGGGGTCATGAAAGGTGTGGACACACACCTTGGCAATCCCCTGGAAGAAAGGTTTCCCTTATGGGAGCTGCTCACAAGACAACTTGATTGGTTCTCACTATTGTGATGTAGACCATCTGAGGATGAGCTGCCCCTTTACATTGGTCTACAAAAGACCTTTTTTTTGTCCTTTTGGCTTTTTGAAAAGATGTTGAGACTGTAACAAGTATGGGGGGAGGGAGAAGGGGAGATAATCCTTCCACCCAAGAACCACTGGTGGCTGCCTCAGGGTTTAGGACAAATGCGAATAATGCTACATGTGCTTGCCCATATGGACTGAGAGAACTCCTGGACTCAACCTTGAAGAAGCAGGGGCATAGCCTTTCAACCCTATGTAAGCCATGGAGGGGAAAAGAAACCACATGGTTCAGTGATGAGAGCTCCCAAGAGTAACTGCTCTGTTGCTGTTCAGTCATGTCCAAGTCTTCATGACCCCATTTGGGGTTTTCTTGGCAGAAATACTGTAGTGGTTTGCCATTTTCTTCTCCATCTCATTTTCTAGATAAAGAAATGAAGGTAAACAGGGTTAAGTGAACTAATCCAAACATTCTGGAGAATAATTTGGAACTATGCACAAAGGGCTATCGAACTGTGCCTACCCTTTGACCTAGTAATACCACTACTAAATCTGTATCACAAAGATTTTTTTTTTAAAGTAAAAGTATATGTACTAAAATATTTATAGCAGCTCTTTTGGTGATGGCAAAGTATTGGACATTGAGAGGATGTCCATCAATTAGAGAATGACTGAACAAGTTGTGGTATATAATTGTAATGGAATATTATTGTGGTATAAGAAATGATGAGCAGAATTTTTTCAAAAAAACCTGGAAAGACTTTACATGAACTGATGCAAAGTGAAGTGAACAGGATCAGGAGAACAATGTAAACTGTAATTGCAATATTGTATGATGATCAATTATGAAGGATTTAGCTATTCTCAGCAAGACAATGATCTAAGACAGTTGTAAAGGACTCATGATGGAAAAATGCTATCCACCTTCAGAGAAAGAACTGATGAAGCCTGAATGTAGATCAAAGCATAGTATTATTTTACTTTCTTTATTTTTCTTAAGGGTATTCTTTTGGTCTTTTTGGTCTGTGTTTCCTTTCACAACATGACTTATATGGAAATATGTTTTGCTTGACTGCACATGTATACCTATATCAAATTGCTTGCCTTCTCAATGCAGGGGGAGGAGAGTGAGGGAAGAAGAGAATTTGCAACTCCAAATTTTAAAAAAATAAATATTAAAAATTTTTATATGTATTTGGAAAAAATAAAATGTTAAGTTAAAAAAGAGGACTAGAAATAAAGTGTTTCATTTTATTCAGTCATCAGATATATATTAAACATTCACTAGATGAATTAAAAGTGTAGGTGCTAAGAAGTGTAATGCACAGTTTAGTATTCCTTTGTGTCCCCCACAGCACTGACCACAACACTATAAATTTAGAGAGATTTCAGTGAATGTTCGGCGAATGAACAAATGAAATAGCTCATAATTGGAGCTCAGAATCTGGCTGAGGAGATAAGATGCACACAAAAGTGATGAAGACAGAACAAGTTAAATTATGATACATTTAATTCAACAAAGAAATGTCACAAGTCTATATGATTAACACTAAATATCAAGGAGTACTGACAGCTAAAGTAAGGAGGCTTGCCCTACCCATGACTAGATTGCCTAACATGGAGGTGCCCTACATCCTGAGTTTTCCTACCAAATGACTGAGAGCAGCTTTCAATTGGCTGTTTTTAAAACTGACTAGACTGGGACAGTCTCTCTGTCCCCACCCTGTTTTTTCCTTCCAGAGGGTGAAGATTGCAATTCACCAATAGTGCAGAAGTCATGAACTCAACTTAGATGGAAGGGATGCCTTTCCCTTTCTCTTCTACTTTGGCTCTGAGAAATGGGCCTGGTGGAGTTTGTTTCTGTTTTGTTTCATTTGTCCTTCTTAGTTTTTTTTATGCCAGTATGATTCTCATCGGATCCAAGAGTTTGAGCCATGGCAACCTCGGAGCCAGGATTACAAGGCACAGATGAATTATGAGGGAAAAGGACAGAAAAAAGTCAGAGATTAGTGGAATGAACAATTCTGAAGGAAGACAAACATACTAATGTACACAAGACATCAATGACTGTCTCACTCAAGATAGCAGCCTGAAAAAGCATCCTTTTATGGTGCTGGCATGCTACAATACTCCCTCCTCACTCAGCCATATCCACACAGCTGTGGTCCCAAGAACTGTATCTTCCTGAACACATGTTGGTGAATAGTTCCATGCCTAGATAAGAATGTCAACATCTCAACTTGGCTAGTTAACAGTTTGTATCAACTTGGTTAACATTAAGAATAGTTATTTCCTACAGATAGTTTTCACTAAGAATCAAAAACCGCAGTTTCAGTTTCAATTAATGTCAAGATTAACTAGCTCCTCTTGGCAATCACCACCTCTAACTTAGCTATTACTTGTGAGTATATATAGTACTTCTACATCTCTCAGGGATTAGGGGAGTGGTACCCCAACAATCTGGAAAATCTGCATAAAATTTTGACCCTCCCTTCATACCAGAAATCTGATTTTTTTTCTTTTTCTGTTATGGGGTGTTTATAGTACTTTAGTGTAAAATTTGGGTTAAGTATTTGCTCATAGACTCAGTGTCACCTGCTGGCACATGTCACATGTCATCTACAGTTTCCCCAAAATCCCCCCAAAATTCCCCTTTATTTCTTATGCCCACAATATATTGAAACCATGATGGTAGAAAGGGTAACTGGACACTAAGCAATGCAGTTCATGACAAAAGGGGAAACAACGTGTAATTGTTGATATATCATTTCATTTGGGACAATACTACTTGTCCCACTGAGATTGTTTAATCTTTTAGACCAATCTATGTGGCAAATAGGGATCAAGGGATGAATTTAGTCCTTCCAAAAATGTTTTTTGTTTTTGCTTTGGATATAATTCTATACTTCCTACTGGAACATAATTTAGTTCCTCTAGACTGAGAAAATCACTCAGATCAATTTCTCTGTTTTTCAAAAATCTATCCCGCTAAGGAACTTCACAAAAGTTTAAACCAAAGATATGTAGCCATCTTGATACAGTCATTTTCATCTTCAATAATGTCTCTTCTCTTATTATAATCACCTTTGAGGAAAAACCAACTCTAGCTTTTTCGATCCTCCAATTGTCTTAAGCTTTTTCAGTCAAGCTTCGCATAGCTCTTTGTCCTACTAAAACACTGTTTCCTCCTTCAGCCATCAAAGGATGTAATACAGCACCACTGAGACTGTAAATATCTGTATACATCTGCAGAGAAAGAGTCCTGTAATGTGTTTGTATTACTTTTTGTCAAATCTAAATAGGTTGTTTTTGTGAATACTCTTCCATCCAAATGACAGAAATAATTGTAGTTAGGGTAATGAACATAAGCAAGGAAGAGTAGGTGGTAACTAAAGTTGTTGCCTAAACAGGAAAAAAAAAACAGTGACAGAACTGTAAAACTTTTCCACATTTGTTAACACTAATTGTATCTCTAATGCACTGTTATCCATTTGATTTCTTTTGTTTTAATACAGGGTCCTCTAATGGGAGTCTAATTTATCTAGAAGGTAGATAGAGCACTGGAATTGGAGTCAGGAAGACTTTGAGTTCAAACCCTGTCTGTGACGCTCACTAGTTGTGTGACCCACAAGTCCCTTAACCTCTCTCAGCCTCAGTTTCTGAATCTGTAAGATGGGGACAGTACAAGAACTTATTTGTAATAATCAAATGTGGTAACATATGTAAAGCATTTTACAAACCTTTAAGTGAGTTTCTTATTATCATCATTATTGATAATAAAGTTAGTGTCTTTTTAGTGATTTTTATTCCTGGGTCATTAAATTGTTTGCTTCCTCAGTAGTAGACAATACCACTTGTCTTCTAAAACATAAATATATACGGTTCTATTACCACAAACACTATGACAAGTTTCTTCCAATAGAAGTACAATTTTTAGGATACCAAAGGTGATAGCTTACATGATGTGGTTGATTCATTTTATTTTACTCCCCCCATTTGATCTTTACAATTGAAAAATCTGTTGTCAACTAATCTTGATCCTGATGGATTGACCCAGGTTCATTCTTCCCAAGTGAAACCGTATGGACTGTGTCTGGAAAAAGAATCTAGCAACGTATATTAAGTATGTTAGCAATGTCCCTCGAGAGAAGTCCATTTTTCTTGCCAACAATGGACACACTGGGTAAAGCTTTCTGGCTTGAATAAAAGGACTTATTCATCAGTCATCACACTGCTTGTTCAGCTTTTATATACATATTACTTCTCTGAATGGAAAGAATTTGTGGAACAAACTTTTAATGTTATCAAATTCATAGACTACATCTGTATAGAAGTATGGTTTACATCAGCAATCATAAGGGAAGGAGAAAGAGTAGAGCGTTCTTTTCTATATCAGACAAAAAGTCTAGTTACCAGCATAGACTTCAGCAATTACAGATGTTACCCACTAAACACCTACTTTGACAAATGATAAGAATAGCCCTCAATAGTAAAGAACAGCTACAACTGTCATGATATAACACTTTAATTTCAACTGATAACCATTTTCTGGAGTTCACTAACACCATACATACGTGGTTTGGGGGGATGGATATGATGAGAGGAGGTACTTGTCAGCTGTTGTCCAGACACAGCTGCCTCCCATTCAGGAGCCATAAGAGGTGAGAAGGAACTATCTATCTGCAGCTGCAATGCATCAAGGAGATCAGGGGGCTGTACATTGACCTCTCACTCCATGCTATAAAGGCTGCAGGCACTGTTTGCTCACTGAGCGTGACAAATTGTGAGATTTCGTTCCTTAAGCTCAAATCCTCCTTTGACCAGCTCATTGTGCAGTTTGACTGACTATCACTTTGGTTTTAGATGGCTAATCCTACTTGCTTCCTTATATCCCATAGACTCATCATTGTCAATCGTATTATCACTCAAGGGACAAGCCCCTTTGGCCTTTCCCAATCTCTGGGGTTGATGACCCAATCTTTCATCTCATATGACATATATGTCTTGTCTTCTGGCTTTTCCAACCAGTCATTGTACCAACAGCCCCACACCTCACCTGTACCTCAAGAAAGACAAGAGGAAGTGGAAAAAACTCTGAAATATTGAAGCTAATTTCAGATAGCAGAGGAACTTAAAATTATATGTTGAAAGATTAAAGGTAACGTCCTCTTCCATTTCTGGTGTCCTCAACTCCAGTTATGAAGTTATCAAAAAACTGTGCAACAAGAAGTGATACAACATAGCAGTAAGGAGAAAGGTGACAAGATGAATGGACCTCAGAAGGAATGGGACATACCTCTTGGTTAATGGGAACATGACCTGAAGTTTGGAAAGGCAGAGAGATATCAAAGTAGCATGAAAATATTGGCTTCTCTTTGTCAAGGGCTTGCCACTGAGGCCACTGCTACTGGTTTACAGGTGACGAATTCGCTGTGTTGATAGGCACTTGGAGGACAAAGAACCAAGAAGCTGGTACCATATCCTGGATCTGTGTTCCAGGCCTCTGAGGTGCTAAATAGTATATAGGTCTTCAACTAAAAGATGATGCCCACTGAATGTGAGAGTTGAATATCAGTTGTGAACTATGTTGTGCTATTTACACTTGCCTACAAAGAACATCTATGGGACCAAGAAAATTGAACTATGTGTTTCCCAGAGCTCCTGGGTTCAGAGCAGAGAACATGCCATCTAGAAACTGCTTGGGTCAACTCATGCATGGATGATTCTGACAGTCTCCTTGCTGGTCTCTCTATATTCAGCATCTCCCTACTCCAGGCTATCCTATGATACAGAAGCAAGGTATTAATTATCTTGTTATTTTTATTGATTCTACGTTAAAAGTAAAGCAATGGAAACACCTAAGCAAAGTACCTGCCACAATAGACACTTAATAACTGCTAGCTGACTTGACATATAACATTCTATCTTCTCATGTAGGAGAAGCTTCATTACGCCAAGGTTACTCGACTAGGGTTCAGTAAAATATAACAGTTTCAGGAAGGTTGCAGAGTTTTGCACAAGAGTGGTGTTTTGGAGTTGATTCTGTTTGGATAAATTCCCATAATCACACACCCTAGATATGCTAGAATGGCCACCCAGAAAGAAGAGCTGAAGGACTGAAAGTCCCACAGCTGAGAGTGTTATCTTAGAGCATTAGTGATCTTAGCACTTCACTGAGGTATTCATGGAACTCATCCCATGCCACATCCTTTTCATTGAATCATAAGTTCATGACTGACCTGTCTCTATAGACTTTAAGTATAATTTTTTTGTTAAGTTTTCCACCAACTTTTCCAACCCATATTGACCTCTCCCTCCTTTAAGCTCTTGGGACACTTATAATCCATAAATAGAGTTTATTAGATGATTATGCCCAATTGTCTATTTCATGGTTTTACTAAATTAAGTGAAATTGAGTTGTCTTCTCTAAATTAAGTGAAAAATTAAGTTAAATCTCCTCCTCCTCCTTTTCCTCCTTCTCCTCCTTCTTCTCCTTCTCCTTCTTCTCCTTCTTCGATATTTGGTTTGTAACCTGAGTCAAACTAAGCTTCTAGAAGGTAGATGTCAAGGTTTATACTCCTTTGGTATCCACCACCGTACCTAGGACTCTTCTGTATACACAATAGGCACTTAACGGGTACTTTTAATTGTTTGCAACAAATATTTCCAGAAGACTTCTCATGCTGGAGATGCTTCCACCCCTGTTGCCCTGTCCTCCAGATGGTGAGTTCCTGCCTGGAACTGCCATTTTTAAAAGCACCCAGGAGAGCGAGACTCAGTTTATTTCTGGCTCTACTCCTAACTCTCTGAGCTTTGTCACCCTTATCCTCTGAAGATGCTTTGTTCCTTCTGTCTGTCTTTCTGTCTATACCAACTCATAACAGGCTATTGCCCAAGTCTGCTCCCCTTGCAAGAGACTGGTGCAGGGATGTTAGCATTTCAAAAGCTTGCAGCAAATAATACAAGGTAGAAGAGAGACCTCAACAAAAACAATGATCTGCAGATTAAATTAACAATCCTAAACAACTATCCAAGACAGTTTCATTTGAGCTTTGAGCTTGAGGAGGAGATGCCAATGAATTTAATAAGGATGATGATGATAATTATGATGATAATTACAAGTAATTTAAACCCCAAAGTAAATATAGTAGAATCCTATTATAATAATGCTCATTCCAAAGCAGCTTTAGATAGTATGGGTCAAATCGTTGCTCACAAAATATATCAACATAAAGTAAATGCCTAATGTGATAGTTGCCCTTCAACACAAGCATTGCAAAGGAGTTTCACTATACTTTACAAATATTTTGTTTCTGAAATCACCAATATGAGCTGATTAGTGAAGTTAATGAATAAACCAGAACTCTTACTACTACTGTCAAACCAACATGTTTGGTTGGCGACTGCTTTTATTAACTAAAACCATGGCTCAATTACTTGTTTTTAAATACACTTATAAGGAGCCAAAAACTGCTTCTCCAAGATCCCATTATATCACTTTGTAGAACTATGAATTTAAAACAAGCTGGACACAATTATGCATGATCAGCATTGACTATTTCTACCCAATAGGCACATTCCCAACCTGCCTTCCACTTTGTAGAATTTCCAGAAGTAGCAGGCCCCCGTGGTTACATATCCTTTTTTTTCCCTCAATCCCCACTAGTACCAAAAAGTGCAGACTAGCCAAGAAACCAGTGAAAAAATGCTGGATTACTCAATAGTCTATTCTGAGTCCGGATATGATTTTTAATAGAATCAATTCATGCGTGGATTTTCTGATAGCCTACTTGCTGGTCTCTCTACATCCAGTCTCTCCCTACTCCAGTATGGCCTATGACACAGAAGCAAGAATTATGTCCGGCTACCATTTTGAGTATGATACTTGCTTTGTTCCCAAAACTCAGCCTCAAATCTCTTGCCTCTGGGCTTTCATACAGGCTGTGCCACCTCTTCAACCTTAAAATTCTTAGGTTCTTCCAAGCTCAGCTCAAGCTCAAACTCTCTTGTATGGGAATCCTTTTCCCGACACCACTTTCTGTTACCACTCTTTCTCTTCTCAGATTTTCCTATACTTGCTTAGCTGTACACATATATCCTATGAGAATGGAAGCTCCTTAAAAGAATGGGCCATGTTGTTTAGGGCTCTTTATCCTCAACACACAGCACAGTGTTTGACATATACTAGGTGCTCAATAAAGGTTGGATTGGATTGAAATTTCAAAGCCCGCACTGCAAAATTGTTTTGTGTAATTGGTACTTTGGATAGAGGATTGGTCCTGGATCAGGAAGATCTGAACCTAAATCTAACCTCAGACACTTACCAGATGTGTGACCCTTAGCCTTTGTCTTCCTCAGTTTCCTCATCCATAAAATGGTGGTTAATAATAGCCATTAATTCCCAGGATTATTCTGAGGGTAAAATGAATAATATTTATAAAGCACTTTGCAAACTCTGAAATGCTATTTAAATGCTAGTTATCATTATTACTGTTGTTCTTCATGTGTATACAAATGATCTTACCTTTTCTAAGGTGTTTCTGGAGAGCTTAGATTATTTCCTTTTTATCTTTGTACCTCAACACTCAGCAAACAGTAGCTAAATAATTAGTGCTTATTGATAAACTGTATACTTATGATTGTGTATCCATTTATACACTTGGATCTTTCATTACTACGTCATTTCCCACCTGGCTGGTCCATTGGTCTTCTTAATTATTTCCAGAAACTCATCTTCCTGCAAGATCAAATCAACTCTGAAACTCATACATCCTCAGTGCCCCCTGCCCCTTGGGCCGCTCCCTCCATCTGAATGGAGAGTGTGAAGGCTGGACATAGGACAGGCCTTCCCAGATCTCTGTTTAAAGAAGGGGAGGGGAAGGGCAGACACCTCATCATTTCCAACCTGGCTGTAAGACTTTACTATGCCCTTGTGCCAAATAGCCTCCTTCTTTTCAGCTTCTTTTTATGTGTTTATTGACTGATTCATAATTATTAGTCTATTCCTTCTTTCCCCCGTGAGATTGTATGGTCATCAATTACATCTTCCTCTTCCATTCCATTATAACTTTCCCATCTCTGGCACATGATCCTCAGAGCTTAACACTTAAATCTGGTCAGAGCTATATAAATCTGAATAACTAACTGACACTCTGCCCATAAATAGAACATCATTCATATCAATATATGGAATCAAGAGTGTTACATATTTTAAAACAGATTCAAGTAAGTCTCTAAAATCTTTGATAAAGTATCTTACTATTCCTATCCTTTATTTTGCCTCCTATAACCTCAGTAACTTTGTTAAGGACCAACTTTTCTCTGCCCAAAAAGGGCTAATAACTGTTTGGCCTTGTCTGAGGGATTACATGTTAAGTTTTCTTATGAAATTAAAGGAATAAGGAAATGTGCTTTCTATACATTAAGGAAAGAGAGAGTTTTATAGATTTGGTTAAATGTCTAAAAAGGAAAGAGCTTCATTTGAACTTTATAAAATTTATTTTAAAAAGTTTTATAAAATATACAAATTTATAAAACAATTGATGAAATAGATAGTCTGATAAAGTTTTTTTGTGTTTGTTCCTTTACTTGGTTTTGCTGGTATCTGGTTAATCGTTGTCATTTGTTCTCCAAGAGGACCAAAATGTCATCACTGTGTTAAAGTCAAGTTACAGTGTGTCAGACTGTATCTGATTAGACCAATATGAGCTTGGAATGTTGTACCACAGGTCAGGCACAAATAGTCTGTGTAAGCATTTGGGGTGGATTCTCTAAATTTGCACATCTCACATTTCTTTTGAGCTACTTCAATTCTGCTTTTGCTCATATAGCACAGTACCTTCTTTGATGAGGGCATGCCATGCTGGACAGTCTCCCAAGTCATGCAATCAATTCCATTGATTCAGAGAAACCTTGAAAGTATTCTTATATAGTTTCTTCTGACTAGCATGTGAGTATTTGCCTTGTGTGAGTTCTCTGTAAAATAGTCTTTTATGCAACTGTTCTTTTGGCATTCAAACAACATGGCCAGACCGTGAGAGTTGCACTCTCTGCAATAGAGTCTGAATGCTTAGCAGTTTAATTCGAGCAAGGACCTCAGTGCCTGGTACCTTATCCTGCCAGATGATCTTCAGAATCTTTCCAAGACAATACAGATGAAAGCAATTCAGTTTCCTGGCATGACCTGGTATACTGTTCATGTATCACAATGAGGTCAACAGAACATCTCTGTAGACCTTCAGTTTGGTAGTCAAATACCTCTTCTCTCCCACGCTTTCCTTCAGAGCCTCCCAAAGACTGAACTAGCTCTGGCACCATGCATCAACCTCTATCAATTTGTACATCCTTGGAAAGTATACTGCCAAGGTAAGTGCTGGTGTCTTGAGTTACAGTAATAGAAAGTTAACAGGTAATAAGTTTTCAAATAGTTATTGGTCTTCAATTTGTATTACATTAAAATAACATCTTCTATATATTGATGATCAAGTGACTGCAAGAGATTTTCAACTCATTGCCATACCTGCCCACTAAGCCTGGACTATTATCTCACTGGACTACAATAATCATATCATTTTATTTTGTAGGGAGCATAGCATAGTAGAAAAAGCACTGGGCTTGAAGTAAGAAGATTTTCATTGCAATAGTAGCCTACCACTTACTACTACATAAGTTTAGATAGATCACTGGCATTCTTTGCATTCCAACTGCCTCATTTGTAAAATGTGAATGAGTATCCATCATACTAGCTTCACAGGATTGCTGTAAGAATCAAACTCCAGAACATAATTTCTAGCCCAAAATGCACCATGCAACTTAATATTATCTGTCTGAAATGCTTTGGGTGTTGTCTTTCAGTTGTTTCAGTCATGTCCGACTCTTCATGACCTCATTTGGGATTTTCTTGGCAAAGATGCTGGAGTGATTTACCATTTCCCTCTCTAGCTCATTTTACAGATGAGGAAACACAGGCAAACTGGGTGAAGTGACTTGCTCAGGGTCACACAGCCAGTAAATGTCTGAGGTCAGATTTGAACTCAGGAAGATGAGTCTTCCTGATTCGAGGCCCAGAACTTTATACACCATATCAGTTGGTGGTTTTATACTACAAAGTAGTGATATCTGATGTGTATGTCTGTGTATGTATATATATGCGTACATGTATACACTGATATACATATATGTATATCTCACATATTTGTATATATCTCACATATTTGTATACTTCTCACATATTTAGATATAAATCACATATTTAGATATACATCCAAATCAATGTTTTTCTTCAAGGTAGTCACCCTTGAAAAACCAAACATTTATTCCAATGATGCTTCAATTTCTTAAAATGTTTTTGAATTTCAATCATATTACTTTGTTATCACTTCTCATATGATTTACATCTCCAGTTCTGGAAGGCAAGTAGTAACATATACTTACCATTTATTCACCATAGCACCTGGCATAGTGTTGAGCATGTCATGCTTTTATTTCAGTGGATTCACAACTCTTCAGTCTTTAGTACTTTCTCCCAAACCATGCCACCTAAACTCAAGTCATCTTCGTATCCTTCCTAGAGCTGGACTGCATACCTGAGACTCTGCGCTCTAATAAGTGAGATTTTGTCTTATGTAGACCAGAACTAGGAAGCCATGCCAGTTCTTATCTATTCCCATACAGCATTACTCCCTTCCCCCAATCTTTCTATTTCCCCTTTATATGTTGTCTTTCCCCATTGAACATAAACTCCCTGAGGGCAGGGGCTATCATACTTGCTTGGATTTGTATCTTCAATTTATAACAAAGTACATGGCTTAATAAGTGCTTTTTCATTTATTCTTTCCACCCATGCTTTCTCATTCTCTGTGATTATTATCCATATTTCCCCCTGAATCTTTCCTAGAGGTTGTACTATGTTTCAGACCTTTCTCTTGTTCTAATACCTTGAAGGTGCCAATATAACTACCACACAGATTCAGTTTAGCTTCTCCAGTAGTGTCTATTCATTGGGTGTCAGAAAAAGGTTGCACATAGTGCCAACGGCAAAATTAATACTTGCACAGTCAAAGAATTATATGGTTCTTTGCAACATCTCCCTCTCTTCTCTGCCACTGTGATTGTAGGAGCCAAAGAGAATCTTACAGAAATTTTGTAATTTTATCTACTCCATGGGGCTGTCATGGCCTAAAAATATGTTTGTTTGTATTTTGGTTCAGTCATTTTTCAGTGACCCCATCTGGGATTTTCTTGACAGAGATACTAGAATGATTTACCATTTTATTCTCCAGCTCATTTTGCAGATGTGGAAACTGAGACAAACAGGGTTAAGTGACTTGCCCAGGGTCACACAGATAGCAAGTGTCTGAGGCCAGATTTGAACTTAGGCCTGGCACTCTACCACCTACACACATCCAAAAAACCCAACCTAGTGGCTAACCTTCTAGTTATGAACTGTTCTATTCTTAGTCCCACTAATTCTCAGACAACATACGTACAATCTGTCCGAGTACCTGGTCTTGGTGACTTTGCATCTAGGTGGAACCTGCCAGAGTTTGTGTTGTACTGGTACCCCCTTTGAGAGCTCAAGATAACCTTCTAGGACCCAGTCACATAGTAAGCCTTTTATTCAGTTGTGTGAAAAATCTTAATTTTGTGAAATAAGCAACATAAAAATACATAATGCAACCATGGGAAAACCAAAAAGAAGAAACTAACATAAAAGGAGTGAAGCTAGCTATTCTTGAATAATATAATATTTTAGATCCAGTGATAGAATATCAAGTAGTAGGAAATAACTCTGGGACACTGAGAAACAAAAGTAAGAGGTTGGTGAGGAAAATTGAGCTGTCACCATCAGAAATAGAGTGTCTCAGTCTGGGCAAAGGTATTAAGTAGGCCTCACAGTCAAGAGGCAGCAGTTAAGAGGAAAATCCAGGGTATAAGAATAAAGAAGACTTCTAGCATTCCTTTATTTTTAAATGACATAATGCTCAATAAGTACCTCTTCCTAATCCCTTTGGCTATAATCACCATCAGAGACTATGTATAGCATGGGCTAAGTACACCCAGATGAGGCAGTAATTTCTGGGGCAGCATATTTCCCTTAAGGAAGGTCCAATGGTCAGGTTCACTTCAATGTCATCTGACATACTTCCATGTTTTCTATATGCCCATCTACACTCACCACTGAATCTCTTCAGTACATATGAAATGGTCTTTTTTTCCAAGAAACTTTAAGCATTATTTTAACCTTGCAGTACTTGTAAAAACTGTAATTACTTTGTTGATACAAATGTGATGTCCATGAAAAGGGGGAACAAAGGAATTTTATATAACCATTCATAGAACTCCTAGTAACAATTAGAGTTTCCAAAAATGTCCCCAAGAATCACTTTAGTAATAACTAAATGTTCTTAAAATAAACACAAAGTATATCAAGCCAAACAATCTTGAGACTCCCTCAGAGCTGATGTCTGAAGAAGATGGAGTCCCAGTGGAAAGTTTCATTTAAATAATAAAAATAAATTCCTGTAGTTTTCTATGAAGGTCTAGCCAAAAATAAAAATGACTCATATTTAAAAGACCAAACTTTGAAATATAAAATTATCTGTTTAGTGAATTTCAATTCTAAATTCTGAATTTTTAATACAGAATAAAAAAATTACAGCTTTTAGTCAGCAACTTGTATTAGCAAACTTACCAAATAAATAAACAGAAATCTGACTTTGCATCAGAAGATGAATTTAATCAGAGAGCCTGATGATTTTAATGAATTATTTAGAGACATTATAAAATCCAAGAACCAGTCTCACTCACTAAACTTCCCCTTAGGTTCAATCAGAGTTAAATGAACCCCATACTAAACAGAGACTCATGGCAAAGCGTTGGAAAAAAGCAAAGAAAAATATTCCAATGAAGTAGTTTGTTGTATTGAACATACAGTATGTTTATTATACTGTACTTACAAAAATAAAAAGTTTACAAATTTCATAAATTCTTGCTTTAATTTAGGCACAATAAATTCCAGTCCTACTTAACCATGGTAGGTAGGAAGGGTGATGACTTTGGAATCAAAAGACCTGCCTTCAAATTCACACTTCCTACTTGTATAACCTTGGCAAGTTGCTTAACTTTTCTGGGCTCAATTTCCTTAATCTATAAAATGAAAGAGTTGGAATAGATGACCGCCAAGGTCCCTTCCAGCTTTAAATCTCTAGTATGATTCATATAGTCTAGATTTCCAAACTATAGCTGCCTTGATCCTTGACAGGATCAAATTAACTAAAATCATAAAGGAGTTTTGGAGTTCCTATTGAATGCAGAGGGGCAGCTAGGTGGTGCCATTGGGCGTAGAGTGTTGGGCCTGAAAACAGGAAGACTCATCTTCTTGAGTTCCAATCTGGCCTCAAACACTTAAGAGCTGTGTAAACCTGGATAAGTCACTTACCCCTGTTTGCCTCAGTTTCCTCATCTATAAAATGAGCTGGAGAAGGAAATAGCAAATCATTCCAATATCTTTGCCAAGAAAACCCCAAAATGGGGAGTCACAAAGAGTTGGATGTGGCCCGAATAACTGAACCACAGCAACTGATTGAAGAAGAGATGATTCTCTCCTGGAAGTATATATGAAACTGTCAACACCACAGGGTAGTGATTGTGTTGCTGGTAGGAAAGCATGACCAAAAAAAAGTCAGTTCTGCTTGGTCCTTCCAGCCTTATTAATTAAATCTCCTGGAATTGTGATTCCTAAAACCTAGGATTAATTGAGAAAGTAATTTTCTAACTGAAAATCAAATAAGGGATTGAACACAGGGAGTGACTACTCAAATAAAATCAAAGTGTTCAAAAGACAGAATTAAGTTATCCAATGGTTCTCTAGCCATCTGGTAAAGAGTGTTTTACTTGGATCTATATTAAAAAAAAGAAAGAAAGAAAGAAAGAACTAGACCATGAGGCTATATGCTAAAGAGCTGGGTGACCCTTCTTCAATAGAGAAAAGCCACATCACATCTGAAGACCAGCAGATGGCAGCAGAGAACAATCACAGAACAGTCCCAGAAAGTCGAAAATGGCTGGCCCAGGGGAAAGCAGTCTGATGAAGACTTCATCGACCACAGTGTTGCAAGCATGGATTGCCTAGTCATGCATGGTCACTACCAACACATATTTTCTATGTATTTCACCCTCCAACTGGACTCCCTGACTATACATGTTCCCTAAAAATGTGACCTTCCATACACACTCCTTAGGTATCTTTCTTTCTATCTCTATATGGAGGTGGGGGGTGGGGGGTAGAGTGAAGGAGAGGAAGGGACATTACTTGTCATTTGTTTTGCTATGCCATTTAATTAAACATCTGTTCCTTTGAACACACGCATCTTTCAGTTTTTCTCATAAGAGATACATATCATTCAGGAATCATGAGTTACGGATACCAACTCAGTTTGTCAAACCTGGAGTACTTTTCTGGTGGCCTAAGTTCGTCATGAGTAATGTATTATTTTAAAGGTAAAGAAGTGGCATACAAATTCTTAAAAGTTTTTTTTTTAACTTACACCCTTTTCTTTTTGTGTAAAACTGCTTTAATTCATCTTTCTTAGGCAAAAAAATGGAAAAGTTTGCAAAAAAAGTTTTACAAAAAACTTAACAATTGACTAGAATGGAGGAAGTGGTCAGTAGTTTAATACTTAGACTACACGGACAAAGGTTACAACTGAGAAAGAAAGACAATAAATAAGTCGGGATAAGAAAAAAGGCCACGATATAGAAGAAATTTGTAATTAGGTTGTTTTGAAACTATAGTTGATGATCTCATAATTAGCTACTCTAAAGTCTTTTGAAAGAAGAGACCCCCGTTTAGAATGGGTCAGACATTCTAATATTCACCCTCCATCTTCTTTTTTAAAAAATAAGGTTGAGTTTTGATTCATTTGATAGTTTTACATTTCTAGTGCCCTACTACCCTGTACGTTGGATTCATTTTTATGTGGACCAAAGCAAACAATGCTTATTATGACATCAAATCTACTCTTGAGGGAAAATCCTATAACTTTGGGATAATAATAATCTTGTCATTTCATCCAGACAAAGATACTTTGTTCCTAGTGATGTACTTAGAATTTTAAGGGAGGAGATGGTAGTGGAAGTAATTATAAAATAGAATTTAAATAAGAGACTATAGTTATCTTATCTGAATTCACAGAGATTTTTCCTTATCTGTCAGACTTGGTCTTGAGAGTTTCAAGCATTGTAAAGGAATTTGTGAACCTGATCACTTTTTAAAGACTTGACAGGCTCAGAAGATGAAATTTTTAAAATCTATTTTTTTCCTTTTGCTTGCTATGGAGCTAATAAAATATAAATGGATTTTAATGAATAGAGGCAGAACTAGTCCATCCAAATTATTTGGTTTCTCTATTAATGTGGTAAGTGAAGACTGTTACTAAAGCAGGAGCTGGAACCTATTACAACAGTGTCCAGGGACATTGTTGACCTGGGAGGCCAAGAGAAAGCATTGTATGACATATTTGAAAGGGCATAAAGGGTGCCAGAAAGTAGGAATGTGTACAAGGATTAGAGGAAGCACAGGTCAATTATTATGTTATGTTAAGAATACATAATAGCAGAGTATTATTTGGAATGAAGAGTGCCTTTTCACTAGAATCAGCTGAAAGGGATTGATTATGAGGGAAGGGGGAGTCAAAAATATTAGAAAGTGGTGAAGAGATATGAAGACTGGATTTCATTCCCCTATGTAATGTCTCTGGTGTCTGGTGGGTATTAAGGGTGCTGTCTCCAATACCCCTATTAGCTTGCACCAATAAGGGAAAGCAAAGTGAGAAAACAGGAAGATAGATCCTCTTTAGTATTACCTAGTTACAGTGTATCAGCTGAAAATGCTTCCATTTTCTCTACTTAGAAAAAAGTACTTGGTCTGGGTTCAGAAATCCTAGCAACAGTACATCCAATGTATCCTTGAGTAGGGCCACATAAGAAGCAAACAGGTCAGCTTTTACAACAATTTTCTAAAGCAGACCACAACTTTTCAGTCACCTAATTGATTGAAAGGCACAGAACATTTTAAATCTCACTGTTTCTTATTTAATTTTGTGAGAAACCATTCAACTCAGCAAAAGAAAATGCACTGTAGAAAACTCCTCTGTCAAGGTTATCTCCCTCAGGGACATAATGGAGCATTTGAGATTATAACAGCTATGGCTACAGAGATAGTATTGTTCAACATTCCCTTGAGTATTGACACATATCTAGGTGGGAAGCTGCTCAAATTAGTTCACAAGTATAAAATACTACTTTTAATATTTCAAGAATCTGTGATTGCACTGGCAGTCCTTCCTCCATTAATATTGTCACAACCCCACTGTGCCTTGGTAGATGCTGTGAGTTGCTATAGCAGAAAACATTTATTGGCGTAAGACCAGTAAATCATTAGTCTTTCCAAATTTTGGGTTGGTCCTAGGACAATAGGAATATGTTCCACTTCTTTCTTTTCTAAAAAAATGTGTTCCGTTTCTAAAGCCATAATCAAAACCTTCCCTGCTTATAGGACCAGTCAGAGACTAGACCAGGGGTGGGGAATCTGTGGCCTTCTAGGTTCCCAAGTGCAGCCCTTTGACTGAATCTAAACTTCACAGAACAAATCCCCTTAATAAAAGGATTTGTTCTGCAAAACTTGGACTCAATCAAAAGGCTATTCCCAAGGACCTAGAAGTCTCCCTCCGACCCCCAGATAAGACTCCCCAGATAAGACTCTTCCAGCATAGAACTCAGATGCTTCCCATCCAATGACGAGAAATTGGAGGGCTTTTGTGTACAAACACACGTATATACATATTTCAAGACTCCATAGTTTACGTATTTGAAGAGTTAGCTAATAGATAAAGGATTAGATTTATTCAGTTTGACTGCAGAAGGGGTTTTAGTTGCAAAGGAAATTTTAGGCTTGGTGTCAGGAAAACTTGCTTAATAATTACATTTGTCTAAAATTGGAAGAGGTGGCAGGTTGTTAGAGGTCTTCAAGCAGAGGCTAGGTGGCCACTTACTGGATACGTCACAATGCAGATTGTTTATGGTATGGGTTAGACAAGATAGCTATTTAGGTCTCTTCCAATTCTCCAAACCTATGAATGTATATATTGTATGTATGTGTGTGTGTGTGTGTGTGTGTATAATACACATGTATATGTGTGTATATCTTTTGATCAATGACTCAAATACAGATACACCCACTCTGCTTCCAACTCGGCCCCAGAGACTATCATTCAGGGAATAAGCCTTGTGAAGACACAACCTAGCAAATGCTTCTATAAATGCAGAAGTCCTCTATAACAACCTCATCCACTGAAGATCTTTAAGAGAAGTACTTCCAACAAAGTCCTTGGTCTTGTCAAACAGTACAACATTCAAATTGAATAAGGTTTTATCAAGCGAAATAACATTAAAGAAGATGTGTTGTTGTCTGCTTTGCTGCTGTACCCCAAAGACTAAGTGGCTCAAACTTGCAGATAAATATTCCTATATGAGTTATCTCCCCCAATTAGAATGTGAGCTCCTAGAGAGTAGATTATCTTGCTTTTCTATCTGTATTCCCAGTTCTAAGCACTGCGCTTTGCATACAGTAAGTGCTTAATAAAGCATTTTAAATTTATTCCTTCATTAAGGGAGTTCCTGATTAGCTTGATGAGCTTACACAGTTGTGAATTTTTTGTTAAAGACTTTAGACTGAATATCTTCAAGGAGGGTAAGAACAAATCCACGGGCATCTAGACGACTTAAAAAAAAATCTCCTAATTAAGTCTCAGTGATTGTAGCTTCCCCAAAGATGAATTGGTTGGTTTGGAACCACTCCTGGCAACTCCTGGGGGATTGTTGTCTCTGATGAGGGCTGTCGCCAACATTAGTTAGCTCAAATGCCTATGACAGTCTTAAGAAAGGAGCCAACTTTATGTACTGACCTATAAAAGGTAACCAATAGATCATTTTTGACCTCTTTTCCTTTTACCCTTTCTTCCGGAGAGATCCTGAAACAGGTAAGGATGTGGATGTTTAGTAACTTGGGAAAGAGGGAACTCAGGACATTTTTATGGAGAGAACTTACCAGAATGTGGGGAATGACCACACTATCAGTTTTCCTCTTTTTAAAAAAAAAAATTTGTTTTAAAATCCTTTTATTTATTTTTAGATTTCAACATTCATTTCCACAAGATTTTGAGTTCTAAATTTTCTCCCCCTCTTTCCCCTCCCCTCCACCCAGAGATGGCATGCACTGTGATTATCGATTCCCCCAGTCTGTTCTCCCTTTCATCTTCCCCCCCTTATCTCCTTCCCTTTACTTTCTTGAAGGGCAAGATAGATTTCTACACCCCATTGCCTGTATACTTTATTTCCCAGTTGCATGCAGAAACAATTTTTTTATATTTGTTTTTAAAACTTTGAGTTCTAAATTCTCTCCCTTCTTCCCTCCTGACCCACCCCCACTGAGAAGGCAAGCAATTCAATATAGGTTATACATGTGTAGTTATGCAAAACATTACCATAACAGTCATGTTGTGAAAAATTAATTATATTTCCCTCTATCCTATCCCATCCCACAATTATTCTATTCTCTCCTTTGACCCTATCCCTTTTCTAAACTGTTTGCTTCTGACTACCTCCTCCCCCAATCTGCCCTCCCTTCTATCATCCCCCTCTCTTTTTCCCTTCCCTGCTACCTTCCTGCAGGGTAAGACACTCTTTTGAGTGTGTATGTTATTCCCTTCTTAAGTCAAATCCAATTAGAGTAAGATTCACTCATTCCTTCTCACGCCACTGCCTCTTCTCCTCCATTGTGAAACTTTTTTCTTGCCTCTTTTACGTGAGATAATTTACCCCATTCTATCTCTCCCTTTCTCCTCCCAATATGTTCCTCTCTCACCCCTTAATTTTATTTTTTAAGGTATCATCCCTTCATATTCAACTCACCCTGTGCCATCTATCTATCTATCTGTCTATCTATCTATCTGTCTATCTATCTATCTATCTGTCTGTCTGTCTGTCTATCTGTCTATCATCTATCTATCTCCTCCAACTAACATAATAATGAGTAAGGTCTCATGAGTTACAAATATCATCTTTCCATGTAGGAATATAAATACTTCAGCTTTAATAAGTCTCTTATGATTTCTCTTTCCTGTTTACCTTTTCATGCTTCTCTTGATTCTTGTATTTGAAAGTCAAATTTTCTATTCAGCTCTGGTCTTTTTGTCAAAAATGATTGAAAGTCCTCTATTTCAGTGAATATCCATTTTTCCCCTAAAGCATTACACTCAGTTTTTCTGGGTGGATGATTTTTTGTTTTAATCCTAGCTCCTCTGACTCTAGAAAATCATATTCCAAGCCCTTCAATTTCTTAATATAGAAGCTGCTAGATCTTACGTTATCCTAATTGTATTTCCACAATACTTGACTTGTTTCTTTCTGGCTGCTTGGAATATTTTCTCCTTGATCTGGGAACTCTGGAATTTGGCTACAATATTCCCAGGAATTTTCCTTTTGGGATCTCTTTCAGGAGATAATCCAGTGGATTCTTTCAATTTCTTTTACCCTCTGGTTCTAGAATATCAGGGCAGTTTTCCCTGATAATTTCTTGAAAGATGATGTTCTAGGCTCTTTTTTAATTATGGCTTTCAAGTAGTCCAATAATTTTTAAATTACCTCTCCTGGATCTATTTTCTAGGTCAGTGGTTTTTCCAATGAGATGTTTCACATTGTCTTCTATTCTTTAATTCTTTTGATTCTGTTTTATAACTTCTTGATTTCTCATAAAGTCATTAGTTTTCATTTACTCCATCCTAATTTTGAAGGAATCATTTTCTTCAGTGAGCTTTTGGACCTCCTTTTCCATTTGACCAATTCTGCTTTTTAAGGTATTCTTCTCATTTGCTTTTTAGATTTCTTTTGCCATTTGGGTTAGTCTATTTTTAAGGTGTTATTTTCTTCAGTATTTTGGGGGTCTTCTTTAGCAAACTGTTGACTCTGTTTTCATGATTTTCTTGTATCATTCTCATTTCTCTTTCCAATTTTTTCTTTACTTCACTTACTTGATTTTCAAAATCCTTTTTTGACCTCCATGGCCTGTAACCAATTCATATTCCTCTTGAAAGCTTTTGATGTAGGAGCTTTGACTCTGCTGTCCTCCTCTGTTTGTATGCCCTGCTCCTTCTTGTCATCAAAGGAAGATTCTATTGTTTGAATTCTTTTACAATGTTTACTCATCCTCCCAGACAAACACTTGACTTTCTAACTCTTTGTTAAGGTATGACTCTGCTTCTAGTCGGGGTGGGGGTGGGTATCCTGTTCCAGGCATCAGGGATTTTGTATCAGCTGTTTGATCCGTCATTGGGTCCAGAGCTCCCAAAGCAGCCTTTGCCACTGCTGCTGCTGCTGCTGCCACCACCACCCTGAGGTTGGGGCTGGACCCAGCCAGATTGCGTGCTCCTCTTTTACCCAGGTCCCACAGAGTTTTCCCACTGACCTTTTTGGCATTTGTGGGTTGAGAAGTCCAAAAACTGCCACAACTACCAATGATTCAGTTTCCTGAGGACTGCTTTAGCTGGTCTGTGCTGGTGCTGTCCATGATGGACTGTGCTCCACTCTCTGCCCAGTGCGATATACCCTTCCTATTGACTTTCCAGGTTGTCTTAGGTTGGGAATTTGTTTCACTCTGTTATTTTGTGGGTTCTGTAGTGATAGAATTGGTTTAGAGTCATTTTTACAGGTATTTGAAGGGCTTTGGGAGAGAGCTCAAGGAAGTCCCTGCTTTTACTCCATCATTTTGGCTCTACCCCCTCTATCAGTCCTCTTCTTAAAGGAGTCCAAACAATGAGGTGACATTGAGTCAGAGAGACTTTTAGAACCTAGTGGAAAGTAGTCCTCACCAAAAAATGAAGCACAATTGTATTGATCCTTTATGGGCTATTCTGAGACCCTTCTGTGTTTCCTGTATTTGTTTACAGGCTATTCTATGTTCTTTATTAATCTTCTGTTACCTGTACCCAACATGTACAAGCATATTTTGAATACTAGGAGCTAGAAACCTTACATCCACAGTTTTGGAGGTCTAGGCAATAACTATATTTGGAGATTTTTCCTGAGTACACTCTAGATATAACCATAACAAGACAAAGAGAAATTGATAAGTTAGAGCAAGTCTTGTAGGATTGGATTCCATCTGTGCAAGCTCAGAGCCTGAATCACACAATTTTCATATACAGATCAATCAACAGAAATTAAAATTTGTTTTTCTTCTGAAGTTAAACACACCACACAAATTATCATTTTCATATTCAAAGTAGAACACAAAAATATTATATATGAAGCTATAAATTTGCAACACATACATCTTCAACAAGAATTTATTATGTTTTTATTGTTTCACGCATGATGCCAAACACTAGGATACAGCAAAAGCAAGACCCAAACAAGGAGCTTACATTTAAAGGGGAGATAATATGAACCTCCATAAATACATATACAAAAGAGGTACAAAATACATATAAAATGAATAAGAGGCAGTACAAGAAAGCACTAGCAACTAGGGATAGTGGAAAAGAGTTCATAGTGTAGAAGGTAATACTTGAGCTGAATAGTGAAGGAAAACAGGGATTCCTGGAAGCAGAAGTGATAAAGAAGTACATTGGAGGCATGAAGTACAGCCAGAACAAAAATACAATGACAGGAGATGGAGTGTTGTATATTTGGAAGGGTAAGTAGATGAGTAGGCCAGAATTTCAGAGTGTGAAGAGTAATTTCAGAATAAGGAGAGGGAAAGCTTGTATAAGAAAACCAGAAATGTAGTAAGGAGATTGGTAGAGAAGAGGTGTAAATGCCAAATAGAGTTTGTATTTTATTCTAGAAGTAGCTAAACTGGCACAGTGGATAGAGTGCCAGGCCCAAAGTCAGGAAGGCTTCTTTTGCTCAAATCTGTCCTCAGACACTTAATAGTTGTGTGAGTCTGAGCAAGTCACTTAACCCTGTTTACCTCAGTTTCCTCGACTGTCAAATGAACTGGAGAAGGAAGTTGCAAAGCACTACTGTATCTTTGCCAAGAAAGCCCCAAAGGGGTCATGAAGAGTTGGACACAACTGAAAAATGACTGAACAACAAGAGGTTATAGAGAGCCAATGAAGTTTGTTGAGCAGACCTGCACTTTAGGAAAATTACTTTGGCAGCTTTGTAGAAGTTGGATTGGAGTGTGGAGAGGTTTAAAGCAGGGAAATCAAATCATATGCTATTGCAATAACATAGGGCCTACACAGAAGTGGGGAACTTGCTGTCTTGAGGCTACATGTGACCTTATATATCCTTGGGTGCAGCCTTTTAACTGAGTCCAAGTTTTACAGAACAAATCCTTTTATTAAGGGGATTTGTTCTAGGAAGTTTGGATTCAGTCAAAGGGCCACACTTAAGCATGTCACCTTGAGGCCACCAGTTCCCCACCCCACTCTAGGCAATGACCAAGAAAAGTTTGAAGTAGGGTGGTGGCTGTATAAGTAGCAAGGAGGAGACATATACATGTACAAGAGATATTTAAGAGATAGAAATAACAAGATTTGGCAACTGATTTGCCATGTGAGGTGAGAAGGAGGAGTTCAGGATGTCACCAAGGTTGTGAACCTAAGTAACTGGATGGCAGTATCCTCAAAGCAACAGAGAATTTCAGAAGAAGGCTGGGTTTGAAGGAAAAGACAATGAGTTCTGTTTTGGACATATTAACTTTGAGACGCCTACAGGATATCCTAGTGGAAATGTCCAATAAAATTAGCAATACAAGACTGGAGCTCAGGAAAGAGACCAAGGCTGTAGAAGTCATCTGCATAGAGATGGGAATGGAATCTGTGGGACCTGCTAAGAGCACCAAAAAAGTACAGAGAGAAAAAAGAGTATACAGGCCAGAATCTCAGAGTACATACACAGTTCACACACACTGTGACATAAATGATGAATTATCAGGGAAGATTTATCAGGCAAATTGGAGGAAAACCAGGAGAGAAAAGTGTAGCAAATACCAAGACAGTAGGGAGAAGAAAGGAGAAGAGGGTGCTGAAGAGTGTCAAATTTTACAGAAAGGTCAGGTTGGAGGAGGATTGAGATGAGGACATTAGTTTTGATAATTAAGGATTGATGGTAACTTTGGACATATTTATATAGATATCTTGAACAAGTGCTACAGATGTACAATACACTAGCCCCAGAATTGTGTAGGACCATATTGGGATATGTGGCAATTAAGTGAACCACTCTATCACCAAGGCAATATTCACAATGCAGATGGCAACTATGATGAGTATGCCAGCATAGTTCTGAATCACAAAATATAACAGATTCTCCCTACAGAAGGCAGAAGAAAAGCATTTATTCAGACACCAGAAACCCAAAACCCAACACCAGAAAGCCAAATCCATCATAACAACCAAGAAGTCAATACACATTAGCATTGCAAGGAACAATGCCATTCCTAAGCTTCCCCCACCCTCCAACACCCGCTCCCGGCCCTATAGATATAATTTCCACAGGCTTTGGAACATCATCTGGCTTTTGTTTTACCCATTCTTTAGCTCCCAATTTTATTCTATCAGTAGAACCCAACCCTTCAGTTCCTCTGCTAGTTATTTTGGAAGGAGGGTCAATTTTCACAAGGGGTATTGATTCATAAGGAATAATAATCACTTGAACTATTCTAGGTGAAGAACTATTCTTAGGTAAAGAACTATTGAGTTCTTCACCTAAATTTTGGAATGTCACAATAATTTCTCCTTGATAATTAGAATCTATCACTCCAATCAGTACATGTATCTCGAGCTGCTAATCTTGATTTAGGTAATATCCATTCAAAATGATTTTTAGGGATTCTCATACATATTCCACCAGAGAGTTTTCTTATCTCTTTTCTATCCAAACAAAAGTTCTCTAAACAATGTAAATCATATCCTGCCAACCCAGGTGTCCCAAGATATGGTGCTAGGACATCTGCCCTCACGGTCCAGTATTCAATATTTGGGATCTTATATGTTGGTTGTTTTTTAATTTGCAGATTTGGGGTCATCATTCTGACTAGAGGTGTACTTCCTCCTAATAGTCTATTATTTAAATTACGTAAAGTAATGAACAAAATATCTTTCCAATGTTGATAAGAATTATTAGAACTTAACTTCCTTAACTGTTCTTTCAATAATCCATTCATTCTTTCAATTAACCCAGATGCTTGTGGATATTATGGAATATGATATATCCATTCTATATTGTTTAATACATAATATTCCATTCATTACCTTTGAAATGTGACCCATTATCACTTTGAATCTGCATTGGGGTTCTGTAATATAGACTTATGATATCTAGAGTTTTATAGGTGTTTTCCTGGGTTGCATTCTTATATGGACAAGCCACTAGTACATCTGAATAGGTTTCAACATAAGTATATATAAATTTGTATCCTTTATCTTGGGGAAGGGGTCCAATATAATCTATATGCCAAATTTGGGCTGGAACTTTTCTCCTTGCTATCCCCTATGCTATATAACACTCCTCTGCTACTTGTTTTAACAATGGAGGAGAGAAAGTAATACTTTGGTCTTGTGCCCGCTGGCATGGTCTGGACCCTTAGGTTACTTAACTGTGAGATCTTGTCCAGCACCTTCAAAGGATGGTACCCCGTTTCCCCCAATTTTAGAGTCAGAACTATGGATTGTAAGCAGGAAGAGTCACCTTCACTATTATATTCCTATGGGAAACTGCAAAAGGGTTTTATCATAGTACATATCTATGTTTCTAGTCATGGTAGGCTTCATTACTTCCTCCTTTAACTTTCTCATACAGTCCCTAAGTGAATACCAGGGTCTATCTCCACTGGGCCACATAAAGTCAGTAAGGATACTGCCTACTGCATCCTTCTGCAGCCAGTGTTAACAGATTAGTCGTATTGTTACCTCCTTGCATATTACAATCTCTAAAAGCTTGCTGTACAAAAGGATTCTGACTAATCCTTATGAATTTCAAGCAATCCATGCCATCTATCAATACTCCTTTGGCCTCTTCATCATTTATGCTCACCATCCAAGATATTAACAATTCTCCCCTACTTTCAGTGAACTTATTCAAAATATCTGTGAGCTGTTGCTGAGTAAAATTCTCAATTATCTCTCTAAACACTGTTATCACTGCACCCCCCCCACCCCCCCACCCCCGGTTTGTCAGTTTTCATCTTAGCATTGGGCATGCTTCTGCCTGAGAAGCCTCTCCCTCAAGTATTATTTCATTTTCCTCATTTGACTTTATTTCTTTTTCCTCTCATGCACTCTCCTTGTAGTCATTGCCATGGCAACTAGGCTGGGTCTGTACAAAGGTTGCAAGCACACTTAATTTGCCAGCCTTTCAAAGCTTCTTCTCCTGAGTCAAATGAACAGCCTTTTCTTCCACCAGGTCCCCCAGATTGATCTTTTAAAGGAGAGCCCAAATGCTGAGAATTCCCATGCAAACTAGCTAATTCTTTTTCCACGTGAATTTTTTCCTTCAACAGCTTGTCTCTGACAGGTGTTTGTTAATTTATTTGCTAATAAATTATTAACAGGTAGCCTGTTAATAAAATCCAGCCTCTGCTACACATTCCTGCCAGTTCTTTCCTTGGTTTTATTGGCATTCCTTACAAACACTTTCCAAATCTCTAGGTTTTCCCTCCTGTAACCTTGGTTCCCAGCTTTCACAGGGTCCAGTGCTTTTAGCCCATTCCTTTGTTAGAGAGGTATAAGGTAAATCCTCCTATCATGGGATATCCATTTCTTCCTCTACAGCCCTTTTGTCTCCATATAGAGATTTTATACCCTGTGATCCTGTTCATGATGCTAAAATATGGCCAAGGCAATATTCATAGCATGGACAGTAACTATAAATATATCAACATAGTTCTGAATTATAAAATATAACAGACTTTCCATATAGAAGGCAAAAGAAAAACATTTATTCAGATACCAGAAAGCCAAATCCTACCCCCTGAAAGCCAAATCCAACATAGCAACCAAGAAATTAACACATTAAGCTAACACATTAGCACTGCAAGAGATAATGCCATTCCCAAGCCTTCCCCACCCCTGCTGGGGCCTTCTCACAAGCAAACACTCAAAAGACTAACTCTCTGCCTGCCTGTGAACTCTCTCTCCTCTGCTCCAACTGCTCTCACCAACTTCCTCCCAGCTCTGCTCCACCTTTCCTGTTCCACCTGTTCAGCAAGCTCCTCTCACCACATATGACTTAGGCTTCCATGTGATTTAAGCAGGTCACATGGGCCTATTAATGGGTGGGAAAGATCTTCAAATTAAGCAAAAATACGTTAACAATACAACTACACTGACTCCCATTTTGTGACTAGATTCTCGAGCTAGCTCAATTCTCTTTCTGTTCAATTAAGGGTCTAGTCCAGTTTCTGTCTTGTAAGAAAACTTTATTCAATTATAGAAGTTGTGAGAAAATCTCATTGCATTGTTTGACCCTAGCATGCATGACTGGGAAGCTGAACCATCTATATCTGTTGCTTAGAGACCCTTAATTAAGGACCTAGGTTATGCTAACCAGAAACCCAGCTACATCCAAAGACTAATACAAGGAGTTTTCTCACAGTTATACATTTCAAACAACCCATATGTCTAATCTGAAAACTGGTCCTATAATAGTCAATCCAGTTATTGTTTCCATTTTCCTTTGATTGAATACAGACACTTGAGAGGAGCGGGACACCACTTTTTCTGATTTTAGGGAATTATACTTGCTCCCTCTCCTCCCTTCCCAACTCTCAAAACTCACTCTTCTGCCTCTTAATGCAGAGAGCCCCTAATCTTTTTCTAATCAGAAATCAGAAAACTAATCTTATATGTCATTTTATGCCCCGTTGTTTGCTTTTAATGCATAAAAATCTGTCTCCCCCTGTATTCAGTTTCCATTGTCAAACTGAGGATGCTGGGTCCTGATTTGTTATGCAATTGGCATGTATTGCTTAATAAATCAACATGCTCAGAAGCTCAGATCTATGTTTCTTCAATCATTTCATCTTTCATCCACCACAGATTAAGCACCTAGATCAAACTTTGAAAACTACAATGTTTTCAATCATCCAAAACTACTCATTTCTGGAAAAAAAAAAAAACAACACATTATCTTCACCATAGTATTCTCTTGGTGATGCTAGATAACTGAAAATTATAGGACACCACAACCTCAGAAAAATTAATATCACAAACAATCCAAAGGACAATTTAAAAAATATTCATAATGGGCATAAGCAGGCCACAGAATTTTTGCCAACAATGGCATTATTGAGACTGTATATTATCAGAAAAAGAGGTAGGGCAGTCGTGGATTATTTTTTAATGTGCAGGACAGAGTCTACTGAGATTTAATTATTCCCCTTACCACTGCAATCTAGTTCTACAAATCACTAGTGGCTTTGTTTGTTTCTAATTTAAGAAATGATTCAGAGCAACTGTGGGTCTTTACATAACAGGAAACAGGCCTATCTACAAAAGAAATATTCAGATTTGGAACAAACATTTCAAGAGCTGATTGCCACCTCCCCCTACATATCTGGCCCCAGAGAAGTGCTAATGGGTGACATCTTTCTTTCTTATATCAAGTACAAGGTAGATATAAAGCAGAAGGTGCTTATAATACCATCTACATAAACAGGAAGTCATCAGCGAGAGTAATTTGGCCCAGATATATTACGAGACAATAGTGAGAATGGATTGATCAAAAAGAGGACCTTGTTTATGTGGTCACTGAAAACTGAAGGAATTATAGTAAGAGTATAAATCTCTTCTACCTTAACCTTAGAAAGTTGTTATTACTTCTAATCTGACATGGCCAGCTTTTTCCACAGGACCTTACTGCACATGATGAATAACACCCATCAGTTTGGGGGTCCTCTAGGATAGCATCATAACTGAATTCCAATGGTACAATTCTATTGGGCAAAAATACCCGCTGGGGGTAGGGGTGGGGAAGGACAGAAGGAGCCTGAAGCCTGGGTCTCTAATATAGATAAAGACAATGTACTGAGCAGTTAGTTGGAAACGGCCATGGCACTGGTGGCATCCAACATGACACTGTGAGAGAGGGTGAATAATGGCAGTTGTAATGAAAATGATAGATAGTCCATTTTGTACATTGGTACCACCAAGATGTTAAAAGGATACGATTCTCTCTCTCTCTCTCTCTCTCTCTCTCTCTCTCTCTCTCTCTCTCTCTCTCTCTCTCTCTCTCTCTCTCTCCCCCTCTCCCTCTCCCTCTGCCTCTGCCTCTCCCTCTCTTCTATGAGTAATTTTTCTCAGATTACTTGATGTAACCATTAGAGCTCTCATGGATTAGACTGCCTTAAGACATAGTCGATTCCTTTTCAATGAATTTCTTCAAGTAAAAGCTGGATGACCACTTTCCAGGGATGTTGTATAGGGAATTTTGTTCACTTATGGGTGAGATCTCTTCTAATTCTGATATTTTCTAATTCTATATGAAACAGTAGAAAAATAAGTGCTGGTTTATATAAGCACCTTTGGTTTTGTTTTGTATTGTTATGTTTTTTACCATTCATTATATTTCAGAGTATCAATAAAATTGAATGAAGGGTGCTTATCATAGTTTCACATCAGCTATAAAATTAGCTTACAGGTGGAAGGCACCTTGAAAAATACAAATGCTAGCAATGTAAGCCCTTATTGTTGTCAGATCTATAGTAGGAAAAAATCATAAATGATAATGAATCTTTATGATTAACAAACTACAATATTAAACACAGTGGTTACCAAATAAACTTAGGTTTCACTTGGTAAACAAAGAGAACCATAAAAATGACCTGAGATAACTTATTGTCAATATACGTCATATATAAAGATAGCATTCACAAAGATTATGATAAAGCTAATTCTGAGGAATTAATCTTGTGTCAACAAAACTTACAGCTGTCTTATAAACTGTTACTTTTATTGAATTTGTTAGGTTTTGACATCATATAATCATATTCCAATGAATACAATGCAGCCAAATAAATATAATTAAACAAAAACATTAAAATAAGGTTTCTCAAGGGTATGCCCACATGTATGCCTATTTATCTATATATATATATATATATATATGTATGGTATATATCAGAATATGCTCATATCATTTTTGTAACTGTTGCTGATCCTTCATTCTCAAAGAGGACTGGTGACCTCAGGAGGGGGATGTCTTGACTTGCAAGTGAATTGGATCTAAATGAAGCAGAACCCATGCAAAGTCATCAGCCTCACTTTCTCCTGCAGAGTCATCAGAGTCCAGTAGCAAAACATAGGTCAAGACAACCGATGATAGCCCCCGATGCAGGAGGAGACCTTGGTCTTTTTAAGCTAAGGTCTTTCCCAGGTCTCAGTTTGTCTGAGGCAATACCCATCAGTAATTAAAGGCTAAGTAGAATTGAGACAAAAGATGGCCTAGTTTGCCTTCATAAAAGAATCAATGTGGGAGTGGAAGACACTCAGAGTTTCTGACCAGAACAGAAACAATTGTTATTTACACATGCTCCTATCAGTTACTTAATAAATACTCATTTACTATTTTAGCCACAAAGCATAACTCTAAACTTGAGTCTCCAACTAGATTTTAATCTCTTCAGGGCTATAACTTCTATCTATTAACACCATCACTCCCCATCCTCCCAATCTTGGGACTGAGAAGGTAATATGCCATTTACTGAATATGCTTTTACATTTAATTAGAAGAGGAGAGACAAGTATTAATCTAAGGTTAGAACACAGAACTAAGCATTAGAACTTGCTGTGTTGTACTTCCAGCTGAGCCACTGTTTGATCCTTGTCAAGTGCTTTAGTTGGCTAGCCAAAGAATTATGTTTGGTCAGTACAAACTCTACCAAGACATGTCACCCAAACACAACACCACTTTCAACCCTTTTGGAAGTCAAGTGAATCCAGACAAATAAGAATATCCTTAAAGTGTAGCTAGAAAACAAAAAATTAATGGTTGTGCTTTAGCCACTTGGCAGATGTAACTATTAGACTTACAGCACAGACTCACAGAATACAAAATTCAAACATTTGACAAAATGCTTCACTCTCCTTAATACCCCCACCCCTATCCAAAGATGGACAAGTGAGATTGATGAGTTCTTAAATGTTTTTTCACTGTTTTCCCTCCAGTTCTCACACACCTTCCTTGGGTTTTATAAAGTGGAATTGTTTGAAAAACTTGTCTCTTGGGGGCGGAGCCAAGATGGCGGAGTAGAAAGACGCACATACACATAGCTCCGAACCCACAACCCATAGAACATCTGTAAAAAGGAACCCATGGTGAATTCTGGAGCAGCAGAGGCCACAGAACAGTGGAGCGAAGGAGATTTCTGTTCCAGAGGGACCTGCAAACCTCTCGCAAAAGGTCCTTGGCGCTGCGGACCCCGGAGCCAAGCCCAGCCCTGCCTTGGCCACACAGCACCAGGAGGAGCAGATCAGAGCAGGCTTCAGGGACCTAATCTCCAGTGGCCATGCGGGTCCCTCCACCCAGAGGTGACAAGGGTCAGTGAAAGGGTCTCTTTGGCGGGTCAAGAGGGGAGTGGGGTGCCCCCATAACTCAGGCCCCCTCAGGAGGCAGCAGTGGAGGCGGGAGCAGACAGGGGCTCCCCAAGCAGGCAGGACCCTGGATCCATTGTTGAAGGTCTCAGCATAAAGCCCCTGAGGGAACTGAGCCCGTGAGGTGGCCCTGCCCTGACCTGAGCAGCTGAACCTAATCTCACACTGAATAGCAGCCCTGCCCCTGCCGAAGCCCTGAGGCTGGGAACCAGCATTTGAATCTCAGACCCCAAGTACTGGCTGGGAGGATCTGGAGGCAAAGTGGGTGTGAAGAGAATATTCAGAAGTCAAGTCACTGGCTGGGAAAATGCCCAGAAAAGGGAAAAAAAATAAGACTATAGAAGGTTACTCTCTTGGTGAACAGGTATTTCCTCCCTTCCTTTCTGATGAGGAAGAACAATGCTTACCATCAGGGAAAGACACAGAAGTCAAGGCTTCTGTATCCCAGCCCACTCAATGGGCTCAGGCCATGGAAGAGCTCAAAAAGGATTTTGAAAATCCAGTTAGAGAGGTGGAGGAAAAACTGGGAAGAGAAATGAGAGAGATGCAAGCAAACCATGAAAAACAAGTAAACACCCTGCTAAAGGAGACCCAAAAAAATGCTGAAGAAAATAACACCTTGAAAAATAAGCTAACTCAATTGGCAAAAGAGGTTCAAAAAGCCAATGAGGAGAAGAATGCTTTAAAAAGCAGAATTAGCCAAATGGAAAAGGAGGTTCAAAAGCTCACTGAAGAAAATAGTTCTTTCAAAATTAGAATGGAACAGATGGAGGCTAATAACTTTATGAGAAACCAAAAAATCACAAAACAAAACCAAAAGAATGAAAAAATGGAAGAGAATGTGAAATATCTCATTGGAAAAACAACTGACCTGGAAAATAGATCCAGGAGAGACAATTTAAAAATTATGGGACTACCTGAAAGCCATGATCAAAAAAAGAGCCTAGACATCATCTTTCATGAAATTATCAAGGAAAACTGCCCTGAGATTCTAGAACCAGAGGGCAAAATAAGTATTCAAGGAATCCACAGAACACCACCTGAAAGAGATCCAAAAAGAGAAACTCCTAGGAACATTGTCGCCAAATTCCAGAGTTCCCAGGTCAAGGAGAAAATATTGCAAGCAGCCAGAAAGAAACAATTCAAGTATTGTGGAAATACAATCAGGATAACACAAGATCTAGCAGCTTCTACATTAAGGGATAGAAGGGCATGGAATAGGATATTCCAGAAGTCAAAGGAACTAGGACTAAAACCAAGAATCACCTACCCAGCAAAACTGAGTATAATACTTCAGGGGAAAAATTGGTCTTTCAATGAAATAGAGGACTTTCAAGCATTCTTGATGAAAAGACCAGAGCTGAAAAGAAAATTTGACTTTCAAACACAAGAATGAAGAGAAGCATGAAAAGGTAAACAGCAAAGAGAAGTCATAAGGGACTTACTAAAGTTGAACTGTTTACATTCCTACATGGAAAGACAATATTTGTAACTCTTGAAACTATTCAGTATCTGGGTATTGGGTGGGATTACACACACACACATGCACACACACACGCACACACACACATGGAGACAGAGTGCACAGAGTGAACTGAAGAGGATGGGATCATATCTTAAAAAAATGAAATCAAGCAGTGAGAGAGAAATATATTGGGAGGAGAAAGGGAGAAATGGAATGGGGCAAATTATCTCTCATAAAAGAGGCAAGCAAAAGACTTATTAGTGGAGGGATAAAGAGGGGAGGTGAGAGATAAACATGAAGTTTACTCTTATCACATTCCACTAAAGGAAGGAATAAAATGCACACTCATTTTGGTATGAAAACCTATCTTACAATACAGGAAAGTGGGGGATAAGGGGATAAGCAGGGTGGGGAGGGATTATGGAAGGGAGGGCATGGGGAGGAGGGAGCAATTTGAGGTCAACACTCATGGGGAGGGACAGGATCAAAAGAGAATAGAAGTAATGGGGGGCAGGATAGGATGGAGGGAAATATAGTTAGTCTTATGCAACACGACTATTATGGAAGTCATTTGTAAAACTACACAGATTTGGCCTATATTGAATTGCTTGCCTTCCAAAGGGAAGGGGTGGGGAGGGAGGGATGAAGAGAAGTTGGAACTCAAAGTTTTAGGAACAACTGTCTAGTAATGTTCTTGCCACTAGGAAATATAAAATACAGGTAAAGGGGTATAGAAAGTTATTTGGCCCTACAGGACAAAAGAGAAGATGGAGACAAGGGCAGAGAGGGATGATAGAAGAGAGAACAGATTGGTGATAGGGGCAATTAGAATGCTCGGTGTTTTGGGATGGAGGGAGGGGACAAAAGGGGAGAAAATTTGGAACCCAAAATTTTGTTAAAATGAATGTTCAAAGTTAAATAAATAAATTAATTTTAAAAAAATAAACCCGAGCAGTGGCTACATTGAAAGGCCAAGTATTCATTTATTCACTCACTCACTCATTCATGTATTCATTCAATAAATGTGCATTAAGTGCCTACCATTTACTAAGTGCTATGCTAAATACTAGGAAAGGTAAGACCTCTAGCTAAGAGCTTTTTCCAGTGGTGTTCATAGTCTAACAGAGGAAATTACATAAACACAGATAGGTTAGGCAAGCATTCAGATTGACAGGCAGACAGATATTTAATAAGCACTTATTAAGCATTTATTAAGCATTTGTTTACGTGCCAGGCACTATAGTAGGTGCTAAAGACACAAGGGCAAGAAAACAAAACAGTTCTTGGCTGCAAGGAGCTTACATTCTAGAGGAGGAAGATTACACATGAAAGGTGAAGGAGGTGTGGGGAGGTGGACAGAAGGTGAGGTCTGAATCTGAAGCTTGCCCGTAAGAATCCAGGTGATTCTAGGGGCAGAGTCCAAGGTTCTCACACAGAGGAAGTGAAGATGAAGATGATGTCTCAAGTGAGCAAGGCTTGGCATCATGACCAGGAACATAAAGGTTCCATGAAAATGCAATACTGTGGGGAAATCTTTCATTTGTATGAGTGTGCATTATAGAGAAGCAAAACAAAGCAGAAGGGATAATTAGTTTTGGTGAGGAAGCAGATAAGAAGTCAACAAAGAGAAAAGTGGGAAGCCATGCCAGGTATAGGGAACGACCCAAACCAAGACAGAGAGGTATAAAAATAGGACATTTGGGTTAGTTGGCTCTTTGTTCTTGCTATTTTTGCTGTTCAGTAATTTTCACTCTTTGCGACCCCATTTGGGGTTTTCTTGGCAAAGATACTGGAGTGGTTTGTCATTTCCTTCTCCAGATTATTTTATAGATGAAGAAATTGAGGCAAACAGGATTAAGTGATTTGTCCAGAGTCACCCATCTAGTAAGTGTCTGGGGCCAGATTTGAACTCAGGAAGATGAGTCTTTCTGACTCCAGGTCCAGCAATCAATCAGTTGCACACTTAGTTGCCCCTATAGTTGGTTGTAGCATAGACTATATGGAGGAAAAGTAATATGAAGTAGACTAGAAAAGTAGAGACCCAGTGTGATTTGTTAAGCAGAGGAGTAATATGATCAGTTAGTCAGGTAGAAAGTATTTATCAAAGCATACCATGTCCCAGTCACTGTGCTAAGAGTTGAGGATAAAAGAAAAGTTAAAAAAAAAAGGCCCAGCCCTTAAGAAACTTGTATTCCAATGGGACTGAAGTGATAAAACTAGGGTTATGAATACATCTGGCAGTGGTGTCAAGAATGTACTGAATGGGGCCATAGAGTGGAGGTGGAAAAATGTATTAGGACATTGTTCCGATGGTTCATCTTTGTAGTCTTCTCAGTTCCTAAAACAGGGTCTAGATTAGGGCTTTGTACACAGAAGGAACTTAGTGTTTGCTAAATTGAAAAGTTAAACAGTTTAAATATTTTTGAATGGTTTGCTCTTAAAAAGAAGCCTTTCTGGCATGAAAGGAGATTTTTATAGCTCTGAACTCTTCTACCACGCGGATGTAAACAGTTACCCATTGCTGTACTAGGAATTTTCTATGCAAAATAGAGCTGAAAGCTGTAGATTAGGATTTGGGATTTGTAGTCCAAATGTCATGTGCACCTCCCTTCAAAATAGTATGCTCCTTACCCTTACCTATGTTGCACTGAATACTAGTCAGTCTATCAACTGAATGAACAAATCTAGTATTGCATGTTAGAGAGGGAAAGATTAAGCACAGGAGGGAGTAGGTATTATCTATCATCACATAATCATTTCTTTTCATTCTATAGTTTTCTGTATAGGTAGATAAGGGGCTCTATATTTCAACATTCATATAATCCAGTAACTGTATTCTCCTGATGTTTACCTTTACATCCTAAAAATTTGAATCCCAAATAGTCAGTCTGTGAACAAGATATATTGAGGTCCCATGCAGGCAAATTGCACTATAGTCTGTATTAGGTCTATGAAAACATGCAAAGGATGAGATAAATTTGCAGACCCTAAGGAGCTGCTAGACTAAGAAAGTGAAAAGATACATTTGATTACTTGAGGATTTCATTATATAATCAATCAACAAGCTTTTATGAACCTTGCTATGTGCCAGATACTGTGTGTGCTAGGTGCTGGAGATAAACTCCAAAACAGTCCCTACCCTCAAATATTTTATATTCCAAAAAATATTATATGCCTATATATAAACATATATATGGATGGATGGATATATACATATATGTAAATACAAGATGTATACAAAACAAATACAAAGTAATTCCAGGGGGTATTAGCAGTTGAATGAGAGGTCAGAAAAGTTCCCTAGGAAATATACTTCAGCTTGAAGGGAGACAGCATTTCTAAGAGGCAGAAATGAGAAAGATATGGTTCCAGGAATGAAGGATATACCCTACAATGGCAGGAGAAATGGAGTGTCATATGTGAGGAACTAGAACACGAAGTATGAAGAGAAGTAATGTATAATGTATAATCAGACTGGAAAGGTAAGCAGGAGTATGAAGGTTTTTACATATGTCACATGTAAAAAGTTGAAGAAACATAATTTCTGGGTAATTAATCATTTTATTAATCATGCTAACATATAATTAATAAAAGGCACTCTTAAATGCCTAAGACCTCTCATGGAACCCACTCAACCCTTATATGCCCTTGGAAAAATGGGTGTTCCAGAAGATGGCCATCAACTCTAATTGGTTAACAAGTAAGGGAAGAATGAATATTATGAGAGATGGACTTCTAATGAGGTCCTGAGGGATTTGACTTTGATCACTCAGTCTTGGTCAAAGAGACTTTTCTATAACCATATCACCCCATCTTAGGGTAATTTAGATAAAAACGGGAATCCACATTTACCCAGTCTGAGCCCTTTTTTACCTGTCTGAGTAAAACACTGAAATCCATCAATTCACCTAAACTAAAATTTCTTTACCTTTTGAACAAACCTGAGTTTTCCCTCTCTTTATCTACCCTGCACTTCAAAGCCTGCCTGAATAACCTAGAGCGACTGGTTTCTGAATGAGGAAGTAGAAAAGGGGGAAAAACCCTTAGTCCTAATTCAATAATTAGTTATTAATATGAGAAAAATAATCATTTCTCTCACATGACAAAGGAGTTTGTATTTGATCCTTGAAGCATTAGGGAATGACTGGAGCTTTTGTGAGGTGTGACATACTAAGATTTGTGCTTTAGGAATATCACTTTGAAAGATATGTGGAGGATGAATTGGAGACTTTAGGCAGGGAGTCCAATTTGAAGGTTATTGCAGTAATCTGGGGAGACAGGATGAGGGAGCTGAAATAGTGGTTGTGAGTGACAGAAAGGGGATGGTTACAAGAAATGCTGTTGAGGTAGAATGGCCAAAACTTGGCAAATGATTGTATATTGAAAGGAAGGGTGTTGACAAAGACTGAAGAGTGGAAGATGACCAGATGAAGTATAAAACACAATAAGGCTTTCCTTTAATTCTTCACAAATCCACAGTTAGGTGTTTGGTTTTTTGGGTTTTTTTAGCTTCCCACTCTACTTTTCCATTCTCACTTGCCAGAAGCTAACGAGTGCACATACCTATACACAAGTAGATGTTAGAAAGGACCTTTCCCAGTAAATAATTTCTAGGACTCGGGAGCCACCTGGTGGCTTATGCAGAACTAGCAGGTCCCAAAATAATTTCTGAATGGGAGAGGACAGAAAAGGAAATGGTTTCTCACCCCTAAATTCTTTCTCTCAGCTCTCTTATTCCTTATAATCATGAATCAGCAATGAGCTACTCTATAATAAATCATTCAAGAATTCAAAACACACACAAAAGAACCCCCCAGACCTCATACTCAGTTTCCATCTGAGGAAGCAAGTTTCTTCTTCCAGGTTGTGCACCAGACACGCAACGTCCCTAGCCTGGATTTTAGTTGCCCAGAATAATAGGTATTACGCTAAGTCCGAGGACCAGGTCAGAATTGGGTGGCAGAAAAGAATCATGAGGTAAGGATAATACGAAGAAGAAATCCCTTTTAAACTCTGTGTGGAAATTTCTACTGAGCTTTTGGTGGAGAGATATCTAAAGTTTCAGGCTGACTTGGAGGAAGGTCTGGGTCCCTTCTCAGTAATCACCCAAGAATCTGTATTCCCCTAGAAGTCTCTGCTATGTTAGCCACACTAGCCATGTTAGTCACACCACCATCAAAGTATCCTGAGGAGTGATTCCAACTCCATATACATCCCAATCAGCATTAGATTACATACTTCATTCCACTTTTCCCTTATACTAATTCATGATGAGAATGCTATTTGCCTGTTCTAATTTTTGTATTCCTTACACCTCTTCATTCATCTCTAACTTTCCTAGATGGTTTTCTGTAGATTTCTCCTATGGAAAAAGAAATAGATCCATTGCTTTAGGTCCCTCAAAGATTAGAGTTGCAAAAGGGAGAATCATTGTGATCTAAAAACATGTTAAGTTCATCCCATGCAGAAACTACACTCAGATACAGGGACAGAAGTTGTGATTTTTCTTCTGAAGGGAAATGGCCCCAGTATAACAGCAGTTCTCAAAGTATAGTCCAAAGATCCCTAGGGGCCCCTGACACCCTTTCTGGAGGTCCATGAAGTCAAAACTGTTTTCATAATAATACCAAGACATTTTAATTTCTAATATGCTAAGTATCAATAGATATGTTCCCACATAAACAACATCTTTTGGCCAGGGGTGTAGGTTGGTGGTGGGTGGTAAGGCCCTTTAAGAGTGAATCCTGGAACCAAACTGTGAGAACAGCTGATATCAAAGAGACCTCAAGTTGACTTTGAATATCAGAATATATAGAATACTTGCTATGTGGCAAAACACTGTGCTAGGCAGTATAGAAGATAGAAATACATGATGGTCCAAAAGTCTAGTGCAGTTTTAAGCTATTAAAGCTTAATAAGGTTAATCATTTAAGCTTTAATAGTTTAAAACTGTACTAAGACTTTGGGGACATCTTGTATAACAAAACACATTACCTCCCTAGGCCTGTTTCCTTGAATGTAAAATAAGGGACCATTTTACTATACTTATGTGGCTCAGAGGCAGGTTGCTCTACAGACAGAATAAAGAGAAGGAATTTTAAGTCACCCCCTGCCTATATCTGGTCACTTATACTCACTCCCTCTATTCCCGTAATTGTGCATTCCTCTAGGAAATGAGATAGGCTCAGAAAACTTACTGGTATCTACTTCTTTAAGCTTCAGGTCCACAAGTCTCAATATTCTCTTAAAGGTCCCAGGACATTTGGGTGCAGGCTTCCATATCCCTATCTCCTATTACATCAAAATATCTCACCTCAACTTCAACAGAAAAGCTCTCATAACACTGTCTTTTCTAGAGAATATAATAGGACCTATCCCTGAAAATATATCTTCATCAATAATGCCACGATGCTTGAAACTTTTTTTAAATCCACAGAGACAAACAGGACAATTTTGAAAGTAATATATAGAATTTATTATATACTTTGAAAAAAAATCAAGCCATGTGAAATAAACATATTCATAGAATCTTCTTTTTGTTATACTGCGTGGAAATACTCTTTATGTTCAGAAAAAAAAAAAACTTTTTGGCAAAAATGTATTTCTGCATCACAAATGAACTACCCTGGCCTGTCTCATCAAGCCTCCATCCCCATAGCACTGGGTCCCCCGTTCTTCTAATATAATCAATAAACCGTGAAGTTTCTATTAAATGCTTATGTGTGAGGTTATACAATAGCTGCTACATACACACACACATATACGTATATACACACGTAAGACTTTACAAGAATTATCTCCTTTAATTCTCACAAGCCACCCTGGGTGGGAGGTGCTGCATTTTACAGATGGGGACACTGAGGCAGACGGGAGGTTGCCTCAAGGTGAACAAAAGACAACGCACTCTGGCCCACAACCCTGCGGGTAGCTGGTGCTATTTGGCCCCTTCTTCACATAAGGAACTGCAGACCCCTCCTCCCTCCAGGGAGAGGTCACACAGGAAAGGAGGATTCTCAGTCGGCTCTCCTTCCCGCGCTCTCCCCCTACACCGCCGCTTCCCAGGGCAGGGCCCCACACACAGCTACGGACCACGTGTGATCACAACTCTTTTGGTGACTGAGAGGAGGAGGAGGGTCCCGCCAGACCCAGGCGTCTCTCAGCGCGCCATCGCCCCCTTGTGGTTGGAGGCCTAGCTCCACGGTCACCGCCTGCTGAGGCAGCGGGCCCCGTTTCAGGGGTGGGGCGCGTGTTTAAACTAGCAAACTAAGGGACCTCTCTATGCCGGGGCTTTGGCCTCACCGATCACTGTATTTATTAATCTCCTGCGCCCAGCCGCAGGGCGCCAGCTAGCCCTTCTGGAGACAACGGCCGGGGAGGGTTGGGGTGCCGCCGGCCCTGCTCTCTCCAGGCTGGGCCGAGGTGCTTCCCATGAAAGCGCGGAGGCACGCCGCATCCCGAGCCAGCCCCAAACTCAAGGGTCCGGACGACTAAGACCGCCACTGCAGCGAACGGCCAGAAACGAGAGCGGTCCGTTCAACGGGGCCGACAAACGGCCAGAATTTGCCCCAGCGCGCGCCGGAAATGTGGCTTAGGAAGCTTCCGGTTATACTCGCCCTGTCAGTCCGCCTGCCAGCGATAGGCGGGCGTCGCGTGGTTACGTCATCGCGCACAGAATGGACGTTCTCGTGGCCCCGCCCCCCAACCTGTTGGCCCAGGTTCTCCACCTCCCTCTAGGGTTGTGGTCCCAAGTTGTCCCCCTCCAGTCTGTCATCTCTAAAATAGGAACGTGGCAATGTGAGCAGCGCTCCCAGCTAAGGTTTCCCCTGGGAGCTAGAAGGAAGTGGAGGTTGAGCCTAGATTGTTAAGAGTTGAATATTAGGGAGAAAGTTACCAGATCGTTCATTTCTTCCAATCTTCTGATAGTATGCAAATCATAAAGCCCTATCCACGTGTAAGCCATTTGCGATAATGGGGATGCTGCAGACATGGAGCTGGATTTGGAGAGTGAGGACCGGGACTGGAATCTGGCTTCCTCGTTTAATCTCTTGCACTTTGGTTTCCCCCTGAGCTCTCTACCACACCTGTAGTGAGGAAGACCTGAGCTCTAATGTGACCTCAGACATGAGCAGTATGACCCTGGGCAAGTCATTTGCCTCAGTTTCCTCATCTGTAAAATGAGTTGGAGAAGAAAATGGCGAATCACTCCAGTATCTTTGCCCAGAAATGACTGCAAATGGGGTGCATCTTAGGGTTAGGGTTAGGGGAAAGTCCGTCTCTACTGAAAAAAAAGCTCAACAAGGACAAAATCCTTCATCTGTGAAATGAGGCGATTAAAAGAGTTAGCTTCTTATCCCTGACAGTGGTAGTGCTATGATCCTATGATGATGACTTATATGGGTACGTGTTGTTTACCCCCAAAACTCCTTCAGAGCAGTTTCCCAGCCCTAGCCTGGTACTTGAAACAGTAAGGACTTAATAAATGCTTTTGAATTTTTTGATTGATAATTCATGATCATTGATGATAATGATGGAGGTTCAACTAACTCCCTGGAGGGGGAAACTAGAATAAGTTAGGAAATCCAGGTAAAATGTTAGCCTTAAAAAATGATAGGAAAACCCTTGAATAGGAAAAGAAAATCACTGAAAACACACTTCCTGGGAGGTCCAAACCATGTCACCTAGAGAGTGTTCCTCCCATTTCCAACTTCTCCTTTTTGTATTATCCTTGCCAATGGCAATAAGATTATTGACTATAAAATCCTTAAGGTCAAGGACAGTTTTACTGGCTTGTATTTGTATCCCCAGGACTTAGCACAGTGACTGAAACATACTTAGCACTTAATAAGTACTTTATTTACATCTGCTTCCAGGAGAGTCATAACTTCCTGTTTACTCTTTACTCTCTCTGCTTCTAGAGAGAGAAAAGCACATCTTGGAGAGCTAAGCATCTAAAAAAGGCAAGCAGGGTCTTTGCCTGGAAAGGCATGTATACAATTAAATACCTATCCTGCTAAGGAAAAGATCAAACGCTAAATAAAAGGAGACTGTGGAAAAACCTTTGGAACAAATACCAAAGAGCTTAAAGTCATGAAATTCAGAACAAGAGTCTTGTATATGGCATTAGGAGATTCACCTTGAGTATTTTACTTAGTCCTGGGAGTTAGAAGGAAATTGAGATTGAGCAAAGATCACTAAGAGTTGAGGATTAAGAAAAAAGGTACTAGGTCAATCATTTCTTCCAATCTTCCAGAATTTCAGAGTTCTAAAACCCCAAAGCCATCTAATTTAATCAGTACCTAAAGAAGAATTTCATCTACTTTTGCAACCAATGACCCTCTAAGTCATTCCTGAAAGACCTCCAGAGAGAGATATCCCATTCTACTTTGATGTAGCTCTCTAATGGTTAAGAATGGTTTTCTTTACAAGTCTGTATTTATTTCTTTCTGACTTCCACGTTCCTCCAAGTTCTGCCCTGTGGGGCAAGCAAAACAGGTCCAATCTCTCTTCCATGTTATAACCCTCCAAATACTTGAAGACAGTTATACTGTTCCTCCTAAATTTTCCCTCCTCCAGACCCTGTTCCTTCAACTTGTCTTTGTATAAGAATTCAAGACTCTTTACCATTCTGGTTGCCTTCCTTTGGACATTAGCCAAATCGTTGATAAAAATGCTAAATAACACCCTACAGCACTTAACTGGAGAGAGCTCCTTTCACTTTGCTAAAATCTAGGAAAATTATATGTACAGCATTCCTCTTATCAATCAAGTTAGTAATGCTGGTGGGTGTGAAGTGTTTTCACTTTAGCGTGACCCATTCTTGATGAAATTATCTTGGCTCTTTGTGATCAGCTCTTCCTTTTCTTGATGTTTTAATATTATATTTTATAATTATTTCAGGAATTGAAATCGTCCACTAACCTATAGTCTATAGATTATATCTTCTTCTCTTTAAAATAAAGGGGAAATCATTTGTCTTTCTCTAATCCTTTGGTGCCTCTCCTGTACTCCTTGATCTATGAAAGATCACTCATAATGACTCCATTATATCTGCCAGTTCTTTTAATGCCCTGGAATATAGTTCATCTGGGTCTGATGACTTAGAACTAGCTGCTTTTTTAAAACCTGGGGTGGCTGCTGGGCTCTGCATAGTTGACTTATCCTCTGTCATAAATTTTGAAATGAAGTGGTCCCTTCATTTCAAGGAGGAACCTCTTTGGTTTTGTTTGTTTATTTGTTTGTTTTATAGTTATTACTGATTTGTTAATATTTGTTAATATCTTATTGTTTTAATAAAAAGTAATATTTTATGGAAATAATATAACTAACTAGAATTATATTTGATCTTTGACTCCATCGTTCACACATCATCTATGCCTATGAGAAATCTTGTTTTTAGATCCCAAAAACAAGATTTCTCATAGGTATGGATCCTAAGTACCTATTCATATGGTGACAACTAACCTTAAATGGAGTTCTAGCACTTAGGATGAAATACGCCTCTTTATCCTTTCTCACATTGCAAACTAAACCTTTATGATGATAGTAAATGTCATAGATTTGAGTGTTTTTGTACGACAAATTATGGAATCTTGATTTTTCTAGTGAATTGTTGATGGCTTCTGTGTCTAAATGAAACCTTTCTTTGCTCTATGAAACTTCGGCTTAGAGAGGAAAATATGCCTCTGACTGTAACCCACACTGAGGATGCAAATTGTAGAGAAACATACCAAAGGATTTGCATTTAATCAAATCTGAAACAAGTCGCATCAGAAGCATCCATACCTTGTCAAAATGCCTTTTCCATTAGGATCAGTTTGAAATTTGCCAGCGATTTGAGGAGCCTTCACTGTCCCCTAAAGGGTGCATGCAGGTTATTCACGAATCTTGCATTGCTGCTAAGAAGGAAATTCATCAGCATCACTCAAAATGGAAAGTGGTAAGTGAAACTCCATTATTAAAGAAGAAGCTTTTAAAATGTTTTATGCCTTTTTGGTCACTACATGCATACAATATAGAATAAAGGAAAAGACTTCAGACTGAGGCATCTGAAAAGAATAACCATACTACTTTTTAATATCACAATTTTAATAGCATTTTATGGCTATTTGTAAGAATGACTTTCTCTAAATACAGTCAGGTGTTTATTTAGTTTGAAATAGAAATTTGCCAGAATGATGTTCTTGTGAAACATAAAATTGAAAGTTTAATATTTTTTCAAGCATAGTAAAAATTAAGTGTAGAAACTGAAAATAAACTACGTCAGGTTTTCCCTTGAGTCTATTAAACCATATTTACAAGAGAAACTGTAAGATAAGAGAATATTTTGCTTGAGATTAAAACTGAAAAAAACAAACAGTTCTGGATTAGTGTTCATTCTGTGAACACAAATCAAATAGATGTGTTCATATTTACCCAGAGGGATTTGGAACTCCTGGATTAGGTTCATCTCAGAATAAAGCCAACTTAACTGAAAGAATGATTGCTAATTGATTGATTTTCACTTCATAATAAGCACAGGTAAGTATGGTACTTCTAAGAAAAACTGTGGCTTATGCTCTTTTCTGATGCTCTAGTCCCTAGCACAATGCTAGACCTCCCAATAGAAACATAACTCCTATTTGTGGATTCATTTATATCCCTCACAAAACTTGAAAAAAGGTATCAAAAATGATGACAATGATGATGATAACAGTAACAATAGAAGAGAAAAAAATGTATAGTGCAGCTGGGTGGTATAATGGCTAGAGCCCTGAATTCAAATCCAGCCTCAGACATTTACTAGCTATGTACCCCCAGGCAAGTCACTTAAATGCTGTCTGCCTCACTTTCCTCATCTGTAAAATGGGGATGATGATAACACCTACCTTCCAGGGGTTGTTGTGAGACTGAAATGAGATAATATTTGTAAAACACTGAGCTCAGTGCCTGGCACGTAGTATGTGTTAATAAATACTTATTCCTTTCTTTTCCTTTCCCTTCCCCTAAACTGTTTATAAAGTGCTATATATGGATATAGATAGATATGTGTATATATATGTGTGTGTGTGTGTGTTTGTGTGTTTGCGTGTGTGTGTGTTTGTGTGTGTGTGTATATGTGTGTTTGCGTGTGTGTGTATATGTGTGTTTGTGTGTGTGTATATGTGTGTTTGCGTGTGTGTGTATATGTGTGTTTGTGTGTGTGTGTATATGTGTGTTTGCGTGTGTGTATATGTGTGTTTGTGTGTGTGTGTATATGTGTGTTTGTGTGTGTGTGTATATGTGTGTTTGCGTGTGTGTATATGTGTGTTTGTGTGTATGTATATGTGTGTTTGCGTGTGTGTGCATATGTGTGTTTGTGTGTATGTATATGTGTGTTTGCGTGTGTGTATATGTGTGTTTGTGTGTGTATATGTGTGTTTGTGTGTGTGTATATGTGTGTTTGTGTGTATATGTGTGTTTGCGTGTGTGTGTATATGTGTGTTTGTGTGTATGTATATGTGTGTTTGTGTGTGTATATGTGTGTGTGTATATGTGTGTTTGTGTGTGTGTATATGTGTGTTTGCGTGTGTGTGTGTATATGTGTGTGTGTATGTGTGTTTGTGTGTGTGTATATGTGTGTTTGCGTGTGTGTATATGTGTGTTTGTGTGTATGTATATGTGTGTTTGTGTGTGTGTATATGTGTGTTTGTGTGTGTGTGTATATGTGTGTGTGTGTATATGTGTGTTTGTGTGTGTGTATATGTGTGTTTGTGTGTGTGTGTGTATATGTGTGTTTGTGTGTGTGTGTAATTTCATTTGAGTGTTATAAAAAAATCTGAGGCAGGTAGTACAGATATTATTAGCCCTATTTTATATACAAGGAAAATGAGACCCAAAGAGGCTAAGGCACTTGCCCATGGTCACACAGCTTATAATTCACATGTGAATTCACATCTTCCTGATTCTGAGTTAGCCTGAGTACCAGAGCCAGGTGTTGGACAGTAGCACTAAACTCCTATTTGCAGTCTGAATTTAGGACCACACTCTCAGCCTGGTTGTAAAAGACTGAGAATGGAAAACATGCAAGAAATGTTATAAGTTACACACGTTGAGCAATCCATCAACTGAAGTTGTTTTGCCTTGTTGTAAACAAAAACTCTTGAACACTGAGGAGGATTTGGTTCAGAAAGACTTGATCTAATTGTCTATCTTTTTTCTTCTCATGAAACTCAAAATACAAACCTGTTTCTTTTTTAAGTGTTTAGAAGATTTCAAACTAGACCTCTACCACCTCACTGTTCTGAAGAAGCAACTTCTTGGAGGTATACACAAAGGCAATAGCAATAAAATTTAGTATGGAGCTGAAAGCCATGATATTCAAGAAGCGATAGCTTTTGATAATGTCTTTTAAATAAAGAAAGGAAGACACACTTTAATTTTCACCAGCTATATAAAAAGTCTATTGCTCATAAAATCTGAACTTGCTCTTCTGGAACTTTCTTTGGGGAGAAGAACATAATATAGTCTCTAAAACAATAAAATAAACTATATTTGATGTTTAATAACTAAAATGAGTTCAGAAACGAAATTTATTTTTAAACTAAATCACTCAGAAAGTATGAACCTAACATTGATTACTTATAGTATTTGACAATAGTGTGTTAAACAGAAAGGTCATTTCATGCATTATGAGCCATATTTTATGTGATAGTAGAAATGTCTCAGAGAAGAAAAAGTGGATTCATCATAGGTCATTTGCCAAATACATGTCATCACAATAGTGTAAAGAAAAAAAGTCAATGTTAAAGGATCGCTTTATTCTTCTTAATAAATTTGCTTGTGCTTTCTGTCCGGAAACATGTCTTTGTTTTCTCAACAACTGGTCTGAATGTAAGCATGTATCTAGAATATTTGAATAAAACTCTTAAGCTCTCCCCAATCTATGCAGGTGTGGGTTCTTTAAATAGACACAAGGCCCAGATAAAATGTGCCCCATTCAAAAGTAAGATCACTGCCATGATTTGAAAATTGTCATAATACGTAATATTCTGTATCTCTCCATTCCCCTTCAAAAAAAAAAGAATAAAAGACTGTAGAAGTCTCAAAAACAAGAGGAACATTCTGACATAAATGTTCCCACCAAAGCTACAAATAACATTAGATGTCAAATCCAATGACCTTTTCTCAATCCTCATTCTCCTTGACCTCTCTGCAGCCTTTGGCGCTGTTGATCGCTCTCTCCTCTTTTATACTCTCTTCTCTCTAGGTTTTCATGACACCATTCTCTCCTGGTTTTCCCCCTACCTATCTGACCATTTACTCCCTGTCTCCTTTGCTGGATCCCCTTTCAGATCACACCCTGTTACCATAGGTGTTCTTGTTCTGAGTTCTCTTCTCTTCTTTCTATATATTATTTCACTTGGTGATCTCCTCTGCTCCCATGGATTTAATTACCATCTCTATGCTGATGACTCTCAAACCTACCTTTCCTGCCCCAGTCTCTCTGCTGATCTCAAATCTCACATCTGCAACTACTTTGCAGACATCTCAAACTGAATGTACAATAGACATCTTTAACTCAATATGTCCAAAACAGAGCTCATCTTTTCTGCTAAACCCCACTCCTATCCACCCTATTATTGTAGAGGGCAATACCATCCTCCTAGTCCCTCATCCTCTCAGCCTAAGAGTCATCCCAGATTCTTCAGTCTCTCTCACACACACACCCCCACGCTGTCACGAAGGTTTGCTGATTTCACCTTTGCAACATCTCTGAAATACAGCTTCTCTCCTCTGACACTGCTGCCACTCTGGTACAGGTCTTCATCAACTCACACCTGCACTTCACACCTTGCTGGTGGAACTGCCTTCTTCAAAACTCTCCCCTCTCCAATCCGTCCTCCATTCAGCCATTTCCTAAAGCTAAAGTCTAATCAATAAACTACTCTATTATAATAAACTCGAACGGCTTCCTATTGCCTCCTACAACAAATACAAAAATACTCTGTTTGGCACTCAAAGTCCTTTGTAACCTAGCCCCCTCTTACCTTTCCAATCCTCTTTTACCTTTCTCCCCAACACATGATCTTCAGTTCAATGACACTGGCCCCCTTCCTGTTCCATGAACGAGACACTCCATCTTTCAGTTCTGAGCATTTTCTCTGGAGTGCTCTTCTTCTTCTCCAACTGCTGACCTCCCTGGCTTTAAGTCTTAACTAAAATCCCACCTTCTACAGGAAGCCCTCCTCAACCCCTCTTAATTTCAGCCCCTTCTCTCTTTTAATTATTCCTTATTTATCCTCTATATGCTTACTTTGTATATATTTGATTGCATAGGGTTTCCTTTTTTAGATTATAAACTCCCTGAGGGCAAGAACTATCTTTTGTCCTTTTTGGTATCCCCAGTGCTTAATTCATCTTGTATTACTGTTGTAAATGAATTTAGTAAATTTCTTAAAATTCACTTAAAAACTTTCCTTCACTAACTCACCACCCTATGCTACTTTCTCACTACCTGTTCTTTCCTCAGTTCTCTATAATTAGGTTTCTGTCTCCAATATTCTAATGAAACTGTTCCCTTATCATCTTCTTGTTAAATTCAAAGGACTTCTTCTCTGACTTCATTTTTCTTGAATTTCCAATCATTTGGCACCCTCTTTCTCAAAACTCCCTTCTTACTTGACTTCCCCAATCCCACATGATTTGGGACTCCTCTAACCATTTTTCTTCCATATTCCTTGATGACAGCTCTCTTCCTCTGTTACCTTACTCAGGTTGTTGCCAGAGTCTCAGTCCTCAGCCTTTTGTTCTTTTGTTTTCTCAGAGACCCATCTAAACTCATAGTTTCACTTATCGACTCACACAGATAATTCCTCAAGAGTCTATTTTCAGTCTTCATTTCTCACTGAAGATCCAATTCTGACTATGGGGCATTTATATTGAAAGAGATATGGTATTCTCAGGAGAGAGGCTTATTTCAATTAAAGTGAGGATGTGGAAGGAATGTTGGTTAAAAAATTCAAGGATTTAATGAGATTCTTTGGGGATATAGGAAGGATTTGAGGGGGGCACAGTGGAATGCCTACGGAAATGGGCAAACTAAATAGAAGTGGTCCTAGAAGGATTAAGGCTGATTAGACCAGGGAAGAGGATGGTGTATATAGTATGAGCACCACTGACACCTAAGGTAAAGAGACTGCATTATAAGGATTGGGAACATCTTACTTATCACTGAGATATAGGGAGGGTGGAGCATAATGCTAGAATACGACTTTGGAAAGATAAACTTTATGGAAAAGGAAAGGAATAAATATAAGATATGGTATTGAATACTAAGAAGAGATACTCATATGAAAAAAATCCAGGAATCAGATGTGAGAAATATGGCAGAGAGTATCTGCCATGTTTAAAGGTAAAAGAGGCAGAAGAAAGAAATACTGTTACTGGTTCATACAATAGATTGCCTAGATGTAAAGAGATGAATTCAGATTATATAAAATCCATGCAGAGAGGCATATTATATGTGATGGGGGATTTCAATTATTCAGGCATCTCCTAGAGGTCTCCCAGAGTTCTGTCAAAACAAGAACAGCTAACATTGTTGCTTGCCAAAATCTGTCTTCCTGTGATAAATTCATATGTTCATGAATTCATAAATACAAAATAATAAATCTATCCTTCAGAGAGGTAGAGGAAACATGAGAGAAACTTAATTCTTGGCCACAAATCTCACCATAAGTAGGGACTGGTCACAGCATGGGAAATGAATGGAACTTTGGGGTAAAAAGAGCATTATACACTAAAGTTTGTGATAACGAAAAGAGAGCTGAAAATAATCCAACATGCATCCTTTATTTCTGGTGAGAAGATTTCAAAGAATTCAGATATGGGCAAGTAAAAAATTAAAATGCTACAGGGAAAATTAACCCTGAAAGAATGGGAAGCTCTCACCAACATGGTGAAGTGGATAGACAGCTGAGCCTGGAGTCAGGAAAATCTGAGTTCAAATACAGTTGCAGACATTTATTAGCTATGTGACCTGGGGCAAATCACTTAACCTTTGTTTGCCTCAGTTCTCTTATCTGGAAAATGGGGATAATAATAGCACCTACCTCCCAAGGTTGTTGTAAGAATGAAATGAGATAGTAATTGTAAAGTACTTAGTACAGTGATATATATACATAGTGCTATATAAATGTTAGTTATTATTATTATTATTATTAGACTTGGGAAAATGCATAAATAACATACTCATCAAATTCATATATGACAAAAATAAAAGGAATAACTAGCATGGTAGGTGATGGATTCATGATCCAAAAAGATCTCATTAGGCTAGAATTTTAGTCTTATTGATTTTCAATTTTATCCATTTTCCCCAATTGATTCTTTCTGTAATGGGCTTGGTTAAATTCATGGCCAAATTGTTATCATTATTTATGTAATATCATCAATATGCTATAATAGTGATAATATCTCATTTATATAGTTTTATACTTTAGAAAGCACTTTCCTTATGATGATTCCTTGAGGTATATAGTACAATTATTACTCCCATTTTACAAGTAAGTTAATTGTTTTTGATTCACTTAAGGAATTAATTTGTACCTAATAAAAGGATCACTAGGGGTAATCATTTTAATACCTTGTTGTGGCCCCTTTACCACAATTAGATCCTGAGTTTTCAAGGACTATTCCCTTCCATAAGGACAGTATTATTCTTGGTTTTGTAGCCTACTTCATGTTAGCCTAATTTTTCTATCACTTGAGCTTTAAAATATGTCCAGTCAATGTCTTATTTTACAAACAGTGAAACAGGATCTAGAGAGGTCATGTGACCTGTCTGTGGTCACTTACTTGGTATATGTTGATGCTGGTACTTCTGACTCCAAATTCAGTGTTCTTTGCTAAACCCAGAACTAGCATTTTTGGGTACCCAGGAGAAGCAGAAAAATTCCTAGGTAGAGACAGTGACATCAAGACATAGATGTCCATGGAGGAAAGATAGGGACCATGGCAAATTAACTTCTGTGCCAGTTAGATCTTAGGACAACACAAGACCATGATGGGAAGCGTATTGGTTTCAATTAATTATTTTTATTTACTAAACACTAAGTTCAGTAGTTTCTATTTTACAGAATACAAGTGACATCAGAACTCTCTAAATTTTAGTGTTCTGGGGAAAAACCATAGTCACCCAAGTTATGGCTCCATTCTTTCCCTTGCATCAGGGTCCCTCACCGAGGTGATATTAAGATGTCATTGGGTGATAATTATAATAGTAATTAGAACTGATATTGTACCTACATACTAGGCACTGTGCTAAGATTATTATAAATGCTATCTCCTTTGATCCTTATAACTCTGGGAGGCAGATGCTATTATTATCCTTATTTCACAGACAATGAACCTGAGGTAATCCGAGGTTAACTGACTTGCCCAGGGTCACATAGTTAGTCAATATCTGAGGCTGGATTTGAACTCAGGTTCTCCTGTTTCCCAATCCAGCATTCTATCTACTATGCCACCTAGCTATCTATGCAGCTATGTTTTTATCATTTTGTCAATGAGATGTATCAAAAATAGGGTAAGGAAATAATGTGCCATCATCAGGACATTTACCACTGTTATCATGTTTTCAGTAATGGTTACTGGTTTGTACTCATCTATCAACACTATCTTACCTGAACCCCCTTGTGACTAAAAGTATGCATTTATTTGCAAGTTGGCCATTGGCAGTTATGGATGCAATCTGACTAAGACAGGCTAGAGAGTTCACAAAGGCATTGAGTCCCTAATATTGGTCTCATCTGCATACATTTTAACCACTTGAGCTACCTACCCAAAACAGTACCAAAAGAGAGTAACTGTCATTCAACTCTTGCTGCACTTGTATAGTTCAAGATCTGTAAAATGAAATTATCTTAATTAGCGTATCTAATTACTTCGGTTTTCTTACTTATAATACACTATATATGAAGCCTGTGGCATTCCCTTAGAGGGAGTCAGAAGACCTAGGTATAGGTCCTAGCTGTACCACTTTAGTGGGAGTGTGACTTTGAGAGGATCACTTACAATCTCTAATCTAAACTGTAAAATGGAGATGGCATTAATAGCTAACATTTCTGTCTCATTTAAAGGTTTTCAAAGTGCTTCACAAATAGGACCTCATTTGATCTTCACAGCAAACTTGTGACTAAGTTCTATCCTATCCCCATTTCTCAAATGAAGAAATTGGTATTGAGAGATATTATTTGACTTTCCTATATCATACAATTAATTAGTATTGGAAGCAGGATTCAAACTCAGGCTTTACTTTCCAAAAAACCAGCACTCTATCCCTTGTGCCACATTGCCTTATATAGTAGAAATGTTTGCACTCCCTATTACATTGAGCTGTGAGGAAAATACTTAGCATTTTTTTAGAGTATTATTTAAGTAAGTCTCTGTTTCCTCACCTACAAATTGAGGGGCCTCCGCTAGACAATACCTAAGGTCCCTTCTAGTTCCATCTCAGTGATTCTATTGATTTTAAGACATTCAATAATATTTCAGCCACTTTTCTTAGCCAAAAATGGCCATCAGAATACAGATCTACAAGGCACTGTTTACCATCTCCTGTTATGTTTTTTTTACTTTAATTCAATTTTCAAAAACTGCTGAATGAATTGAAAAATGTTGTCAATAAGTATTTAATGAGCATTTACTATGTACCAAGCACTGTGCAATTCAATGAAGATACAAAGAAAGGGAAATGACCTCTCTGTCTTCAAGGAGCTTACAATCTAATGAAGGAGACAGCATGCAAATAACTGTGGACAAACAAGACATATGCACGATAAATTGGAGTTGATCTTGAGATGGGGCACTAGTATTTAGAGAGATCAGAAAATGCTGATACTTACCACTTAAAGGAGCCAGAGAAGTTAGAAGGCAGAGATGAGGAAAGAGAAAATTTCATGCATGAAGTGAAGATGCACAGACTTCCAGATCATAAAACTAGCAAAATGGAAGATGTGTATTTTCTTTAACCCTCGTGACTCCTCAAACCTCCCAAAATATAAAATACGAGCAAAACATAAAGCTATTTCAGCTATCTCCATTATCTAAGACCTCAAGAACTATAACAAGGGAAAAACTCAATGAACAGCAAAAAAAAAAAAAAAGGAGATTCCAAACATGTTTACTAATACCCTCTCCCCAACAAGCTGCCATATTCTGGCAATGTGTCACAAGTAGACCCATGGGCTTGCAACAGAACACAACTCTACTCTCTCTGCCCCAATTTCCTGCCATGTCCCATGCTATAGAAAGCAGGAATTGAGGAGCTATACTCTGCCTGAGAGGGTAGCATAGCAGTGCACTGTCTAAATCATGCTCTGTCAGAGTACTGAGGAACAGAGGTACTGAAGTGGGGTTCCAGCTTGTGTATGGAGCTCCACCAGTCAAGACTGAAGGAAAGAGGACTAACATAATCTCAGGGCAAATTCTGTCCCCCTGGAAGTCACTTGTGGCAGAAACAGCTCAGTAAAAAATTAATTCTGCATTGTAGTAGGAGGATGAGACAATTTTGAGGACCAGCCTCCAGGGAAATGACTTTCAAGGGGCAAGAAGTCAGAACTTAAATAATAGAGGAATAGAAGGGGGAAAAACAGAAATCACTAAAGATCTCAATAGGAAGAAAACTCAATTGGATGCCTTGAGCACTAGCAGATAAATTGATGAGGAATATGTTAATACCACAAGAGAATATAGCTTCCAGATCAGCTAAATGAATCCAGACAAGTCTGAATAAATGTTGTAAAACAAAGGAATGTGAGTCAAGATCTGATAAGGCAGAGGAGCCTGTGTGTTCCCAAGAAAGTATCGAAGCTCAGTAAAGTGTTCCTGAATGGCTCAAGAGAGAAATAAGAATTATAAAAGTAGAATGACCTTATGACCTGCACAGTAGAAAAAAAATCAGAAAAATAGATAAGTTGAGTCCAAAATGACAAATTTGACCAAAGAACCAAAAGAGAAAGCAATTGATTAAGAATGCAAATGCACAAAAATAAAAGATAATTTCTAAGAGAAGAAAAAAGCAATAATGTTAAAAACATAAATTATCTCTATACAAGGAAAACACTTTAGTCCCAAACACAAGCTGCACAGAGACAATTTAAGAATTATAGAGGAGGACACAAGTGAAAAAGAAAAAAACAAAAAAAACCCTGAATACCATAATGGAAAAAAATAATACAAGATAACTTCCCTGAACTTCTAAACACAGAAAACAAAGTACCAATTGAAGGAATCTAAAGGTCATTTTAAAAACAAACAAAAAAACCTTGTTGTGCAAATTACAATACACACAGTGATAAAATTTAATAATTCTAAAGAGAAACAAATTCTATAAGCATCCAGGAAAAGGATCTTCAAATATAAAGGACAGGAAATTTGAATAATACAAGGGTATTTGGCACCCACTAGAAAGAGTAGGAGGAAATACAATACTGTGATCTGGAGAACAAAAAAGCACAACATGCACCCTGACATGATTACTTCCAAACCTAAACCTAGAGATAACAGAAGACAGACATTCAATTTAAAAAATAGAGATAAATTTGAAGCATTCCTACAAAGAAAACCAGATGTAGGTAGACTATTTGCTTTTCAGACAAGAGAAATAAAGGGAAAACAAATACTCTCCAAGGAAGGTCCAAGTAGTGAGATAAATTACTCCAGGAGAAAAATATTAGAAAGACACCTTTGGGATTAAAAACAACAATAATAATAACTAAATAACAACAGATAGACCATTGAGAGATTTCTTTCTATAAATATACAAGGGGACAAGAGTGAAATCAGAATGTAAACGGAAACACTGGTGGTGGGGGAATAGATCTAAAACAGCATGGACTAAACCTTACAGCACTCTGCCTATAGGTCAACCAGTATTTTGGAGTGTACTAAATTGTAGGATCATAAAGAAAATAAAAGGGGACAGGATAGGAAGAAGATAGAAGGGAAAATTTGATGTACCCTAATCAAGATGATGAGCAACTAGATGGCACAGTGGATAGATGGCCAGGCTTGAAGTCAGAAAGAATTCAAATCTGGCCTCAATCATTGACTAGCTGTGTGATCCCAGGAAAGCCAGTTAACCTTGTTTTCTTCAGTTTCCTCATCTGTAAAATGAACCGGAGAAGGAAATGAAAAGCTACTCCAGTATCTCTGCCCAGAACACCCCAAATGGGGTTATGAAGAGTTAGACAGAACTGAAACTGACAAACAACACAACAGAAGAAGTCAATAGTAAAGAGTGAAAGAAAAATAACTCCTGTTATCTTTCAGGAAAAAGAGGTCCTACAGGAGAATGGATGAGGTGTCAAAGCTGGAGTTGAGATGGGAAAAGAGAGGAAGAAATCTTGATTCAGTGGTAGGAGGAGCTACCATGACAGGAGAGAGAAACCTCTATGATGGGAGGATGTTACAAGGGGTATAATCTGCAGGAATTTAGTACTTGGAGAGACCTCTACAAGTGAGTGTTCTACCTCCATAGACAACATGAGTATCTAGGGGCAGTGGACACCCAGAAGGGTATAAACCTAGAGGAGGACATTTCAAGATAAACAGTGAAAAAAATTATCATGGTGAGGACAAAGGATGATAATGAATTACACAATCAGAACCATAGGAGAATTTCTGCCATGAGCAATATTTTGCTGTATCTCCTACAAGAATTAATATTTCTAAGACTAAGGCAAAACAGAAAATAAGGCAGTAGGAGACAAGAACCATAAAGCAATAATAAACTATTTAGAAGAGAAAAATGCACATTTGGGAGATGGAGGGTCTCTTGCAGGGAACAGCATGGAGTCCAATGTCACTGGATTTAAAAATTCAATGTCACTGAAGTAAATAATAGAAATCTTGCTTATTGTAGCAAGATTTTTGTTATAATGGAATTTAATCTGTATAGATCCTATATCACTTACAATTGTAGTTTGAAGACAATTGATTAGTGAACTCTATAGAATATGGGCACAGTATACATATTATAACATTCTGCCAACCAATAAAGTTTTTACATTGTGTACTAGCTGAAATGGCTCAGTAGCATTTCATTGAGGTTTCAATTAAGATGAATTAATAACAGTAAGTGGTATTTAGATATTTAATGTTTAAAAAGTGCTTTTTATAACATCTTCTTTAATTTTAACAATAATCCTATGAGGTAAGCACTACAGGTATTTTTATCTCTATTTTACAGATGAGGAAACTGAAACTCATATAAATGATATAACTCACCCAAGGTCACACAATTAATAAGTGACAGAGCCAGAATTCAAATAAAGTCTCCTCAATCCAAAGTCCAGTGCTCTTTTTACTATACCATAATTGCCTATAAAGAATCATTATCTTGTTACTAGCATTATTAAATTAAAACATCTTTTTTTTTTGACTGCCCAAAGTAAACAGAAATCTAAAATTTTCTTCTTAAAGAGAAGGTAGGTAATCGGGTGGATAGAATGAATAGAATATTGGACTTGGAATCAGAAATATTCAAGTTCAAAGCCTAACTCAGATACTTACGGAGTGACTGTGGACAATTCACTTAGCCATTCTTAGCCTCAGTGTCCTCATCTGTAAAATGGATATGATAGCACCTACTTCAAGGAGTTGTTATAAGGATCAAATAAGATAACATATATAAACTTCTTTGCAAACCTTAAAACTATATAAATGTTAATTGATCTTTGACTGAGTTGTGATCCTTTTGATTCATTCAAGGGACTAATTTATACCTCATAAAGAGATCACATGATGTCGTCTTATTTTTTACAGTTAGTTTAACGTCTCTTTCATTGGCCCCTCCCTTAAATAAGAACTACTCCCTTAGATAAGGACATTAATATTCTTATTTCTATAGATTATATCACACCAGTCTAATTTCTCTACTATTTGAGGTAATAGCACAACTTATGGATACATCCAACCTCTAATATCTTATGACTGAAACATTAACTATGTAAAAAAAAAACTATGTAAAAACACAGATTGTATCTCATACAAAAAGAAAAACACGACACCATCATAACAGGTCTGGAAACCATGTAATGTGAGAAATGTAAAATGTGTATGACCTGGAGGAGAAAAGACACAACACAGTAACTCTTCAAATATGTAAAGATCTGTTTTCTAGAAAAGATCTTTAGATGTAGGAAAGATCTATTCTAAATTGCTCCAAGGGTAGAAGTAGGCAAAGCTAATGGGTAGAAATACAAATCAGATTTCCATTCAACACAAAACCTTTCTAACAAGAGGTTGCCCAACAATGGAACAGTCACCTCATAAAATGTTGACTTTTACATCAATTACAGGTATTCAAGAAGATATTTCTAACAATATGAAATGCTGGAAAAAAGATTCCAGTGCTGAATTAGACTGAAGAACCCCTAATGTTTCATTTAACTAAAACATTCTATGATGACTAACTATTATTCTAATGAGAGTTAGCATTCTCATCCTGAGTTGTCCAGAAGCCAAGTTTATTTTCCTTGACTTCATTTGATATTAACTCAGAACTAATTTTTTTAAGTCCAAGGAGACTACAACAAGAGAGTCTATCAAGGTGTCAGAGTGAAACACACAGTCAAGGATCTGCTGGCAGAAAAACGATCCAGGCAAACAAGTAATTCAAGATTTAATGTAAGTTCCAATTTAACTTTTAAATGCAATCTTAAATTATAGTATGCTTTTCATATGAAGTTCCCTATTCTATCATCCTCTCCCTACCTCAATACATACTTACTCATGATATTATAATAGCTAGCCTTCAAGATATGCAAAGTGTTTTACAAATATTGTCTCATTTCATCCTCACAACCCTGTGTGGTAGGTGTTGTTATTGTCCTGTTTTACAGATAAGGAAACTGAGATTGAAGGAGATTAAGTGACTTACCAACACTGTGGCTATATTTGAATTCAGATCTTCCTGACTCCAGGCTCAGTACCCCATCTACTACAACAGCAGATCTATGGGTACTGGTTTAGCCAAAACAGATGTTTCACTATGTTAAGACTATAGGAATCATCTCTGTTGGTATGGTATTAGTTTTCATCAACTTGGGTAACTTTTAATATGGGAACTCCCTCTATCAATGCAGATCACAACTTGCATGTGCTTTCCTAGATAAGTGCTAAGGAGTTAGTTGAGGTTTTATAGAAGAAAAATGGTTTACCCAAGGGCACATAACTTATAACTGTCAGGAGTGGGATTTGAGCCCAGGTTCTGACTCCTTGCTTAACCCTCTGTTCACCATGCCATGCTACCTCTATCACCAAAATATATTATACAGTAATGAGCAAGTCTCATCAAATGTAGCAAAGCCCCACTATAATGGTAGCAGATCCTCAGAGATACTCCTGCCTGTGATGTATAATATCTCAAGTCCATCTCTTGTGGACCTCACTTCATCTGGGAAAAGAGAGTAAACAGGTATTTTTTGCCACTAGCATGCCTTTCTAGGGGTTGCTGAAAGGCTCAGCAAGAAGATAGGGAGCATGTTTGGGGGCAAGAAGGGGGATCAACAAACCAAAACAGCTTAATAGAAGCCTCTTAATCCTGGCATCCAGAGCTCCCAGGTTTGACAGGGCTTCCCCTCACTCCACTAACCAGGTAAGAATGCTGGGTCTCTAGAGAAGGAGAAGGGGAATTAATTACTACTATTATAAAAAGAATATATTGTAAAATTATGTATTCTTTAAGACATAACAATAGATTTATTTTCTGAGTTTTGGTCACCTAGGAATATACTTTAAATAGATCATTTTGTTTCTCTGGAACTTGGTCACAGACTCACAGAATTTCAGAGTTGGGAGAGACCTCAGCAGCCATCTGGACTAATTTGTCTCTAAAAAAAAGAAACCTCTTTCTGTGTGTAGCCCCATTGTGGTCATCCAGTCTTTCCCTGAAAATCTTAAATAAAAGGAAGCCCATTACCTTCCGAGGCAACTTATTCACTTTTGGATAGTTCTAACTGTCAAAAATTTCTTGCCAGAAATGGTAGAGAATATCTGTAATCCTAGCTACCAGAGCTGCTAAGACAAGCAGGTCTCTTGGATTCAGACATGCTGAGCTATAGTGAGTGAAGTTGATCTGGTGTCCACCTAAAGTTCAGGGTGCCCAAGGTGGGGAGGGGGTGTGGATTAAAAAATGAGCAAGTCAAAGGTCCTGTGCCGATGAAAGTGGAACCAGGCCAGTGAGTAAACCCTACCCTTCCAACCTTTCCAAAATAGGAGGACCTAGGTTTTGAGAGAGAGAGAGAGAGAGAGAACAGAAGAAGAAGAAGAAGAAGAGAAAGCAGAAAGGAAGGCAGGAAGGAAGGAAGGAAAGAAGGAAAGAAGAAATTTTTTTTCTGTTATCAAGTCTAAATTTTACCTCTTTGCAACTTTCACCTATTGCTACTGGTTCTCTCTCGAGTCAAACAAAATAAGTCTTATCCCTCTTTCATGAAAAAGTCCTTCAAGTCCTTGAAGAGCTATTGTGACTCCTGAGACCTCTTGTCCAGTCTCAAAATCATTACTTCCATCAACCAGTCCTCATATGACATGGACTTGAGACATTTCAGCATTATGGTCATTCTGCTCTGAACATTCTTCATCATATCAGTGAACTTCTTAAAATGTGACTCCTAGAATGCAACAAAATATTCCGTATGTAATCTGACCCAGATAGAGTACAATGACCCTGGGTTCTATGTTTTCCTTAATGCAGCCCAAGATCACATTACTTTTCTGGATAACAAATCACACTGTTGACTAAGAGCTTGAAAGTCTATTAAAGCACCCAGATCTTTGTTCAGATGAACTACTGTATTGCCACAAAAAGGAACACAGCATCAATGATTCATCAATCTAGAGCTGGAAAAGACTTCAGCTGCCATCTAATCCAATCCTCATTTTATAGAGGAGGGAAGAAGTTGGGTGACTTGTTCTAGGTCACACAGGTCAGCATTACAAATAGAATTTGAGTCCAGGTCCTCTGACTCCCAAGATTATGCTCTTTCTACTATATCAGATTGCCCAATTTATATTTGTAAAGTTTACTTGGAGTGTGTAGGGCAGCAAGAATAAAATTTTACATTTATCTCTATTAAATGTCATCTTATTGGAACTGGCCTAGTGTTTATAGAATCATAAATTTAGAGCTGTAATAGATCATCAAGTCTAACCCCTTTCATTTTACAAATCATGAAACAGAGGCAACTGGAAAGATTGCTTCATGTTAGGAGGTAGAAGGGCCCAGATCCTTAGAAAACATTCCATCAGAGCTTAGATATGTACCACTCTACCAAGTGATAAGAAGAATAACCTCAAAAGACCTATACCCAATGCAGAGTAACTCCTCCAGTCCTACAGAGATCCTGTGATAGACAAGCCAGGCTAGACTAAGAGCCAAGCACAGAGGTCAGAGCAGGAGACTCCTGGAGCTTTAGAGTAGCTCCAGCATTCCATACCTGAGTTCGGTACTGCCTAAGCCTAGCCAAGTCCAAACCTTCTCTGAAGCCAATGAGTGCAGAAGAGTGACTTGGAACCCTGCCCACACTATTCAGTTGCATAATTTAATCCAAATACAGGCTCCACGATAAGCAAATCCAGGAAAACTCCAAACACCATGAAGAAATAACTTGATTTAGGAAAACCCCAGAGGGTAAACCTCAATAAGGATAGTGGATAGCAACTCTACAAGTCCAAGTAAGCCTCAGAGAAAAATAATGCCCTTGACAGAAAAGTACCTAGGGGAAATGAAACAAGAAATGCAAAATTCAAAATCTAAGGAGGAAAGAATGGCAAAGAAAATGGACCCTTTAGAACGGATGATGGAAAATCTCAGTCAAGAACTGAATGCCCTAAAAATTAGAATGGGTTAGATAAATAACAATAACTAGGTAACAATCATGATTTCAGAAAAAACTAAAACTTAAAGCTGTAACAGGGAAGTGACATTATGCACAATAGATAATAAGTCAATATCAAAACTATACTAATGGAGAGGAACCTTAATATATATATCTTTCAGACCTAAACAAATCTAACTAAAAGATAAACAAAAAAGAAGACAAGGATTTGAATCAAACTTGAGAAAAAATTAGAAATGATAGACTTCTGGCAATTACAGATTGGGAACAGAAAGGAATTTATATGATTCCCAAGTGTACATGCCAACTTAAAAACTGATTATGTATTAGGACATCAAGATCTCATTTTTTAAATGTAGGAAAGCAAAAATACTAAATATATTTAAATATATTTAAAGATCATAATGCAATAAAAAATTAAATTCAATAAAAGGCCCTTAAAAAGAATTTGAAACTAACTGGAGACTGAATTACATAATTCTAAAGAATTAGTATATCAAAGAATAAATTAAAGAAACAATAAAAAAACTTCATCAGAGAAAATTTCAATAATAAGACAATATGACAGTTATAGAATGCAGCTAAAGCAGGTCTCAGAAGACCTAAATAATTGGAGAAACATGAATTGTTCATTGGTAAGTCAATATAATAAAAATTACAAAATTACCTAAATTAATTTACTGATTTAGTGCTATACTAATCATACTCCCAAAAGAATATTTTCTAGAGTTAGAAAAATGATAAAATTCATATGGAGGAACAAAAGATCAATAATCTCAAGGAAAATAATGGAAAAAGTGGTTTTAAAAAGTAGTACCAGATTTCAAACTGTACTATAAAGAAGTAATCATTAATCATTAATCTATTTCGAGAGAGAGAGAGAGAGAGAGAGAGAGAGAATGAGAGAGAGATCCATGGAGCAGTTTGGGTACACAACATACAGAAGCAAACAGACACAGTAGCGTAGTCTTTGATAAGCCGAAAGATTCCAGTTACTCAAGAGATGAATTCAATTTTTACAATAACTACTAGGAAAATTGGGCAGTTCTCTTGAAGAATTTAAATTTAGACAAACAAGTCACATCATAAACCAATATAATTCCAAATGGTTGCACCTAGATATAAATGGTCACATCGTAAACAAATTAGAGGAACAAGGAAGAAATTGCCTTGTGAAACTATCAATAGGCAGAGTTCATGGCTAAATAAGTGACAGAATCATGGAAGATAAAATGGATAATTTTGACCATATGTAATTTAAAAGTTTTTGTGTAAATAAATGTAATGTAGTAAACGTTAAAAGGGACATAGGTAACCAAAAAAAGAATCTTTGTAGTTAATTTCTCTGATAAAGGTTTTGTTTCTGAGATATATTAAGAACTTGATTCAAATTTGTAAGATTAAGAGTCATTCCCCAATATATAAATGGTCAAAGGATATGAAAAGGCAAGGATATATATCCAAGTCATCAACAATCATATGAAGAACTGCTCTCAATTTCTAATAATTAGAGAAATGCAAATTAAAGCAAATTGAAGTTCCAATTTACACTTATCAATGACAAAAGAGAAAAACAGAAAATATTGGAGAGGCCATGGATAAACAGATATACCAGAGCACTATTGATGGAGCTGTAAATTGATTCTGTCATTCTGGAAAACATTTTGACATTATGACCATAATGTTGGCAACTTCTGTATACCCTTTGATCTGGCTACTTTTGATACCGCTACCAGAGTTAAAGGGGGAGGAGGGGGAGAGAATGATCACTATATACAAAGATGTCTGTAGCAGTTCTTTGTGGTAGCCCAAAGTTGAAAACTAAGGAGAAGGGTTTCCTATTAGGGAATGGCTAAACACATTTTGGTATATATGGCAAATAGCATATTATTGTGCCATAAGAAAAGACAAAATCGAAGATTTCAAGGGTAACTGGGATGATCTTTATGAACTGATGCACAGTGAAGTAAGCAGAAATATGACAATTTATGCAATGGTTACATTATACAGAAAAAGAATTTTGAAAGACTTGAGAACAATGAAGTGTAAACTATGACTATACAATAGTGAAGATAAAACACCCTTCTTGCCTCCTGATACAGAAGTGAACAACTTAAAATTCAGAAAGAGACATATATTTTTGGACATACTAATGTGGGAATTTGTTCTGCCTAATACTCATTATTTATGAGAGATTTGTTTTACTTTTTAATACTTTTTAAAATTTTTAATTAATTAAAATTTTAAAATCTTCTTGTATCCCTTGTATAGCTTGTTTATCCCCCTTACCTGAAATGCCTGTATACTGCTCTCTACCAATTCATATTCCTTTCCTTTTTAATTCTGTTTTAAAATGTGTCTTTGCCATGAAGTCTTCTCTGAGGAGAAGCAACATGTCTCAGGGGAAAAGCACACTGTGTATGTGGTTAGAAGACCCATGTTTGAATCCCAGCTCTGTCATTTACTGCCTTTCTGACTCTAAATGAGTTGTTTGATTTCTCTGAATCTCAGTTCACACATCTTGCAAAGGAAGGCTTTTGACTAAATAATTTCTATGGCCTCTCCCAGTTTTAACCCTATGATCTTATGAGGATAAGTTTTTCTCAATTAATAATACTTGTTTATGATCACTACATTAGCCATTATCTTCACAGCATTAATGTCCAGTATACATAGTTTCCCACTGTAATACTTGTATGTAATTTTTATGAATTTGTATGTATTTTATGAATCCATCACATTTCTATTCCAACCCCTCATTAGGTTGCAAACACCTCAAGCTAGAAACAATATCATTAAAATAATCTCATAAAAACAATTTGCATTATATAGCACATTATGGTAAGCAAAGTACTTTCCCACCACAACACTACAAAACAGATATTATAACCATTAAATTATCCCCACTTTACGGGTGTGGAGAGGGAAGCTCTGAAAGGCTAAATAATTAGCCCAAAGTCACACAACTAATGAGTATTTGGGGTGGAATTAAGATCCAAGTCTCCTGACTTCAAGTCCAGTGTTCTATCCATATCCACTACACCCCACAGGCTTCATGTAATCACCATGTCACTTAAATACAGTGTTGAACATGATGTTCATTAAGTGTTTACTGACTTATTGACTATCATGATGCAAATTGCTGGATGCCATCTGGTCTGTCTTACAATTTCTCTTATCATATAAACCTATCCAAGTAGAAAAAACCCTGGTGATTATAGCATAGCATAGCATCTAAATCATGTCAAATCCAAAAAGAAACACAACCCCTAAGCCAAGCATAAGGATGCCTATAGGCCACATGCTAACATTATCAATATGCTATTTTATCTTTATTAATTTTGTTGAATATTTCTCTCTTACATTAGGACCTGTGTTTGACACCTCTGATCTAGTTCATTCATTATGATTGACCTGTCTAGAACTGAGCTAATATTTCAAGAGTTCTTGTGATCTTGTACTAATACACAGTGAGAAAATGGCTTGATTCTGGATTTAGCTATGCTGCTATATCATTATAAAGATAACTGGATGGCAATTATACTGAGCTCCAGATATGTTTACTGCAAATTTGGAAACATCTTACAGAAATCTATTCTGTTACATCTGAATTCAGAATAGAAATAGTAGTGATGAATGCCAAAGCTGGAAAATCTAAATCCAATATGTACATTGCTAAGTACTTCTATATGCCAAGTGTTCTATTCTGATTATACATAAGACTATATATGGTTTAAAAAAAAACTGAGGGATGCGGCATTAAAACTATGATCTCACTTAGTCTAGTTCCAAATACTTAACTATTCAGTCAGTAACAGTTCTTGAGCATTCACTATGTAGTTCAGTTGTTGTTTAATTGTTTTTCAGTTGTCTGACTCATGCTGTCCCCTTTTGGCGTTTTCTTGGCAAAGATCCTGGAGTTGTTCACCACCTCTCTCTCTAGTTCATTTTATAGGTGAGGAAACTGAGGCAAACAGGATTAAGTGACTTTCCCAGGGTCACACAGCTAATTAAGCATCTGAGGCCGCATTTTAACTCAGGAAGAAGAGTCTTCCTGGCACTCTATCCACTGTTCCACCCAGCTTCCCTCATTCACTATGTACTAGACATTATTCTAGTTGACAGCTAGCTTCACCTTTCTCTCTTCCCAATATCAATCCTTTGGTTAACTGACTCAGTTGTAAACTCCCCTCTGGACTTCCTCACTTCTAGGTCATCCTACCTCCACTAGAGCATTACCAAACCTAACTCTGTATTTCTCTGCCATCCATCTCTTCCATTTTATTTACATGATGCTGAACAGATCTACAAAAAGCCTCACAAGTCTGCTGACTTAGTCAACTACAAACGTATGCTGTCTCATTTCAGTTGGGTTCTCAATGAAGCAAGACAGTCATTTTACTGCTCTATCCCACTCTCCACATTGGATGTTCTAAACTTTCTCTTCTCAAGTTTCCCATACCACTGCCTTGCCCTGTCCTCACAGCTGAAGGCCTTGTTTTCTGATTTACTAAGAAAATATGAACTACCTTTTCTCTTCTTTTCTACATCTACAACCCATTAATTTCACATGTTGCCTCATTATTTTTTATTTTTCCTCAAGTGGAGAGGTGTCTCTTCCCCTTTCTAAAACCCACCCATCTACATGTTCACTTAACCAATCTTTGTCCCACCATCTTCTTCAGCAGACCACCCACTATCATCCCCTCTCCATCTTATCTTCAGTCTCTTCCTATCTATTGCTTCCTTCTTTGGGCAGCTAAGTATAGTGAATAGAATATTTCCCTTAGAATCCAAAGGATCTGCGTTGAAATCCCTAGCCTTCAATACTTATGGCTGTGTCACCTTGGACAAGTCACTTAACTGCTATCTATCCCCATTTTCTCAACTATTAAATGGGATGATAATAGCACCTACCTGCCAGAGTTGTTGTGAGGATCTAATGAAATTGTATTTGTAAAGCAGTTAGAATAATGCCTGATGTATGTGGCTAATAGTAGGTGTTTAATAGTTCTCTTTCTTCCAATGATAAGCATGTGTTTCAAGATTTACAGCCATTTTAAAGTGTTTTTCATTAGTCCACAACATTTATTATTTTCAAAAAAATATGGTTCTCACTCTCAATGAATTTACAATCTTACTGGGGAAGGAGACAGAAAATAAATTAAAAAGCAATAAAAGACAATATGTAATAAAGGCATATTTTGTGTGATAGGATAGTGATGGAGAGTCAGGAGGCATGGGCCCCAGCATCACCCCTAACTAGTTGTGTAGCATATGTACCATAGAAATTCAGAGAAAGGAGAATTATTGTAGGCTCAAATAGAAAATATTATAATACATGTAAGCAAAGGAAATCCAAGCATAAGTAAATAAATCAGTGCGGAAAGAACTTCAAAGAACACATTGGCTTACAGCAGCTGCATCCACAGAAATATATTCAATGACAAAGCACAGCATGGCATTTGCCAAAGATTATTTGCATTTGCAGTATAAACTAGGATTTAACTTCAAGATCCTGCCTGAGGTCATGTAAAGTCTCAATTTCAATGTCATGCTTTTTTTTTTTAACCATCTCCAACTAAGTCTAACTAACAGAATGTATAGCATGATGTCCAAGAGACTGATAGTATGACATCATGGATAGAGCGCTAGACTGAGGGAAAACCTGGGTTCAAGTCCTTTCTCTGACAAGTACTGGTTGTGTGTTCCTGGGTAAGTCATTTAACTTCTTACACAAACCCTAACTTATTAAAGAAGTGGCAGATCAGCACTGGTAGAAGAAGTTTCCCTACCAAAGATGACCCAAATTGATCAAATCACAAGTCTGAACCACTGACCCTACCTAAGTCCCACCACAAATATAAGAATGAGTAAGTTACAGAAGTTTGGTAATTATCTTGTCTTAGATAGCTTCAATGAAACAACTGAATAACTGGCGTCTATATAATGTTTATCCTGGTAGAATCTACTCTGATTATACTGCTTGATATAAGCCACAACAATATGTATGCACATCTTATATCTGTTAGGAAACCCTCCAAGGTGAGAAGCAGTATGGCATAGTGGATTGAGAGATTGCCTTGAAGCACAAAGACCTGAGTTTAAGTCCTGCTGTAGACACATACTCATTGTGTGATCTGGGAAAATTCCATAATCCCTCCATGCTCTCTAAAATGTTACATTTCAAAGAAAATGTCAACCTGCATTAATAAAAGTTGTTTTTTCATGTGAAGATCCCTATACACATAAAATCAAAGGTCCAATACCAGACTGGTCACTGTGTGGTTACTTCCCATGTCCACATTGTGGGTTTCCAGTCAACCCTCCAGTGTTGCTCCCTCCATCTAGGTTTTGCAAGCTACATCTTTCTCTAGTCAATCTCTGATCACATGGGAAGGCTTTCATCATGTTTGTCTATGCTGGTGGTGGCTTTTCTAGTGGATTACCTTTCCTATTGTCTATAAACTTCTGGCTGACATTTTGTGCAGTTATAGAATCTATATAGGAAGTCGTTCACTGGAATTGCTTGTTGGATTTCTTGGTCATTGTTTGGTTTCAGGGTTTTGGGAGGTTTTAGGTTTTGTTTTTTCAGTAGAGATGAGGAAGCTGGACCTTCTCGTAATAATTGTTACATTGGCTGAATTTCCATAGGAAATGGCAGTAGTATATATTAATATCTGTTCCTTTTTTAACAATTGCTATTTGGGGGAATCAGTTGTTGTTCTTCAATCATTTCAGTCATGTCTGACTCTTTGTGACCCCATTTGGGATTTTTTTGACAAAGATACTGGAGTGGTTTGCCATTTCCTTCTCCAGCTCATTTTACAGATGAATTGAGGGATCAATAGCTTCTTTAAATAAGTTGAATTGGAGCTATTTTAAATGCACGCTATATCTTCTTAACTTTATTTTTTATTTTAACTTAGGGTGGATTTTGGTCTTTACCTAATAAGATAATTGTATGACTGTATACAGAAAGCTGCTTCAGAAATGATTTCCCTTTGGGTTCCAGCCATACCCTGAACTGCAAGACTGATCAGAATCACTCACTGTGAGTGTCTGTGCAGTTTTATGCTAAGGGAGACAAAAGGGAGGCAGAGCCTTTTACAAATGTAAATGGAGTCATTCTAATTGTTTCTGTTCATCCGTTTTCCTGTTTCTCCCGCTCAAGAATATGTCCCTTTCTAACCTAGATGAATCAATCCTTTTCTATCATTCTGCTACCAGTCCTACAGAACAAAAAGAGATCCACATTAAACTCAAGGCCATTTTGCATTTTCTCTTCCATTTTGTTGGTTGTCATAACCAAAGAAATAGTTACTTAGTAGCAAGCCTACTTATGATGTCTTCTCCATATTTACATGGGCTGATTTTCAGAAAGTAGGTACCATACTTTGCTAATTTGATCGTTGGAGTCTTTCCAACATGGTAATACTTTTCTAGACTTTATATTCTGCTGACCACTAAGTCAGAACCCAGGGTTACGTGCAGACCATGATGAAGTCTTGGAGTAGGATTTCATGAACATAGGACATAGATGATGACCATAAAAACACATATTCAAAGGTGCAGGATTATGGCAGCAAAGTAGAGCAAAAAGAGTTCTGGGTTTGAGGTTGGGAAACCAGGCAAATTCTGGTTCTGTTATTTATTCAGGTTAGATTACAGAGACAAAAGGTATTTAACAGTGACGTGGAAGATGGGTAAAAATCAATATGCGTATACGTGTGTGTGCACACAAGGGTGTGGTGTATAGATAAATATAGATACATACATACATCTATGTACACAAAGCCAAATCATACACATATTGCAAAATGTGGCAAGGTGATCTACCCTGTTTATACTTGCCATGTGTATGTATGTGTATGTGTATGTGCATGTGTGTGCATGTGCATGTGCGTGTGCGTGTGTGTGTGTGTGTGTGTGTGTGTGTGTGTGTGTGTGTAGCAAGCAGAGAGTTGCTTGGGGCACTGAGGTTCAGCGACTGCATGGGGTCACATGGCTAATATTTGTCAGAGGCAGGGCCTGAACCACAGCTTTCTAGACTCCAAGATTTCTGTCTCTACCCCATGATACTTCTGAAGTTTGACATCTAAACAGAAAGCAACATTTAGCCATGTTTCCATTTGGTAATGTTCTTTTTTCTGCATATATTTAAGTAATTCTTTAAATCACAATTATAGTTTTTTTCATTTTCCATGTTTCCCTTAGTTTTATATTCAAACCATTAACAAAAAAAACCTATTTCAAGTATTGATCCCATTCAAATTACATAGGCAAGATTATAGTATTAGCCAGATTTCCTTGTTTGTTATATTTTTCTGATTGCTTTGAAAAAATAAATATCATGAATGCAGAGAGATATAGTACATTTTGCAAAACAGCAGGCAAGTGAATGTTACACATCTATTGTCTAGGCATGCTGTTTGATCTTTGTTTAGAAATTAGTAAACCTTAACTGAGAAACAGATGTGCTTACCTCCTTGCGCTATCCTGATAATTGCCTTTCTTTCCACCAGGGATGTTAACTAATGATTTGTTTAATGAGATATCCAACTGTTGCCATTCTACAACAATTTAATCTATATTTACTTCTTAATAACTTTACATTGCAATGTTGATATTTGCAATTTGCATTTTGATTTTTTTTTTTATAAATTAGGGAAGGGTAATAGATAATTGGAGAAAGCGTGTAATTTCTAATTTCATCTGATTTCTTTGGAACTTTGGGAAGTAGAGCAAAGAAAATTCTTCCACCATCTCCAAAACAAAGAAAAGTGATTACAATCACTTAAACACCAAAAAAGAGCATTTCCGTACACAGAAGACACAAAAGAATATTTTCTATGAAACCATGATCTCTATTTTATTCCACTTGCTTTTTAAAAAAAAATATGATAAATAGTATACTCCACTTTCAAAACTGTCCTGTTTCTCTGTGTACTCATTTGGCCTTCCTTCTGTTCTTTTCTATGCATTTTTTAAAATGTCACAATGGCTTTCTTTTTTTTTCCTCTCCCTATCTCTCCCTCCCCCATTAAAATTCTCGAAGAAGAAAGAGAAAAAAAAAAACCACATTTGTAACAAATGAGCAAAGTCCAGCAAAATGAATCATTGGCCAAGTCCCAAAATATATCTTTCTGCATCATGAGTCCATCACACATTTGTCATGAACTGGGTAACAAAAGTTTTCTGGAGACATACCTAATCATTACATTCATCAAGTCTCTTTTTCAAAATACACTTTTTCATTAATGTTTTCCAATTACATGTAAAACAATTTTAACAATCATTTTTTTAAAAATTTTAGTTCCAAATTCTCTCCCTCCTTCCCATTTCTTCCCCGTACTTGAGAAAGCAAAAACCCCAAGAAAAATAAGGAAAGTGAAAAAGTATGCTTCAGTCTGCATTCAACTCATCAGTTCTCTGCCTCTGAAGGTGGATACCATTTTTTATCTTGGGTCCTTTGGAATTGTCTTGATCAGAGTAGCTAAGTCTTTCACATTTGATCATTGTGACAATATTTCTGTTAGCATGCACAATGTTCTCCTGCCCACTTAGGCTCACTCCACTTTGCATGAATTCATGTAAGTCTTCACAGGTTTTTCTGAAACCATCCTGCTTGTCATTTTTTATAGTACAGGAGTATTCCATCACAATCATATACCACAACTTGTTCTGCCATTTCCCAGTTGAGGGATATCCCCTCAATTTCCAATTCCTTGCCACCACAAAAAAAATCTGCTATAAATATTTTTGTACAAATAAGTCCTTTTCCCTTTTCTTGTTGTCTTTGGGATGTAGACCTAGTAGCAGCATTGCTGGGTCAAAGGGTATGCACAATTTTATAGCACTGTGGGCACAGTTTCAAATTGTTCTCTAGAATGGTTGGCCTATTTCACAACTCCACCAACAGTGCACCAATGTCCCAATTTTTCCACATCACCTCCATGATCTGTCCTTTTCTCTTTCAGTCATGTTAGTCAGTCTGATAGGTATGAAGATCACTTTGATTTCTTCTTCTAAAAGCTATTTATTCATATCCTTCAGTCATATATCAACTGGGGAATGGCTCTTATTTTTATAAATTTGGATTAGTCCTATATAGTTTAGAAATTAAGCCTTCATTAGAGAAACTTAGTGCCCATAGTTTCCCATTTTCCTTCTAATCTTAGCTACATTTGTTTATTTGTGCAAAAGCATTTTAATTTCATGTAATCCAAATTATCTATTTCACTTCCATAATCTTTTCTATCTCTTGTTTAGCTATAAACTCTTCCCTTATCCATAGATCTAATAGGTACATTTTTTCCAGGCTCCTCTAATTGACTTATGACATTACCCTTTATTTCTAAATCATGTGCCCATTTTGACCTCATCTTGGTATACAGTATGAGATGTTTGTCTGTGAATTTCTGCCAAACTGTTTTCAAGTTAGTATTTGTCAGATATTGAGTTCTTATCCCCAGAAGCTTGGATCTTATCAAACATTGGATTTCTATGGTAATTTATGTCTTGTGTACCTAATCAATTTCACTGATCCACCATTCTATTTCTTAGTCAGTACCAAATTGTTTTGATGATTGCCACCTTCCTTCACATTTATTTCCATTAATTCCCTTGATATTCTTGACCTTTTGTTCTTTCTGATGAATTTTGTTATTATCTTTTCTAGCTCTATAGAATAATTAAGTAATTTAAGTAAATTAATTTAGGTAGAATTTTCATTTTTTATTATATTAGCTCAGCTTACCCAAGAGCAATTAATATTTCTCCAATTGTTTAGCACACAATTATTTGTGTGAAAAAGTTTTGCAATTCTGTACTATACTATAGTTCCTATCTTTATCTTAGTAGGTAGACTCCTAAGTACTTTATTTAATTGTTTTAAATTAAATTGTTTTAAATATCTCTCCCTCCTGGACTTTGTTGATAATATATAGAAATATTGGTGATTTATGTGAATTTATTTTATATCTTGCAATTTTACTAAAGTTGTTAAATGTTTCAACTAAATTTTAGTTGATTCTCTAGAATTCTATAAATATACCATCATATAGTCTGCAAAGAGTAATAATTTTGTTTCTTCATTGCCCATTCTAATTCCTTTCATTTCTGGTTCATGTCTTGTTGATATAGCTAGCATTTCTGGTACAATATTTAATAATAGTGGTAATAATAAATGTCCTTGCTTTACCCCTGAGCTTATTGGGAAGGCTTTAAGTTTATCCTTTTATAGATAACGCTTGCTCTTACTTTTAGATAGTTATTGCTTATCATTATAAGAAAGGCTCCATTTACTCTTATGCTTTCTAGTATTTTAAATAGTGTGTGTTTTGTCAAAGGTTTTTTGTTGCAATTGATGTAATAATATGATTGTTGTTGTTTTGTTTTGGCACGGTCAGTTATCCTGATAGTTTTCTTAACTCATCAAGTCTTGGGTCTTTCAAAGTTCTTTTTCTTTAAAATGTTGCTTTGTATAAAATGATCTTCCAGTTCTGCTTATTTTACTCTGCTTTAGTCCACATTACTCAGAATTCTTTAAAATCATTTCTTTGATCATTCCTTACAGCAGAATAATATTCCACTATGTTCATATATCACAATTAGTAGAGCCCTTACCTAATTATCTAAAAGACAATCTAAGGCACCTGCTTAAATTCTAATTTTTGTCTTTTGCCTCCTTTTACTCCCTACTTGAGGATTAATTGTAACTATTCCCTTTTAAAGTCCCACCCCGCATCCTTGCCTTTTTCTCTATTAAGTTTGATATATTGCTCACAACTCTATGTTTGTTCAACCACTTTTGTCCATTCCAGGTGAATGTGAGGTTCATCTAATGTTTGCTTTCTTTACCCTTTCCTCCATGTTTATATACTCTTCATATGCAACTCAGTTATAAAAAAGAACAAGCTCCACATCATTCCTCCTTTCTGTTGTTAGTGTATTACTTTTTTAATTCAAATCCACACAACAGAAGCAATCCACCCCAAGACTTCTGTTTATATTACTTGACTCTCTTAATACCCTTTGAAGGCATTGAGTTTTAAAGAGACACTTGTTTCTTCTGCACCTATAAGAATATTAGCATGACATCATCCTAAAGTTCCTTCCAAGGGATCAAATAAATTTATATTTCTAGGTTTCTGTTGACACTTATGTTTGTATTTCAAAGTTCCTACTAATCTCTGATGATTTTTTTTAAATCAGAAATGCTTGAAAGTCTTCTATTCCAATGAAGACCCATTTTTCTTCTATAGGATATTCTCAACTTTGCAGGGTAGGTTTTTTGTTGTTGTAAGCCTACATCTATAGTTTTTAGAATATTTATTTCAAGATCTCCTCTAACTTTCATTCAAAGCTTCTAGGTTTTATGTGATCTTTACTGTGCTCCCTTGGAACATAAGCCTCTTCTTTCAGGACACTTGTAGTGATTTTTCTTTGAAATTAGAACTCTGGGTTTTAGCTATAAAATGCTATGGGACTTTTCTTTTTGGGATTCCTTTCAAGAAGTATTTGGTAGATTCTTTTTTCTCTACTTTTTCCCCTGGTTCTAACAGATCTGAGTAGTTTTTCTTTATAACTTCTTGTTAATTTCAAGGCTTCAAAAACAAAATCTTGATTCAGAGGATCCAATGATTCTTAAATTACTTCTCCTTGACTTGCTTTCCAAGTCAGTTATTTTTCTTATCAGATATCATACATTTTCTTTATTTTTGCAATCCTATGATTTTGTTCTAATATTTCCTTCTGGCTCATGGAATCCTTGATACCTGCTTTGTCTAATTTAGTTCTCAGGTATTGTGATATTTGGATAAAGTTTAGCGTTTCTCTGCTAAACTCTTTATCCTCCTTCCAATTCTTTCCTCCAGAGCATTTATTTCATTTTTATCTGTTGTTTCATTTCCTCTTGGTATTTATGTAATTCTTAGGAAATACATTTTTTCCTTTGAGTCTCAGGTTGCAGTTTTTATAAAGTTACTTTCTCCCAACCCCCACCCTTTTTTTTAAGGATTCCTGGATTTACAATAATTTTTTATACTGATTGGTGTTTTCTGTGATTTAGTTATCATTCCATCTTTATTTTCTAAATTGGGACTCTGTCCTAGGACTAGGTGTCACCCTCTGCCACATATTTTGTTGAGGTGATTGGCCTTGTTTAGTCTGGTCTTTTAACTAGATGTGAATCCACCTAAATAAAGTAAACTATAATACACATTTCTCCATCTTTTTCCACAATACTAATTTGTGAGATTGTCACATTCTTTGCTAAAATTTAAACTATATCTGCAACATTCTCCTAACCTAGCAGTTGAGTAACTATCAAGAAAAGAAGTAAGGCTAGGAACAACTTGTTCTTGATGAAGCCATGCCAACTCTGTGATCGCTGCTTCCTTTTCTATGTATCCACTGGCCATCCCTTTAATATAATATGTCCTGGAATTTTGACCCAAAAATGAAGTCAAAATAACTGACCTATATTTTGAAGACTCCATTCTCTCTATTTTTTAGAAAGTCAATACATGTACCCACCTATTTCCAATCCTATACTGGCTCTACAATCTTTCACCGATTTTCAGAGATTAGTAATCACGGTTTATTAGTCACATAAAAAAATGTTTTGTCACCTTGGAATGTGGTTTGTTTTGATCTGATAACTTGAACTTCTCCAGGGCAAGTAGATATTCTCATACTATTTCCCTGCTTACTTGAGGTGTCAACTCTCAATGAACCACTTTTGTATTTCCATGTCCATCCACATATTCTCCTTGGCAGAAGATACAAAACTTAAATAATAGTTAAAATACCTGTGCCCTTTATCTATTTTCTATTATCATCATTCCATACATACTACATATTAGCTTTATCCCTTCTTTTACATTCTTCTTTTCCCCAATTTAGATTTGAAAAACGACCTTACCTTTCCTTGTCAGCCTTAGGCAATGAACTTTACCACTTCTGACAATATTCTTAAGGGGCTGTTCAATGCTACTGTATTTCTCTTCCATTATTTGCTATTACTGCCATCTTCTATTTACATATTCTTAAAATTTATGTTGATTGATACATTCCTTATGTGTCTGTGTTAACTCCTCCTTTGTTTCCTTATTAATTATTACACATGTCTTCAGAATTTCACTGTTTATATTCCTGTCCCTCTTGTCTTCTCCTGTAGAATTTTAGGGCATGGGATCCTATCATTTCTCTAAATCCTTTAAAATATGTTCTCTTATAATCTAGAACACATACTATACTAATCAAAAATTGCCTCTCTTTCTTTCACAAATTCTAACATGAAATGTTTACTTCCACCTACAAGGTTCCCATCATTTTCACCCTAGTAGTGAAAATCAGATCTAGAGTAGATATTCTCCTTATTGGTTCTTCTAACTTTAAGTATAAAATTTTCATTTAAACTAATCAAGAAATTATCACCTGTTCTGCTTTTGGCAAAACAGAACTCCAGAAGGTGTCTGAAAAATTAAAGTTCCCCATCACTATATGTCATGCTTCTATGCCAGGCCTGTAATCTAACTCCCAAATTTTTCATCTAATTACTTTTTCAGTCCATGTGATTTATTGTGTACACTGATAATAATGTCATTTCTATCCCTCACTTCTTTGATTTTTGGCAAAATGTTCTACACTATGCTTCTCTCTTCTAGTTTCTGGGTTGTTTATGAATATATCTTCTTTATGACCCCATTTGGGGTTTTATTGGCAAAGATGCTGAAGTGGCTTGCCATTACCTTCTTTAGTCTGAAGAAGCCTTCCAATGCCTTGTTATAGTTCCATTCCAAAAAGTCTTAGTGATACAATCAAATTTGCCTCCTTTCATTAAGTTCTCTAGTTTATCTTGCTGGCTACCCAAACTTTGTGTATTTATATACAGACAAGTTAGACCCAAAGTTTTATTGTGGGCTCTTTCCCTCAACTTCTGTGTATCGTCAGGACTAATTTGTCATTTGCAAACCCTGAGTTTAATGACACTCATCAAATTCATCAAGTATTACAAAGCACTTAATATGTGCAAAATTTGTGCTAAGTGCTAGGATATAAAAATTAATATGGCACAGTCCCTGCGCTCAAGGTGTTTATTATCTAATTGACAAAACATTTACATAAGAAATAAATAATAACCTAAATGTCAAATAAGAGATGTTGAAAAAAAGTTCTACATAAGATTAAAAAGAAGAGATCACTACGGACTGTGGCAGTATTCTTGGAAGATATGGACTTTGAAGATATGAAAGATATGAAGCATGGCCTTTAAAAAAAATTAGGACTTGGATGAACCAAAAGAATAAGATTTATGAGCGAAAAGGAGTATGGAAAGGGGGACAAGAATTGTTTTTAAACATTTGAAAAGCTATTACAAGGAAGAGACATTGGATATGTTTTACTTGACTTCAGAAGGAAAAATTAGGACTAAGGTAGAATTGATTAATTAGCATTTATTATGTACTTATTATGCTCTAAGCACTGTACTTGCCTTCAAGGATTTTACATTCTCTTAGAGGGAGAAAGCTCTTATAGAGAAGTGGTGGCCAGAGAGAGGCATTTTTATTTGGAAAGCGACCAGGATGATGAGGGAAACCATAGAGGAATAGATTGGAATAATCTTTCTTGTAGTAATGGCAGTATTGCTTATGGTTCAAGAAATAGAAAGTGGTTGCAGAGGGGAGCAGCAGAAGCATATGGGTGTCAAGTCTTCTGGTGCCTAGGTGGCAAGTCTTCTGGCATAGTAAAACATGAATAGGTCCAACATGACCAGAGCACAGGAGTTCCAAAGCTAAAGTGTTGTTTTCAGTGCATGGTTTCTGGTTTTGACTAAAAGACGACCAGGGAGTAAAATATGGATGGGGCCTGCCTGAAACAGTGAACTAGGTGAGGCACTCACCAGTCAATCAGTGCAGTAAGCCTTCAAGAGGGAACCTTGATGCTGAGAGGGTTAAGGCAAGGTGTCTGGAGGTATGGGAGGTGGGGGAGAGAGTTGAGCTGGAGATAAGGAAAACTTCATATGAATTTAGTGTCCAAAAATAGAATAAGTCACCTTTGAAGTTCTAACTTCCCCATCATTGGAGATCTTCAAATGGAGGCTTAATGACTACTTGTTCCATCATCCAAAACTGAACTCTCTGTCCTCAAATTTTCTAAGAGCAGTTTTCCTGGATGTGATAGACTCCTAGGCTGTCTCAAGTGGAGTAACTCAAGGCTTTGTCCTTGACCCTGTGCTATTTTACATTTTAAACAATCACTTGGGTAAAGAAAGGATGGCATGCACATTAAATTTTCAGATGACCTAGTATACAGTTAGGATTAAAAGTAATCATGAAAGGAGGTAGTATGGCATAATGGGTATAGCATTATACCTGAAGTCAGGAAGACCTAAGATCAAATTCAGAGGTGCCTTTTGAGAAGGGTTTGTTATTTCATGATTTTCTTTATTAATCATCAGATGAAATAGCAGCATGAGAGAACAGTTATCTCAAAACCTAAGGTTTTCTTCTGACTCATGAATCCCATTCTCCTTTGTATATTAGTGAAATAAAATGAGCCACTAAAACCAGTGGCTATCTTTAGGAGAGAAAATATAGTGTTTATTCTGGAAAATCAAATATTTAAAGAGAAATCATAATCAACATTTTATATTTATCTGTCTGGGACTGCTTTTTTTATAAGAAAAATGTGGGAACGGCTGGCAGAAAATGAGAACTAGAAGAATAGAATTCTAGATTGGCCTTGGCTGCTGACTCATCATGCTACTAGTTTATTTACCTATGCTTCCTATATAAAAAGGGATGAATAAAATGCCCCAGGTAGAAGACATTAACATTAATATGTGTCCCTTTTTCTTACTTCCCTGGGTGACACATACTACATGCAAATGTGTGTGAGCAAGCACACGTATGTACTCACAAACACATACTCTGGGTCTTCTGCTTCCCTTTGAGAGATTTTTTGTGATCCAATCATTTTGGAGAGCAGTCTGGAATTATGCCCAAAGAGTTATGAAAACTTTATATACCCTTTGATCCAGAAATACCACCATTAAATCTGTTTCCCCAGTTATCATGGGGAAAAAAAAAAGAACCTATATATTCTAAAATATTTATGATAGCTCTCTCTGTGGTGGCAAAGAACTGGAAACTGAGGGGATGCTCATCATTTGGAGAATGGCTGAATAAATTATGGTATATGATTGTGATGGATACTGCTCTGCTGTAAGAAATGATGAGCAGGTTGACTAGAAACACATGAAAATATTTGAATGAAATAATGCAGAATGAAACCAGCAGAACCAACAGAACATTGTGTACAATAACAACAATATTGTTCAAAAACTAACTATGAATGACTTAAGCTATTCTGAATAATATGAATATTCAAACCAACTATAAAGGACTTATGAAGGAAAAAGCTATCCACCTCCAGAGAAAGAACTGATATATGAACATATGTATTGTATGGTTTCACCTATATATCTATATCAAATATTGGCTTTATCTAATACAGAGTTGGGAAGGAGGGAGGGAGACAACTTCGATGGAAATGGAAACAAACAACTCTTTTAAAAAATGCTCTAGCACCCCTAAATCCAGTATATAACCCCACAAATCTATAAACATCCCTGCCATTCTAGGGATTCCCATACAGATGATTTCACATTAACCACATTTTCAATTTCTCTCTATTCTTGCTCAAACAGAACTATTCTCTCTCTCTCTCTCTCTCTCTCTCTCTTTCTCTCTCTCTCTCTCTCTCTCTCTCTCTCTCTCTTTCTCTCTTCCTCCCTCTCCTCCCCACCTCTTTCACACACACATTATACATTTCAATTCCAAATCAAATGGATGTGTGATCTCATCCATTTGAATTTTACCTACAATGATGCAGATGATAACCCATATATAACTCTTATTCTATTATTATTAGTATCATCATTATTATTCCTATGTTCTAAGTTCATTGGGTACTTCACTTTTTTCTTGATATCACAGAGGTGCCAACGGAAGACATGTCCATCCCTTATCTCACTTTCTTGCTACATAACCAACCTACGTTTTTTTGAATCATTTATTAAGTATTTGCTTGCCACCAGTCTTTCTTTGAAATTCTTTATTTGCTGTCTTGCAGCTTGCTCAGACCCACCATAAGTGAATGAATAAATGGCATTTATCAAATGTTTACTATGTGTGTTGTGTTAAGTGTTAGGGACACAAATAGAAAAGGGAGGGCCCCTCCTCTCAAATGGTTCATATTAGGTTGGAATAGGGGAAGAGGGAAAGGTATATATAGCACCTACTGAGTACACTGTGCTAAATGGTTTTTACAAATATTATCTCATTAGATCCTCACAATAACCCAGTGAAGTAGGTGTTATTATTATCCCCCTTTTATAGTTGAGGAAACTGGGGTAAACAGAAGCTAAGTGACTTGCCTGGGGTCACACGACTGGAAAGTGTCTGAGGTTGGATTTGAACTCAGGTCTTCCTGACTCTAGTACCAGTACTCCATGCACTGAGTCACCAACTGCCTCTAGAAAAGACAGTCATGAGAGAGAAATCAACAAATCAGTCAGTTAACAAGTATTTTTAAAGTTCTTACTATGTTCTGGGACAGGTCTGTGCTAAGAACTAATACAAAGAAAGGGGGAAAAAAGCAGCCTCTGCCCTAAGGAGGTAATAGAAAAACCACTGAATTTTATTGCTGTTTAGAACTAAAAGAGCTCTTAGAAGCCAACTCATTCATTCTCCTCATTTTAGAGATAAGGGAGAGATGTTAAGACACTTGTCCAAGATCACACAGCAACCAGGTTTTAAAACCAGGTCTTCTGACTTCAAAGCCAATGTTCTTGCCATTTTAACCATACTGCATCATCATAAAACTACTACAGTTTATTGAGTGTGTATGTATGCATGAAGGAATGATATGATCAGACCTATAATTTAGGAGTCATTCTGGCAGCTGAGGAGAGGATGGATTAGAGATGGGTTGAAGCAGAGAGACCAATTAAAAACCAACTCTAATACATAAAACAAAAGATGAGGGCCTGAACTGGAGTGGTGGCTATATGAGTGGAGCTGAGGGGACACATATAAAAGACCTTGTGGAAGTAAAAAATAAAAAGGTTTGGCAGTGGATTGCGAAATATGGGATGAGAGTGAGGGGTTAAGAATGATACTGAGGTTGGGAACCTGGGTAACTAGGAGAACAGTGGCATGCTTAATAGTAATAAAGAATGAATGTCAAAGGAATTTGGGGGAAAGACAATGAGTTTAGTTTGGCACATGTTGAGTTTGAGATATCAATCAGACATCCAGTTCAACACATTCAATAAGCAATTGGTGATTCAAGACTGAAGCTCAGGAGACAAACTAGGGCTGGTTATATCTGGGAATCATCTACAGAGATACAGTCACTGATTCCATGGGAGCTAAGGAGATAAACAAGTGAGATACCATAGAAAAAGAAGAGATAGTCTAGGACAGATCCTTGGGAGATGAAGAAAGGACAAAGGAGATTGAAAAAGAGCAGTCAGATAAAGAAGGAGGAGACCCAAGAAAAATCAGTGTCATGAAACCTGGAAAAGAGAGAGAATCCAGAAGGAAAAGTTGATGAATAATCACAAATACTCCAGATAGATAAGCAGTATGAGAAATACCAACTAAGAAAGACTAATGAAAGGTCAGGATGCAGCACTCTGAACCATCCAAGTATGGGGTAGAATGATGGATTTGCAGCCACTGCTCACCTGATGGCTAGGAGCAGAAGGCAGTGTAGGTGATCAGACTAAGAGCTGAGATGAGTGTTTGATTAGACATCAGTGAAAGGTAGTGGTGCTGAGACTGATGAGAGGAGCAGAGAATACATTGGCATGAATGGCAGGCAGATTGATTTGAAGACTTAGGTCCCATTTACATCTCCTTCACTATCCCTTCTGTCCCTGTAATGAGGAGCTGCTTCCTGTTTATCTGTTCATCACCCACTAGTCTGGTCAAGGAGGCATGTTAAGGGGGGTGAGGAGGAAAAAGTCATTTGTCCCTTTTGAGGCTGCCAAACAAAGCAGTCAACATTTGGATGTGTATCTAATTATTGACTTTTGGCTCTATGTTATTTCAAAGTTATTATTAAGAAGTACATGGCCACCTTTCATGTGTTATTTACATGTTAATATGTGAAGTAGGATTAAGAAAGGGGAACTTAACCTTAAAAGGGACAAGAGATAGTTTCTTGATCTTAAACTGAGGTGGGGGGGCCACAGCCAATGAGAAATATGTTTGTTAAAAACAATAATTTTCCAGTGCATGTATATGCAAACATGTGTTTAGCTATTTCCCCTAGAACTCTTCCTTTTATAAATGGAGGGAATGAAAAGGAAAATGAGTCAAAAACATCCCACATTGTAAGAGGGGAGGTACTGCTTTTGCCTGAGGGTATATAGGCTTAGTACTCTTTTTGAATGAGGGTACTGAGACTTTTGAAGTAGCTGAGGCTTACTGTCACAATGTAGACAATGTAGATGGTTAACCCTTCACAAACACACATACAGACACATACACACACACACACACACACACACACACACACACACACACACACACACACCACCACCACCACCACCACCACCACCACCACCCCCACTATCAATAGCAACACCAATTTGTGCTGTGTTCAATCTAAAACATACTCCTGCACCATAGGGAGCTTTGCAACAATGATGTGATCTTCTGTGTGATAAGACTGCATTTTTCCCTCCTTGAATAGAACCTCACTGTGTGAAGATGATTTTCATAAAAATTTAATGTAGCTATGAAAGTAAGTATATAGGTCAATAATTGTTTATTGCTTTTTCTACTCTCGGTATCTTTCCTTTTGGTGACTTATTTGATCATTCAATGCCTCAAAATTGTGTCACCTCTAGCAGAAATCTCTTCTATCCACATTTGGTCTAATCTAATTTTTTTCCTATCTTTATTCTCCTTACTATCATTTCTATATCCTCTGGAAGCACATTTGGTACTGGGACCATAGAATACAAGTATAGTGACTATACTATGTCTATAGTATAGTGACTATAAATAACTATACTTGATGATGAAAAAACTTTGGTACAGAAATCTTTGCAGATCTTGTTTATTTTCCTTCTGTTATCTTTCTTCTATTTTCAATCTTAAAATCCCCTTAGGATGGCATTGCTTGGTTAGACCTTTTGCCAAGTTTCCTTTAAACTTGCTTTACCTTCTATTGCTTCCCACTGTTTTATAAAGTAATACCGTTCATAGTCATTCATCATCCTCTATAAGATTTTATAAATGACTTTATATTCTATACTAGTATTGCACTTGGCTACTGTCTCTATTGACAACTAAGTCAAATGTTTGCTGTCCATGGTGCGTTTTAGACTTTAAACCTTGTAGCAGTTGATCTTAAGTGAGGGATGGTTTTGACTCTTTGTATATTTATTGCCAACACTCAGTAACTGGCACATAGTTGGTGGTTAATAAATGGGATTTTTTAATTCATTAATTCACTCCAAGGTTCATCACAAATCCAGAGTTAGATCTTTCCGTCACCATGATGTGCATGCACACACACCAGTGATCAGAGAACATACTAATAACTTTCTTATAGCTAAGAAGAAGAATAAACAATTGTGAGCAGCTATCCATTTTGCACACTCCCCGCCATAGCTATATAAAAACTATGGTTCATCACCTTTTCAGTCTAATACTTCTCAATCCAGAATGCTGCTTCTCCTTGCCCACCTGCTCAGCCACTGGCTTCTCAACTGAAGATTCTTCAAGTTCTTAAAGAATCAAGGGATTCTCAACTTTAACAAAATTCCTTTCCCCCTTTCCCAGAATTCAGTGAGGGAAGAGGTTAGTCCTGTGGATCCCCAGAAAGAACTGGCAGCCTCTTACGTGCATGTATATTCTAACTCATGCTATCTAAACAGTTGCTGAAATAAAATTTCTCCACATTTAATAATCTCAGAGGTTCTCTTCTTTTCATCATAGCTTCATATGCCTGTATCCACAACTCTCTCTCTCTCTGTCTCTCTCTCTGTCTCTCTCTCTGTCTCTGTGTGTGTGTCTCTCTCTCCCTCCCTCCCTTCCTCCCCCGCTGTATGTGTCTATCTCTGTGTGTGTCTCTGTGTCTGTATCTCTCTCTGCCTCATTGTCTCTGTCTGTATCTCTGTCTGTCTCTTTTCAGTACTCTCAATTCTCTTTGCCTTCTTTCCCCTTCTTTCACTATCTATGCTTCTTTTACTGATAACTCGCTTCTTCAGAACCTCCACCTCCCCCCATGACTTGTACTTCAGCTTTTCTCCTCACAAGGTGCAATAGCTCATTTACTAAATAATCATTTCAGAGCTCAGAGCTTCTCTGTTTATTTTCTGCTTGCTTTTAAGCCCGTCTTTTCCAGGGAAGTCTGTTTCATGACATTGCTGCTGTGAGATGCTGAAAAATACCCAGAGCTTCCTGACTCTCCTTTCCCTCTGTTAAGATGTTTGGACTTACTTCCTGATGGGCTCTCTTTAGGATATCATAGGGTATTACTGTATATTGTACCTGCCCCCTTTTGGCGGGTATCAATAGCCCTATTCTTTGAATGACCTTGAATTCATACTCTTGATGTTATGGTAGGGAAGAAGGATGTTTCTTACATCAGGGCAGAGGTTACCCAAATAGCACCAATAAGATGAGTGCTCCAGAATTTCCCATTGAAAACATAGATCTGGGATAATGCAATTCAGGTGTATTCCTGGGACTAAAGATGCCCGCCTACCTCCTAATGATAGGTTTTACTCTTGTCACACTCAAGAGTTTTGTTTCTCCTGTATTGCTCAGTCATTCAGTCATGTCTGACTCTTCATAACCTCATGGACCATACTCTCCATGAAGTTTCCTTGCCGCATATACTGGAGTCGTTTGCCATTTCCTTCCCCAATGGATTAAGGCAAACAGAAGTAAAATATCTTGCCCAGTGTCACACATCTAATAAGTGTCTGAGGCTGGGTTTGAACCCAGAACTCTGTCCACTGAGTCATTTAGCTGCCTTCTTTCTCCTCTATCACTCTTACCAAAATTATCCTGGAGTGATACATATCCCTTGACAATTACACCACAAACACTGACCATCCTTGTTCCACAGTACTTTTACTGAAAGCCCAGACCATGCCAAGTGACCCCTAATCTCATCTACTTCAGGCTTAAGTGTATGACCTTGTCTCCTGCAGGTGGCACACATTTCTTTCCAATCATCCATGTTATATACTCTACCTTAGGCAAATTTATTGCTCCATAAACTTCAAAAGGAATAACAAGAGCTACCATATTTGTTAGCTCAGCCTTCCCACTGCCCATGTTAAACTTTCCAGAGTGATAGAGAACTCTTTGCATAGTTTTCTTATTATTTTGAATACTCCTTACTACCTCTCCCTACCCTCACCAACCCCAACACCCACATTCTCCAATCCATGCGCTGGGCCCATTGTTTTCTTCCTGAATGCTCTCTTTGCCAATGAATAGACTCCTGAGGACCGAAAACTGTACCAATAAGATATTCATTCATCACTCATTATCCTGCTACTTTACTGAAACTACCCTCACTTGATTTTTTTCCCCTAATTCAATGGAATTTTATAATTATATCAACTTCAAACAAGGATAATTTTGTCTTCTTTTTCCTGGTGTTTATATTTTTCATTTCACACTTGTCTTCTTATTCTATCTCACATTTCTAGAAATATAAGTTGTTGCAGTGAGAAGAAGCCTTGCTCTACTTCTATTTCTACTGAATCATTTTCCAGTATTTCTCCACTACAAATAATAGTAATAGTAATTACTGGTTTTTAATATCAAGTACCTATCAAGTGCCTGTCTTCATTGTTTCTTAGTGCAGATATCATTTCATGGAAGGACACTGAAACTGTAATCTGCATGAGTTTCAAAGCACCAGAGAAATACAGGCCAAGATATACTCCAAAAGTCTCAGTACCATATTCCCATAAATCCAGGCAATAAGACCCCAATTGTAGGGACTCCAGAATTATTTGTCAGGTTCGCCACTGGTCATACAATTATTTTTATTCTGCCTATACTCCATTCTCTCCTCTCCCACTCTCCCTTTCTTATTCTCCCTCCCCACTCAGAAATTACTCAACACCTTGTAAAAAAAAGTTTTGCCTTAATTTATCAGTAACTGTTCCATGTTTTTCACAGACATACTCCAGGACTGAATCTTGTCACTGTGATGTCAAATATTTGATTAAGTGTTAAGAACACATTGTGGTGGCCTCTTGTGAGTAAAAGAAATAATAGTCATTGGCAGCTTTACAAATGCCACATCTTCTCTATATACCTTTCTGATCCACCCCAGGATTCTTAACCTTTATACTGAGTTCTCACTCTTTATCTTCTTCATCTATGCTAGTCTTGTCCATCTTCTAGAGCTGGCTCAATCTGTTCAAAGAAGCGAGGTGGCACAGTAGATAGAGCCCTGCATCTCAAGTCAAGAAAACCTGAGTTTAAATTCAGCCTCAATTACTAGATGTGTAACTCTGGGTGAGTCGCTTAATCTGTTTCCCTCAGTTTCTTCAACTGTAAAACCAGGATAATAATAGCACCTACCTCCTCCTATTGTTGTGAAGATCAAATGAGGTAATATTAGTAAAGTGCTTAACAGATTTCTTGTCACATAATAGATTCTATATAAATGCTTATTCCTTTCCTTTTCTGTTGCCACTACCACACGCCATATCTAGGAATACACTGAATTCCTCTTAACCTGACCGAAGCAGGGGAAACTATCTTTTCCTTCCACCAAAGCAAAATTGGAATTTTAAAAAGTAATGTTTAAAATAAAATAAAATTTAAAATAATATTAATTCTCCAATTCCACATAGATACAATTTTTAACCTTTTTTTCAAGTTTTGAGTTTCAAATCCTATCTCTCTCTCTCCTCTCTCATCCCTGAGATGGTAAGCAATCTGATATATTATACATATGCAGTTATGTAAATCATTTCCATAGTAGTCATTTTGTGGGAGAAAGGAAGGAAGGAAGAAAGGAAAGAAGGAAGGAAGGAAGAAAGGAAGGAAGGAAGGAAGGAAGGAAGGAAGGAAGGAAGGAAGGAAGGAAGGAAGGAAGGAAGGAAGGAAGGAAGGGAGGGAGGGAGGGAGGGAGGGAGGGAGGGAGGGAGGAAGGAAGGAAGGAAGGAAGGAAGGAAGGAAGGAAGGAAGGAAGGAAGGAAGGAAGGAAGGAAGAAAATAGAATGCTTTAGTCTGTATTCAGAAACTATCAATTCCTTCTCTAGAAGCAGGCAACATCTTTCATTATGAATCCTTTGGGATTGTCTTAGATCACTGTATTGCTGAGAATAGCTAAGTCATTCACAGTTTATTATCACACAATGTTGCTGAGTACACCTTTCTCCTGGTTCTGCCCACTTCAGTCTGTATCAGTCACTGTAAGTTTTTCCAGGTTTTTCTTGAAATCATCCTGCTCATTATTTTTATGGAATTTTTCAAAAGAACTAGAAAACTAAAAGAAAACAAAACAAAAAAAATTAAAAGAATAGAAAATGCATTTGTAGATAAAGCTTTCTTTATTTTTTCTTAATCCTAACTACATTTTATCTAAAAGACTGGTTTAATCATTTCCTTACCTTAACCATGAATGCAATAGGTAGTAAACAAAGATATGTAAATTCAGAGTGTGAAGTATGGTATGAGACTGGGTGAGAACTGCTTCTAGGTTTTACACGATCCTTAATACAAAGCCTTGTTTATAGCAGGTAGTCATTTAATAACTGACAAATGAATAGATGAGTGAATGAATAAATGAATCACCTCCTTTATCTGTTTCCAGATCTCCTAGGATCCTTGATCCTTTCCAGTCTTTACTTCTAGGTTCTGTCACCACATATTGCTCCTTCCAATCCATCCCATGGAGCCCTGGGCTGTGTTGTAATTTTCCTTTGATAGCTACTTAGACTTTAATGACTCTTCCTTGATTCCTGTTCTTCTGGATAAAGAAGACAATTCTGTTTCTAATTCCCAGAGAGCCTTTACTGAAGACCACCCTACACTGAGTATTACAGAAATATCTTTCAATATTCTCTTGAAAATTTCTATGCCCCCATGTCCCTGGAATTCTATTTCTCTTCAGTCTGATCAGGCTCAGATACTGGTTGAACTAAATTTATTTCAACAAACATTTATTAAATATCTACCATATGCATGGCATAGTGCTAGGTGTTGAAGACAAATATGAAATCATGCCTGTCCTCAAGAAACATACATTTTATTGGATGGCTTCTGGTATCTCTTCCGTTTCAGAAACTACATAATTCTGCTTGTCTGAGTATATTCACCAGCCAGGAAGCAACTGTTTCTATACTTTCATAAAATGCAACTCTTTCACATATTTTTCCAAGCTAGTATTCCAGCATAAGGTACTGTCCCTTTTGTATTATGAACAGAGACCAAAAAAAGAACATCTGTGTAAGGAAAACTGATTAAAAAATTGACTTGACAAACAATAGTATGTTAGATTAAATATTGAGGAGATATAACTCTTTTTCTTAGGATCAGAAAGAGAACTACCTCTGAGGGAACCTCTGAAGTGAAGACAGAGCAGTGATTGAGGGCTTCAGCTCATTTTCTTGTGACTTTTTAGAATTTGTTTATAACAGAAATTACAAATCAAATAACTGTTGGAGAGTATGGGAAGATCATATAAAGGCTGTTGGGTTTATACGTGGCATAAAGGTAGATTCTAAGGAGACAAGAGGACAAGAAGGAGGAACAGTTGGTTCAGAAACAGCTATCTCATTAGGTCTCCTATAACCTTAATAAAAATTCATATCTTTTATTCCATCAGCCTCCCTCCAACTGACAGAAAGAGTCTCTGTCTCTTCCTGTTTCAAAGCCCATTCTTTCCTTTATGTAGTCCACCAAGAGCCTGTTTTCTTTCTGATGGATTCCTCCTACTCTCAATTCATTTCTTTTTAAATTTTTATTGATATCTTTTGGTTTTACATCATCATCATTTTCCCCAGTATCCCTACCCCTCCTTTCTCCCAGAGAGCCATTCCATGTAACAAATAATGTTTTTTAAAGACAAAAAGGAGGAAAAAATCAGTACAACTGATCAACATATTAAAAAAAGCCTAAAAATGTGCAATGTGTAACACCTATTGACCTGCCACATCTTAGAAGAAGTGGGTTGGTAGCATCTTATATCTCTTCTTTTGAGCCATGCTTTTTCTCTATAATTTTGCAACATTCACTTCTAAATTTTTTATTTATGGTTATTCCTTCCATTTACATTGTTTTTGTCACTGTGTACATTGTTTTCTTGGTACTACTTACATCACTCTTCACTAGTTCATATAGATCTTTCCATGTTTCTCTCTATTAAGCACATTCATCATTTCTTACAGCACAGTAATTTTATCCTATCACATTCATGTACTATAATATGTTTAACCATTCCTCAATCAGTGGCCATCTACCTTGTTTCTAGTTCTTTGCTATCATAAACAGGGTAGCTATAAATATTTCGGTGTATATAGAAACATTCTTAAGGGGCAGTTAGGTGGTGCAGTAGATAAAGTACTGTCTCAGAGTCAGGAACTCATCTTCCTGAGTTCAAATCTCATCTCAGATAGTCACTAGCTATGTGACCCTGGGCACATCACATAACCCTGTTTGCCTTAGTTTCCTCATCTGTAAAATGGCAAATCATTTTATAAACCAAACTGGAGAAGGAAATGGCAAACCACTCCAGTATCTTTGCCAAGAAAACCCCAAATGGAGTCATGAAGAGTCTGACACAACTGAACAATGACAGAGACGTTCTTCTTATCGATGATATCCGTGAGTGTATAAACCTAATAATGGAATCTAGATCAAAGGGCATTTAACATTTTAATTACTCTGTTTCCATCATTCCAAATTGTTTTCTGAAATGGTTATGCCAGTTCATGGCTCTACCAACAATGCATCAATGTGCCCATCATCCCACAATCTCTCCAACACTGAATGTTGCCATTTTTGTCATTTTTGCCAATTTGCAGGGTGTGAAGTGAAACTTCAGGGATTACTTTTATTTGCTTATCTTATTATTAGTAACATGGAATATTCTTTCATGTTATTACAAATACTTTGCAATTCTTCTTTTGGGAACTGTTTATTCATATCCTTTAGCTACTCTCAATTCATTTCTCAAACAGGAAAGACTAACATTCCCAGATCTCTGAGAGATAAAGGCATTGACTGCTGAGGATATCAATCCACTAACTTCCACAGATTATTTATGATAACATGCCATTCATGTGTCCCTTCACAGCCTTTCTAGAAACCATTACAGTTTTACAATACCAAGATACTTCAGAAATGCAGCAAAAGCAATAAGCATAATTCTCACCAAGGGAAGAAGATCTTTGCCTCACAAAAACAAATGGTGTGAGATAAATTAAACGATAATTGAACATGATCCAGATTTGTAAGCAAAATGATACTACATATATCCAATTGTCAACGATCCATGCTAATGGAGAACAGGCTCCCCCCCCCCATAATAAAAATTCCTCATTTCAGTCTTAATATACATTTCTAACTTCTAAACTTAGAATATAGGTGTGTTTCACCTCCTGTCCCTGGATACCTTAGATAATATCTCTTCTTCTTTGTCATAGCACAAACATAAGCCAACATGCTGGTAATTAAAGCAGTCAGGGGACCAGAGACAGAGGAGTAAGAAGGGCAATTCCTTCCTATGGAAAGTAGGTCTGGATTGAAATCCAAGCCAACATAAAGAAATACAAGGTTAGGTGAATTACTCTGGGCTATCAAAACTCAAAGCACTATACCACATTGGGAAGCTCTATACCAATGTAGGATCAGAGTTAGTACAAAACTAGAACTTATAATGAGTTTCAGCCAACTATTTGTCTGATCCACTGTACCTCCCCAAAGCATTAATCTTTTATGGCAGTAGTGTTTCTGATGAGGACACAGGCATAAGGTGGCTCCATCCTTGGGTTAACTTTCTTTTTAGCTCAGCCAGCAGGCTCATTCATTCCTCAGATTACTCAAGGTAATGCTTGTACATTATTACATTCAACTCAACAACAAATCCAATTCAATTCCTGTTGATTATGTTGTAATTTGCATCTGTATTTCTGTCTTATTTCTCCTATTAGACTTCAAGCTCTCTGGAGTCAGGAACAACTTATTCATATCATAATTATAGCTCTTTTATGTTCCTAACCTAGTTTAATTGTTGTTTTTCTTGAATGGAGATGCCAGTGAGTAGTGATTTGCCCTAAGAAATTAGTGGTCTGGATAACCCATAAACTAGACAATCATTGCTTGAAAAATAAAGAATTATCTATATGTAAAGTTAAGGCATGGCTTGGATTGTAGTAACTGTCAATTTTGTAGTTGCTGTAAGCACCTTCAAAGCTAAAATATATGTAGTGAGACAGTATAATTAAATAGAGCGGAAAGAATAGACTTTTTGGTGACCCATATACTATAAAGGCACAGAAGGATAAGAAAAGTCGATATCGTAGGATCCTAGATTAAGAATTGGAAAGGACCAACTCTAGTCTGTCCCCTTATTTTTCAGATAAGAAAACTGAAGTTCAGAGATCTCGAGTGACTTATGTAGCAAGCGTAAGCATTTATGTTCTCCTTGGGTAAATAACACAACAGATTTTTTAACATCTGGCATAAGGAGATCTAAATATCCTTTTCATCTCTTCATCTGTCATAAATGTGTATTCCAGCCTGTTACTTTTATAACTTTTATTTCAGTGAACAGGTGCATGAGTAAACTTCAGGAAGGTCCTACTCCAGTGTGAACTTTCCAAAGATTCTGCCAACAGAGTTCAGCTCTAGTAGGTCCCACTAAACTGAAAAATCTTAAACTATGGTAGCAGCCAGAGATTTTCATAGGAGTAGTAAGTCTGGAGAGGTTCATCACTATAACATTATTCACCAGGCAATTAGTGTACTTGGCCACAGAAACTCATGAAACTATATAATAAGGCATCTATGGGTTCTGATTTATGTCAGTGGTAGTAATATTGATGAAATCACAGACCTTCTGAAGAAGTATTTCCATGACATTTACATGCTTGCAGAAAAGCTCAGTCACCAAGTTATCCAACTGGTATCTCCTCTGCTTTGTTAATAATTTAATTTTTTAATGTTTATTTTAACACCAAGTTATCCAACTGGTATCTCCTCTGCTTTGTTAATAATTTAATTTTTTAATGTTTATTTTAAAAGTTATCTGTTAACATCTCTGCCCTTAGATAAAGTGATTTTTATAATCTCCTAAAAAACTGCAGTTTTCTTTTAATGAGTTGAGTCACCATACCACTGGCATGAGATACTTGTGTTTGATCTCCACATAGAAGAGCTGCCTCTTTTCTGTAGTTTTCAATAGATTGTGTGATAAAGAGAATCAATGTCTAAGCCAGGAGCCTTACCAAGTACTTTGGCTCATGGTCAGAATATTCACTTTGCATATCACATCATTAACATAACCAACTTTCCTTCTTTACAGGATTGAGAAAGGGAATAAAAAGCCAAAGCCAAACCATTTTCTGAATGAGTAATGCCTTCTAAACTCTAGTGTCCATGCTACAGAGCACATCATTCCCATTCTTTTTTATGAATGTTTTATTTTTTGATTCTTTCATTACATATTTGTCCAGAAAGGCCCATTGTTTGAAGTTAGGAAGCCTGCTCTATCCCACTGTTCAGAAAACAGAACCACATTTTCCCTGCTTCCACGTTCTCCACCCAACCACCTGCTCCTTCACAACCACAGAAATACAAAAAGCAAAACTTTCATAAGCAGCTTATTTTCTCAGCTGTTCTCCTGATCATGACAATTTTTAAATGTCATAAAATTAAAACTGTTTTCTAGAATTGAATTCTTTCACACATTTCACAAAAAAATAATCAGTTTTTCAGTGAAACAGCCAGAATAAGACCATCTGACACAATTAAAGCACTGTACTAGCTTAGTGCCAAGTAAAGTATGGGATTTATCAGCAAGGCATCGTGGTACCTTTAGTTATTCTAAGTTACATTAGTACAAGCAATGTTCCAAAGGCACACGAAGACCCAAAAGCAAAATGTTTTGTACTTCAGGTCACAGAAATGATACTAAGATGCTCTGAACATAATTATATGTTCATAATATGTGTGTGTAAATAAATAAATGTAAATATATGTCAATGTGTATGTGTACATATATAGTATTGGTCCAGAGGATGGAGAGATAGGATATATCAGAGAATATTTCATGGAGAAAATGACATTTTATGTATTTTATTTAAAAATATTTAAAATTCTTATTGGTATTGTTTGTTTTTTATCACCTGCATTTCTTAATATACCCCTTCCTACTCCCCTTATCCCAAGATCCATCTGCTGTAATAAAGAATAAAAAAGAAAAAGTAATACAGCTGTGTGACCCTTGTCAAGTCACTTAACCCTATTTGCCTCAGTTTCCTCATCTGTGAAATGAGCTGGAGAAGCAAATGGCAAACCACTCCAGTATCTTTCCCAGGAAAACCTCAAATGGAATCACAAAAAGTCAGACTAAAAAAATGACTCAACAACAACTAATTAAATTAACTAATACATTAACTAATTAACTAATAAGATTAACTAATTACAAAAATTAATTAATACATCAGCAACTTATACAAAGTTCCACACCTATAGTCCCCCCACCTCTGCAAAGAAGGGAAGGAGATCCATTTTCTTCCCTTGGCAGGGGGGAGAGACAAGCTTAATTATTAAAATCATACAACATTCATTTTCTTTTGTTGTTTTTCTTGCTGTTGATATTGTTGTAATTGTTCAATACATTATTTTCATGGTTCTAATTGCTTCACTTTGCTTCAGATCATATAAGTCTTCCCATGCTTATCTGTATTATTCATATTCATTTTTTATGGCACAGTAATGTTCCATTATGTTCACATACCACAATTTCTTTAGCCATTCCCCAGTTGATAGACATCTACCATATTTCCAGTTATTTGATACTACAAAAAGTGCCACTATGAATATTTTAGTTTATATCAGCTCTTTCTGTTTTTGAGTTTTATGGAGTCAAAAGCCTAGCTGGAAGTGAAACCTCAGAGTAAGCAGGAAAATTTTAGTCATCTCTTTTCATAATTCTAACTTGCTATCCAAAAATATTGGACCAACGCAAAGCTCCACCAACAGTGTATTACTGTGGTTATCTTCAGAGAACAGGAGGGGACAGTTTTGAAAAGGAACTCATGGTCAACAGTGCCAAATTCAGCATACAGATTAAGCCAAATGAGAATTAAGATGATGATAAAAGGATCAGAATTCAAAAGGATGGTAATGGGCTAGAATATAGGGCTGGACTGCATTATGATGAAGATTTAGAACAAATGTGTGTAAAGATTCACTTAGATTCAAAAATAATTATATATTTAAACAGATACTAGGGAAATATGTATGTTAAGGTTTTTAGGGCAACACGTCCAATGAAACATCACGGTCAGCATCATAACATCATGAAAACCTTATTTCTAGTCTTTGTTCCCAGACCAGAAAACAAACGAATTAACTTTTCTATGCCTCAGTTTTCTGTCTAGTATGAGAATAATGCCTTTCTCGAATCGTAATGCTTGAAGTAAGGTACGTAAAGTCATTTAGAGATTTTTATTCTAAGGAAAGATTACATGTTGTATAAGTTTGGGGTAAATTTATTGTGGTCCATATTAAGCCTCTGCTTTAGCTAAATTTCTCCCAAACAAGGTTTGTATTTTCCTACTTCAGAATGGACCTTCACCATTATCTCTAACTGAAATGTCCTCCTCACTCCTTTCCAGCTGCTCAAATGCCACCCTTTGTTCAAGTCCCAGTACAAATTTCACCTTTTCCAAGAAGCCATCCTTGCCCACGCGAGCTCAAAGTGATCTTTCCTTTCTTTGAACTTAGATAGCATTTGTTTCTAGTATTTGTTCATAGCCAGCCTTTTATTATCTTTTTACAAGTGTATCCCATCTCCCCAACTAGACTGTTGACTTCTGGAAGGCAAAGACTGTTTTATTCATTTTTGTATTACCCACAATGTCTTATGCACGGTACTCAGTATGTATTTGTTTTGTGGTTGAGGAAGTAAGCTTTATCATTTCATTATAACACCTTCTTATTCTTGTCTACTTTCTTATTCATTCCAGCCAAAGAATGTTTAAGTAATGCATATTGCTACATATTAACATGTTCTTCATATTTTAAGACACTGATAGTTATCATTATCAAAACAAGTAAAACATGGGATCATGCAAAGTGTTCTGATCCTTGTGTTTATCTTACACAAAATCTAAAAAGGGAAAGATTCTTTGTTAATAGTGGTGGACATTAACTGCTCATCTTCACAAGAGACGCTACTAGCTTCAGGACTGTGTAGTTCTTCCTCACTGATATCTAGAGCAATAAATAGACATCAGTCTAATAATCTACATTTAAAAACAACGTAGATGAAAAACACATATTGTCCAGACCAACCATGATATTCAGCTGGATGTTATTTAATCGAGTTAGTCCTTCAATATCTAAATAAAACATATTGTTGTAGAGGTAACTCCCCTATAGCAATAAATGGAAGACTGGTGACAAGAATGGTAAGAGCCAAAGTTCAGAGGAAGTAAAGCACAAATTATGTTGGGGGGAGGATGGAGAGAAGGTGGAGGAGGAACAGGTGCTGCAGGTAGTTAATGAATGAAGCTCGGAATTAAAGAGATCAAGCTGGCTCACATCTGGAAAGTCGTACAACTTCTTAGTGACTCCCAGATACCCATGAAAATGCTCAACTATGTAGAAACCATTTTAATAAATCTTAATAAACATAAAATTAACACCATTGTAAACACCAATATTTTTCCAGTGATGCTATGTGGCTATGGCACTGCATATCAGTGAACACCATGTCCTTGAAAGAACTGAAATTACAAATAACCCCTGAGAATGGGGGTTCTCTTCCTAACATCCATATGTTAGGAAGTGTATATCAGAAGTGACGTAAAAGACCTTAACAAGAACGTGTAGGGCAAGAAAAGGAGAAAACAGAGTCGTGTAACAAGAATTAGATACAAGATTTGGCCGGCCCTAGCTATACTTCCCAAATATTAAGAGAACGAGAAGAAAGTCTCTAGCTCATGTAAGATAAGTCAATAAAAGATAACTTGAGGAGATAAGAACTAGGACTAGGAGGATCAGATAAGCTTTCATAGAGTACTTAGCATCTAATCTGAGTCTTGAAAGAAAAAAAAATTGGGACTTCTCAGAGGCACGCTGGAATGGGGGAGGGAAATGCAGAAATGCATGTCAGGTATGAAGGAATAGCTTGTGCAAATGGATCCTGAGCAATAGCAGGACAGAGAATGTTAAATTCAAGTATGCAGCACATCGAGTACATGCAGAGGAATTATATGAAATTAGGCTAGAAACTTAGGTCAAAGTCAGATCACAGATGCTTAAATACCAGACTGAAGAGTTTTATTTTATCCTCGGGAATCATTAAAAGTTGTCTTCTAGGGAATGATGTGTAAGTTAAAGCACTTTATAAAGAGAGAGTGATTGGTTGATGATTAGAACACTGAAACAAATCAAGATGCTTAAGTGTGGCTATTGACTTCACCAGGCAACTGAACTACATTAGGCACTGAAATCCTCCCTATTGAGTTCCTATATACTAGTATCAAAGGACAAAAGTGTCACTCATATTATAAGCTAACTAATGTGAATCTTGCTTTACGTATGTCTGTATATACATATGTGTGTGCATGCATATGTATGTGGGTGTGTAGGGGTGTTTTCAGGAGAATAAAATCATCATATTAAGAATCAGGAGAATTGGATTTTAGTCCCTGCTCTGCCCTCAAATGATTGTGTGATCTTGGATAAATCCCCTAATCTGTGTGTACTCTGGTTGTCTCTTCTGTAAAAAGATACGCTCTTAAGGAACTCTAAGGTCCTTTCGTCTCTTTCAGTCTATAATTTGACATGTGGTATATTCAAATCTGTGATATGTAATAGAGTTCAACATCATACAACAGTCCCTTTCCCTATCAAAGGTATGTTGAGAATGTGAAAAAGGAAGCACATAAAACTTTTTTAAGTCTGTAAGAAGCTTTGACTGCCTTGACAATTGACACTAAGTAGACACAAATGACTATGGTTGCTATTGGATCAAAAATAATGGCAACTTTGATAAATTTTAGAAATAAACTCTTTCTAAGCCATGTAATTAATATTATAACTCAGAGTACTGGGAAAATAATCTTATTCTGCAACAGAGTTGAAAAGTACTTAGGAAGTCTCATACATTTCAAAATATGCACTCACCCAAGTTGGCACACACAAAAAATATTACAGGGTCATAAAAACTCCTGCACCAATGTGAACAAGGAAAATTCCTAATCTTATCACTTTACTACCTCAGTGACCTATTAGTTCAAATTAACTCATTTTCATGGAGGGGCTTTTGGGGCAGCTGTGAAGCTGCTGGGTTAGCTACAGGAAGTTGCAGGCTGGCAAATTTCATTCAAATATAAACCTCTAAATTTGTCTACCTGGCATTGCAGGATCCTGTTGTTTGCCGTATGCAAAATGAAAATTATATACCATCTTTCTTGGTCAAAAGTGATGGGCTATTCAGTATTAACTTTGCCATCACTTCTAGAGAGGGGTTAGGATTAGAATTTGAAGAGGTGTGTTCTGTGTGTGTGCGTTTGGGGGAAGGGAGTGCACACATGCATGCGCTTGTGTGTGCTGGGGGGGAAGACATAGGGATATGTAGCCATGGATATAAATACTCAGAAGCGAATTATAGTAATGTGGATCTGAGCTTTCCCTTCCCAAAGTACTAAAACTGTATGTGTTTATGATGCCACATCCTCATTACTCTTACCCCTCACTCTGAAGTCTGATTTCTCAGCCACTTCTCACTAATCCAACCAAATAAGTTTTCAAATCTGGAAAATCTTTCTGTTTGAAATCCCCATATAATCCTAATACATTCATTCTTTAGACTTCTTCAATTCTATGTAATATGATCAGAAACCATCATTATTGCCTTGTGTATCAACAATATCAAGAACTGACAAAGTACCCAAAGAGGGAATGACCTTTACACCATGGAAAGCACTACTGATTTTTTCTGTCTATGAGTGAAGAAACCAGACCCCACATGTATCTGATCTGTTTGGACCCCATAACTACTGCCTACATCCTTACTTTAACAATATCTTTTAAATGTATGCACTCTCAATTTTTTCAGTGTTCTCAGTGATTATTTTATTCAGTCTTCACAGCAGACCTATGAGATAGGGAGGTCATCTTATTATTCCCATTTTGACAAATGATAAAATAGAGGCACAAAAACCAGAGGTTAAGTGATTTGCTTTAAGGTGCAGAGTTAATTAATGGAAGGGACAAGATGGAACATAGGGCTTATGATTCCTAGATTTCTCTTTCCTTTCTGTTGGGCCACTAGAAGTGAAGACTAGATGAATACTCTACTGTAAGACTGAATTGTCATACCCTAATAACTTTTCTAAAGAGCTAGTTATTTAAATGGATAACAACACCCAGTGAGGTGAGCCTAGACCTACAGAGGATCTAGAGGAGACTATCTAGAATACAGATGAAACTAGACAGTCATTTAAGTTAATATTCTAAGCACCACCTCACCATATTTATAATACAAACTAAAAAAAATAACCATTTTTTCTACTCCTTTCTCACTGTTCACTTGGGACTGTTGCTTCCTTCACACTTAAGTAAAAGACCTTGGCCTTTCTGACTTGAGTCTTTAGAAATAAAGTGATTCTAACATTCAATCAACCTAATTGCCATAAGATTTGATAACTTTATAGAAAAAAATAGCAGATCTGAACTGATGGCCTTGTGGTGGGTACCATTTATATGACCTTACATAAAATATATCACCTGTCTGAGTCTCACCTTTAAAATAAGAAGGTTGGACTAGATTATCCTTCCTGTCTCCCATTGCATGACTTTGTGATGCTGAGGAATAGAGAAAAAGTAAAAGCATTATACTTGAAAAAAATATTAGGGAAAGAAAGAATTTGTGCTGTTACCCATAGTATAGCTTTATATTCAGTGTAGTGCACTCCATTGCTTGATAAGATGGGAACAGGTCACCTGAAAGGGTGCTCTCGGTGAGTCAATAAGCATTTATTAAGGGCTTACTATGTGCCACTCACTGTGCTAGGTTTTAGAGATACAGCAAAAGGAAAAAAATAGGAACCCTGCCCTGAAAGAGCTCACAGTCTGTTAGGGGAAAGAATATACAGACAACTATGTACGTATAAGATATATAAAATGTAGTTGGAAGGCAATCTCTGTGGTTGAAATCATCAAAGCATTCTCTAGTCTTTTTCCCTGCAAACATTGCCAGAAGAGGGATGAAAAGAGGAACTATCTCAGCTACTTTAAATAGAAAAGAATAGCAAGGGAGTTTATGGACACAGGAAGGCATTCAACATTTGGGATTCTTCATCTAAATAGTAAATGAAATTCATTATTCTTGAAGGTTTTGGTAGTTATTGAGAATCCTCTGATTTCAAAAGCCTAGAACTGCTATCCATCAGTAAATGTAAACTTGGAAGAGGAAGAAACTCTGAGAAGGAGGAAGACAAGAAGGATTATAAAAAAGTTAAGAGAAGGAGCTAAGGGATGAAAAGGAAGTCCCAGTAGAACACATTGTTATCTCAGGAGTTAGAACAATATACTATTGGGCAGCTCTGTTGGCAGACAGATGGGTGGTTAGCAGCAGTCTTTTGTGAAGAAGGAATGGAAAAGAGGTGATACCCACATAGTGCATATTAATTGGTCTGAGAATCCAGGAGCACTGATATAATCATTTCTTTCTGCTGCCACATTGAAACATAACAGATCTTTACATATAGTCACCTTTTTCATCACTACACTTGTGGCATTTCTATACCCTTACATTCCCTTTTTATTCCCCCAGTCATAAAATAAATATGATAAAGATTAAAAGGGGAGTTTAATGGAGGGACCCCAAGCATTCTGAAAAGAAGGTTGAGTTTGAGGAGGGAAGAGTAATGGCACTTCCAGCTGATTGTGGCAGGGGAACCTGGAGAGGAAAACACAGAAGTGTATTATTGCAGTTTTATCAATCACCTTCTTTCCATGCAATATGTCGATGAGATACAGGGGTGGGGAACCTTTGGCTTCAAGGCTATATGTGCCTTCTAGGGCTTTGGGTGTGGTCTTTTGACTGAGTCCAAGTTTTACAAAACAAATCCTTTTATTAAGGGGATTTGTTCTGTAAAGTTTGGATTCCATCAAAGTGCCACACTTGAGGGCCTAGAGGGCTACATGTGGCCTTGAGGCCACAGGTTCCCTACCCCAAACCATCCTGGCCTTGATCATTTCATACTCAAGAGAGCTTTTTTGCTGAAGTTTCCAAAACAGTTTCCATCATAGCTGAGTACTCAAAGCCAAAATATTAGATGTTGGAACTCAACATAAGAGCCATCTTTTTGGACTTCAGTTTCTTTGGAATGAATGAAATGAATAAGTGACAAGGCAATTATTAAGCATAAAATACATACTGTACTAAGCTCTGGAGATTAAAAAAGAAAAGATGTGTGCTCTCAGGGAACTCACATTCTCATAGGGGAGACAACATGAACAGGAAATCTCATCTACAAGTCAGAGGAAAAGGCCTAGTGGGCTTCAGGGTACAGAGGAAAGGTTGATAGTTCTTCAGTGTCGGTTTTATTCATACAACCATAAATGTTTCTGCTAATGATCCATTTGATGATTCCAAGGACTTCCATAGTGAGAACTTCTTTTCTGGGTTTTCAGGAGATTTGGAGGAATGGAGAGAGGAGGAAAGAGGAGAGGAAGGACTTCCAAAGGCATTTGTTACTCCACAAGGGTTGTTTCCACAGATGATGGCTGAAAGAAGGGGAGCGGGGAAGAGAGTGGGGGCTAGAAGCAGAGGCCAGAGGGCATTAGTGTTCCTAGAGCTCTTAGACTTAACAGCCTGGTAGGTGATTGATTAACTATGGCTATTGGTCAGTAGTTGGTGGTGGTAGCAGGAATGATGGGTTGTTCCCCTGGATTATTCTTTCCAGCTCTAAATTCTATGACTATGATTATGATAATATTCCAACTATGAATAGAATGTGAATTTCTTGACCCTGAATCTAAGACTGTTTCTACTACACAGGCAGCATAGTCAAATAATGGGTAGAGTGCGACCTAGAGTTAGAAACACCTGGAGTCAGATACTGCTTCTGATACTTACTAGCTGTATGAACATGGGCAAGTTTTTGTGCCTTGGTCTCCACAACTGTAATAATATCTATAGTACCTTTTTCACAAGGTTACTATGTGATTCAAATGAGGTACTATATAGAAATCTCTGTAGATTAATCAGTTATTACACGTCACCTCCCTTAACTTAAAGGGCCATATTTTCATTTCACTCTCCATCCAGATACCTTAGAACCAGGATCTCTACTCATAGTTCTTAAGATAAGAAAGTAAACAATAAATAACAAAAGATAAATTCTTCTATTTTAGCATTCCTGAAACCATTGTTAGCATTTAAGAGCTGGAGTTCTTTCTGTTTGCTACACCTGCTCCTTAATACTTGAAATCTGTACCTCAGAGCTTCTGAAAATGAAACCTGCAAAACAATGTCTACAGTCTTTTGGCTGGTACTTGAAAAATCAGGAGAACACATTCCAACTGTCTTTGTTTTCCAGGGTGGTACCAATTCCTCTCAGTCCCCATTTGTCCAGATGCCAGGTGAGTACAATAAACATTTCCATCAATTATTTATTTTTTGGTTAAAATCAGGCAATTTGACTTTCTTCAGGCTTACACATTTTACAACACTAAATAATAATGTTGCCCAATGCATCATCTCTTCAGATAGTTATTTTAAAGTATATACTCACACATTGCCAAATAAAATCATTATCTTTGTATGCTCTTTTGAAAGCATGTCACCCACTTCAGCAGGGCAGCTAGGTGGTGTAGTAGATAGAGCACCAGTGCAGGAGTCAGGAGGACCTGAGTTCAAATCTCACCTCAGACACTTGACACTCACTAGCTGTGTGACCTTGGGCAAGTCACTTAACCCCAATTGCCTCATCTTGAGTCATCTCCAGTTATCCTGATTGAATATCTGGTCAGTGGATTCAGATGGCTCTGGAGGAGAAGTGAGGCTGGTGACCTGCACAGCCCTCCCTCACTCAAAACAAAGTCAAGTGCAAGTCATGTCATCACTTCTCCGATGGCATGGTCTTCTTCAGCCACGAGGGACATACACACACCCACTTCAGGAGTAATCACAGACTCATCTAGAACATTATTTGTGTAATAGAAGGAAGCCTATAGACCCCTTCTCAGAATAATGCTTTTAAATGCTTAAAATAAAATATACAGATCTACAAAGGAGGCCAATTATATGGAAATACAGCTATCAATTTTTTAAAAAACAAATTCTCAAACCTCCCCCTCTCCTACCCAGAAATCTGTCCATGCACTTATTAGGTGTCCATGAACCACAGGGTCAGAATCCCTAGACTAGAGAAAGGTGATTAAGTAGTCCAGTTAGCAATTAGGTCTTTGAAAATAATGACAAAATTTTCCCCTCACAGGTATCTAAAGAACAGATCTAACACATTCTCTAAAGAATTTCATAAAGGAGCTGGCATCCTAATTAGCCTAAGAAGCAGTAACCAGAAAAGAGGGAAAAATAAAATCTGTCTGTAATAATAGGATTTCAAGGACCATTCCTGATACATAGCGAGAAGTGAATATAACTCAACCCTCTAAATTTTGTAGAATTCCTCTGAGATGAGACAGGCTTCTATTGTCCTGGAAAACACAAACTGGAACAGTTTTGTATTTTGTCTCTCTGGCACCAGCAACTAACTATTCTATCTAATTCAACAAACATTTTAAAGCATCTACTATGTAAAAGATACTATGTTGGGGGTAGGGGAGGAGGTAGAAAGATAATGGCAAAACCTGTTCACTCCAGAAAAGCTTATAGTCCCCAGGAGGTGGGGCTGGGACAGTGGGGAAGAGATAAACATGCAAACATACAAAAAAGCAAGTAAACAAAATTCATGCACAAAGTAAAACAAAGTAATTTCAAAAGGGAGAGAACACTTGTAATTTGGGGGGTTTACCAATTTGATGCCTTGCACATTATATGTACTACATAAATGCTTATTAAATGAATGAATAGTAGCTTTCAATACCTTCAGTGCCCAACGGCAAGATCAAAAAAGATATTGCAGTTGAGAACCCAAGTGTGTCTAGTGACAATTCTGCCTTCTGTGTTCCCAGATTTCATTTGCTGTCTCTTTGAACCTGGGAGTGGCTACTGCTGACCAGTTCCTACAATTTCTCATTTTGTCTAAAATCTTAATATGCTTTCCATCCTTTTAAGAATTAAAAATTGTCATATTCCTAAAGGCAGAATTACCTTCTTTTTTTTTTTTTAAGGATCTTTCTATCCAAGAGTTGGAAATTTGGATATGAGAGCATAGGAGCATTATTTACATATTCCATTCTTGGCCTTACCCACCTTCATAGCTCTAAATATTGTTGTGTAAAACACAGCTTTATTTATTGATTTCATTTTCACTTGTGTAAATTTTTCCCTGGAATAGCAGCCTTCATACAAAGGCTGTAACTTCAGTCTTCAAACTTATGGCAGGACTACAAGCTTTAAAACAGAATAGAGTGGATTCCTTTTTGTTCTGGAGAACTCTAATTTCATTCAGCTTCAGAGGCCCTGGGTTCCAATCTCAATTCTGTTACTTAGGACCTGTGTAGCTTGGACAAATTACTGCATCTCTTTGGGCCTCAAGGTGGTTTTTTTTTTAAAATCTGTGAAGTGAAAGAATCAGATTATGATCTCTCAAGTTCCCTGAGTCTCTAAGTCTTCAGTCTTGAGATTATATGTGATATGTATGGCACTATACTAAATGATTTCAAGAGATACAAAAGTATTAGACATGATCCCTCACTCCATAGAGCTTATATGTGAATGCTAGAGATCCAGCTAACATATATGAAATAATAATGAAGATAATATGAAATGCTGTAGGAATTTAGAGGAAATGGAAATTAATTGGTGCTCTTAATACAGGAACTCCCTCTCCAGCCCCACTTTGCCACCTCCTCCTCTATTTGGGGTAAGAAATGGAATAGGAGACTCCAGAGTTGTCCCTGTGTAGTAGGAACACAGCTTTTGAGAGGGCACATCATTCCAGAATTAATTGATTAGACTATCTCAGTCAGCAGCACATTTATTTTTGCAGTTACATGTATTTTCAGCTGATAGATCATCACCTTCTGCTGCCAAAAAAAAATAAAGGAAAAAAATGTAACATTACCTACCTTTGAAAATGTGGCTTTTCCCTAAAATGTAGCAGCTATGCAGTTCAAAAGCAATGTTTAACATTTTCCTTGCCATCCCAATCATCTTACCAACCTTTCCTTCATATGTGAATATGGTTATCTCGCAATTCCTCTTCTTTAGCATTTGGAGACCTTACAGTTGTCTCCAACCTGCGTCTCCAGATTGATTTCCTATTAGTCCCCCTCACACATGCTGTATTCCTGCCAGCCCTCTTACAGCTCCTTGTACCTGATATTTTCCCCTCTTTTCTGGCTTTTTTTTTTTTTTTTTTGGCACAGGTCATTTGTTCTCCATGCCTAGAACGTTCTCCCTCTTACAATCACTAACTCCATTCAAGTTACAGCTCAAGTCACAACTATCTCCCGCACTATGCTTTTCATTATCCCAACAACTGTTAGTGCTTCCCACCCCACCTTTCCAAAACAACTTTGTAAATATATCATATTTACTCATCTGTACACATCTTTCCTCTTATGGAATGTAAGCCCCTTGAGGACAGGAACTGTTTTCATATTTGTCTTTGTATTCCCAGAGCTTAGTACAGTGACTAGCACATAGCATGTGCTTGATAAATGCTTGTTGAATTGAACTGAATTTCTTGTCCCTCTTTCATCCCAGCCCTCTCTTTAAAAAAGTCCAAGGTTTCACATTCTGTTGTTTCAGACCTGGGTGAAGGACAACCTATTAGCCACTAGAGGGAGGCAGATAATATAAGCATGGTAAAGACCAGAAAGTGCCCATCTGAGCTCCTTGTCTTTGCCTCCTAGTAACCTGACTGCCATCACCAACAACAATGAACATCATTGAATGTCTACTCCGTGCAAAGCATTGTGTTAAGTGCTTCTGGACACCACCACCCCAAGTGGCCACAGTGCCTTACACAAAATAGATTTATTGATTGATTGTTTGTTGAATGGCTAAATACAAAACCATATAATCTGGGATCCAACCCTTCTCTTTGTCCAAAGACAAAGGTGGTTTGAATAATGACCTCTATAGAAGGAATGTGGCGATAGAAGGTACAGAGAAGGTAGTAGATAGTTTCATAAGGATCATTTGAAATGTCTTTTTACTTTGTTTTGTTTCATTCAAAATCCATTTATTTCAACCAGTATTTATTAAGTACACACTTTGAACAGAAGGAGTACAACATTGATTAATCCAATGAAATAACAAATACCAAAATTCTTAATAATGTAGAGTGCCACTCTAGGTGCCCAGATGCATAAAAATTTAGAAAGAAAAAAATGTTTCTTGCCATTAGCCCTACCCTCAGAGCTAGTCAAATGAGAGAGGTAAGACAGAGAGCCACTGACTCATCATAGAAATCAGAGTATAATAACATCAAAACCAAGGTACAAAAAAGATACTATGAGAAATCAAGGGACACTACTTCTGATTGAGGAGATGAGGAAAGGTTTATTGGAATAGTTTGCACCTAAGCTAAACCTGAAAGCTAGATTGGAGCTAGACCTTGACTTCAACTGATGGAGGAGACTTGGTGGGGACCGAGAAGGGGAGCGTATTCCAGGCGTCTTGAATGGCATGAGCTACATCACAGACTCAGAAAGGCATAGCAATTATTCCAATTTGACTGGAACACAAAACGTATGAGGGAAAATAGTAATAGATAAAGCCAGATAGGTTGGAGTCAAATTGTGGAGGACTGTAAGCCCCAGGACAGACCGTTGTATTTACCACTAACCTTCCTAAGCACTCTGATGGATTCATACTTAAGAATAAATGGTAGTTCTTTCCACCAGAGCATTTAAGAGTGCTCAGGACACTCAGGACATCTTGTCCATAGATGTTCAGTGTTAGTATCAGGGATGTCATTCATAAGGTACAATAGAGCACAAAAGTGATTCATCAGCTCTCATCATTTAGATTTAATATTCTTTCCTCTCCCTCCCCCCGTTTTATCTTGTTTTAAAACTGCATACAGGTTCACCTGCAACTTCAGGTTACTATGGTGTTAGAAGATCGTTTCTATCTGACTCGGATTTCCACAACACTAAACAATTTTCGAATGATGGTTACCAATCAACCCTGACTAAACCTTTTTCCTGTGAGTCCTCCACAATGCAAAATTACCCCCCGATCCTGGATTCCTACTTTTCCGAGCCCTATGGAGACTACCGCCCAGCAGCTCTAACCCCCAACACGAGCTCTCTCTTCGGTGCTTCGCCCTTGCCCCCGCCGCTTCTACAATCACATTTTCCTAGTGACTCCACCCACTTCGTCTTTGTGAGTATTCTGAGATGCTGGGAGAGTAAATTGACAGCGGGTGAATTCCTTGCAGATCACCAACCTGTCTTACAATCAAGTTGGGGAATTCACTGAGGCTGCTCCAACGCTAACCAGTGAGACAGTCTCTCACAAAGAGACTTTTCACCCAGGATTGATTTGTTTTCTTCCAGGCCGACTGAATTACACGCCACCCCCTATACTCCCCAACCCACCCCACCCCACTATTCCCCAAGCTCAGCAAACACTGTGTGTGCTGCGGGACGCTGCTTATACATTTTAATGCAGCCTCAGAAGCAAGTGATCATAGTAGGGCACTGCCTAACACTGACTACCACAAGGATACTCACTGAGGGAAAGCCCTTCTTAGAAATTGGTTTCAAACTCCTAAGAAAAAAGATTCATCCAGTAGACAAATGCTCATTCATTATTCTTGTCACTATATTAATAAATAATGGATTTCAGAGATTTAACAAATTTGAATTCATGGCGAAAGGCAGTGTGGAGTAGTAAATAGAGCCAGTCTTAGAGCCTGGGAAGACCAGGGCTTAAACCCTAACTGCTGCTTTGAGTGATCAGTACTCTAGGCAACTACCTATCTAGGAGTAAGTGGTAGATGGAGTCACCTGGGAATTCTCTAAAGCAATGAAACCACAGGTCCAGTTCGGATCACTATGCCTGAATTCATTGTAAAGAAGCACTCCCACCTTATGTTACAGATGTGAACATTGAAAGACAATTCAAGTGGTGTCCCCAAAATATTAAAGGAAATAGCATGGGGATTCTGGCCTGCAAAGATTATAAACCTCCTATCTGTAAAAACTTTGAAGTAAGCCATGTCTTTCATCTCAACATCTCTCTTCCCCTCAGGATCCTTAATTTCCCTGCCCAGTTCCTGTCCTTCACATCATCGCTGTAGTCTTCTCTTTTTAACTATCATAATCCCTGCTAAGGCTGTAAACTCTGATAAAGACTTAGAGGTGTTATCCTCTCAACAGTATTTGCATTTTAACCAAGCATTCTTGAAGACCGAAAAACCTTCAGGGATGAAGAAATCTTTAATAGAATAGTTTTAGACAGAGGAAAGAGGAAAGAGATAAAGGGGGAAAAGTCCTTTCTGGATCATACAAGAGTAAGTAGCTACTTTATTTATATGAAAGGCTAGCTCCAGCCTTCAGTCATGTTCAGTGTGTGGCACTGGTCTCAAGGATTTTAGACATCTAACAACATACCAAAGATGTCAGGGAAAACAAAATAAAAAGTTTCATTTTGTTCCTTTATTCCTTTTCCCTGGGAGGGAGAGAGGAGAGCAATGCATAGATAGTAAGTGCAAATCTAAATTAGGAAATGAAATAAACCTTTATAGAAACAAGACAAACTAACAAGTGGGTTAAAAACTAGGGCTCCATCTAGCAAAGAAAAAATAATAAAGTTTCCTTTCTAGACTGTTTGCTTGCATGGGATATTTGGTGGGGAATTCCTAGATATGAAAATGTAACTTCATTTCCTGCCAATATTCAGCAACTTTTCTCATTTTTTTTTCTTAGAGGGACTCATGGGAGCAGACAGTGCCGGATAGCCTTAACCAGCCTGATGTGGCATCTTCAGATCCACTGCAGACTCTACCAGCTGGCACCAATTGCCTTTCACCACAGGAATCTGGAAGCCCCTCTCAACACAGAAGCTCTGGTTGGGGAGCTGGTCTCCCAGGAGCTCAGTCTTACTCACTGCATGCCCTGGAGGACCTGCATTATACATCATCTTACCCCACTTCTTCTTCCTACTCTTTCACACCTTTTATGACTGTGACCAATGACTTAACTCCCAAGGTGATTCAACTTTCTTCAGAGGAGTCTCTGGATACAACCTCTCTTCATGAGAATCCATCCTGGACAAAGGACGATGGGACTGGTGTATGGGGGTCCTATGAATGTCGAAGAGCTTACTGAGAAAGAAAATCTCATTTGTAATAATGTTTTCAAATGCTGATGTTTTCACTCAGTAAATATGTCTGTCAGTTCATTCAAAGACTAATTTTCAAGAGATGTAGTAATTGTTTTGTTTTGTTTTTCAAAGAGTACCAAAAAGTCATCTGACAGAGGAATGCTGATATATACACAATGCAGTGATATATATCTCTAAGATGTCATGCCCTGGGACACTGGCAGTCCATCCATGGGATGTATATCATAGGACTTCTAGAGCAGTCAACTGCCTTTTGGTACCTCTATAATTCTATTACCAAGAAAGATCTATTTCACATTGAATTCTACTGTAGAATTAGTCATTGCATTGCAGTAAAATTTTACTACATATATATATTCAGAAATTTCACGCTGAGGGCAGAACTATTTCTTGACACCAATACTTTCATTAATGGACATCAAACCAATACATGTCATACAACATGCTGATTTTCATGTGCAATCTATTATATTGTTTGTGAGGTCCATGTCATTTAATATAAAATAGTGTTCTTTGAAGTTGGCTTCAGAAAGACCTATGTTCAAATATGCCTTAGACACTCATTTGGTGATCATAGACAAGTTTCTTAACCTCCGTGGGCTTCAAGCAACTCTCTAAAATTTACATACTAAATTATAGGCCAGTTGATCTGTCCAAGTGAAGGGAGATACCACATCTAAGATACCTTTGAAATTGATGTTGTTCTGAAGAAGGAGAAGAAGAAGAAAAGAAGAAGAAGAAGAAGAAGAAGAAGAAGAAGAAGAGGAAGAAGAAGGAGGAGGAGGAGAAGGAGAAGAAAGTGATGATGATGATGGTGGTGGTGATGATGGCAGTAGTGATGGTGATATAGGATCTAACATAGGATAATGGGATAATTTCATATAATATGACTTTAAAGGTGTGGTTTTAAAAGGACTCCTTGGCTCAAGATGAATTTTTTAATATTATTACAAATAGAACCAGATGGGGAGATTCTGGCTTGGCAACTATATTCAGTATACTCAGAAATAGAACTCAGCTCTGAAACACATCTAGACCAGAAACCAGATCAGAAGGAGAGAAGATAAACATCAAAAATAAGTTTCTTTCATTAACATATACATTAATTAACCTGAGGCATTGAACCCCTGATGGAATAAGTATAGAGACTAAAAGTAACAGTGAAATCATAAAATGGGAATCATGTAATCAGAAAAGAATATTGATCAGCAGCAGAAAATACAGATAGCAGAGGTTGTCAACAGGACACAACAGAATGTTTACATAGGAAAGGGAATTAGGACAATGTTGTGATCCAAGAGACTTACATGTAATTATTAGAAGGAATTCTTTGTAGTACTATGACCAGAAGAATATAACTTTCTTTAAAGATTAATAAATTAACATTTTGGTTCACTAATTAGTCTCACTTTGCTTGATGTCTATTAGTTTTTGTAGCTTAATGATCTATGACCACATCATTCCTACTAAGCTTTCATGGCCATTCAAATGAGTAAAGACCTTGCATACTTTGCCTGACACACAAAATGGTGGGTTCCTTTGCTTCAGCCTCTCTCACTCTGGATGACCATTTGTGGGTATGTTATAATGAGGATTCCTGGGATGTATGGATTGGACTAGATGAACCACAAGGTTTCTCCCAGTTCTGTTCCTCTTCTTCCTGCTCCTAATTCAATTTTTGCTCTCCCTTTCCATTTCCCTTTCTTCATCTCATTCTCACCTCTCTATCTTTCCACCTTAATCTCCTCAGTTTAGAATCCACTTTCATCTTCACCTGTATCAACAAAAACTACTTGAAAGCGGGGTTCTTATTTTTTGTATGTTTTTGTTGTTGAATTGTTTTCCCTTTGTATCTGCAGTACCTGACACAGTTCCATAATAAATGTTTATTGACTGATTAAATTCATTCACACAGTGATGGATGACTGTGAACCTTTCCAGGAGCACTTGTTAGCACAAATGTAGTGCTAATTGGTAGAATGTCCAGTAAAAGGGACACATTGTAAGGCTAGGAGCCTTCCCTAAAATCTCAACATCCCCTTTACTTACCCTCCCTTAACCCCCAAATGGCCATCCCTTGGGGAAAAATAAAAAGAAGAATGTGTGATCTTTAGTTCTTGGAGGGCTCAACCTCTTCTGGAGGGAGGAGTTGATAACATTCCCCCCCACCCATCCCCAACACCTGTTCCCTATCTGATACCAAAGATGTTAAATTTTTGTTCCCCCACTTAAAGTGAATGGAGAGAGCCACAAATCCCAGCTATTTAGGAATGGAGGCTTCCTTCCTCTAAGCCAAATAGGATTAGGACCCAACTTTCCTTCCTCTGAACACCTAGGGAAGGGTAAAACTGTCTGGCAGTGGCTCCTTGCACATCTAGCCCTTGAGGGTAACTTACTCCTCATGGAAAAGAGAAAGGAATTGGTCCCTCTATGCATTCCACCTTCTGGACTGGGGGTACTATAGGGAAGAAGCAAATTCTTGCTCCATTCAATCTCTCTCTTCCCTTCAGCTAACCCTAGAAATTGGTTTGGCTGTATAAAAGTAGTTGCAGTCATTTACTTGAGCTATTTACCCTGTAATCATGCAGCAGTATCATGATTTTGCATATCATTAATTATTCACATTGTTATAAGCTGGACCCGAGGTAAGTGTACAGACTGGAACAGAGACATGGTGCTCACCAGTCACTAAAGATCTATCCAAGTATATCAATCAATTAACAAGTATTTATTTTAACACCTACCACGTGCCAGGTGCTGTGCTAGGTATTGGAAATACAAAAGTAAAAGTGAGAGTCCCTATTCTCAAAGAAAGTATGGTAGAACAGGTGAAACCACCCCTTCCCTTCATGAACAGAAAAGAGATGCAAAGTAATGCTAAGGAGAATGGGGGGCAGAACCATGAATCAAGCTAGAGAGTCGGAACTGAGCCTCTGTGGAAAAGAGGAGTTCTAAGAGGTGATAAGAAGGTGGGAGGACATTATAGGTACTGGGGACGGCCAATAAAAAGGCCCAGAGATGAACGATGGATTCTGGTGTGTAAGGAACTGTTTAGCTTGACCATAGTATACGTGAAGGAGAGTGATTTGTAACAAAGCTGAAAGGGTAGATAGGGGCCAACTTGTGGAGATTTTAAATACCAAACAGAGTTTGTATTTGCTCCTTGAAGTAATAAGTTGGCCCTGGAGTTTATTCAGGATGCCTTCCCTAACCCGTCTTGATTTTAGTGCTTTCCCTCTTTTAATTATTTGGTATTTATCCTGTACATAGCTTACTTTGTACATATTTGTTGTTATGAAGCCTCCCCCTTTAGATTGTAAACTCCTTGAGGGTAGGGATTATCTGCTGCTTCTTTTTGTATCCCCTGCACAGTACCTGGCACGAGATAAGCACTTAGTAAATGTTTATTGGATATAAAATAACTGAGTGTCATGGAATAGTGGATGGAGAACTGCTCTAAGAGTTTGAAAGGCCTGGCTTTGTGACCCTGATCAAGCCTCTCAGCCTCGGAGAGCTCTAAATATCTCTCTAAGATATAAATTGAAGAGCAGGTACCATACAGAATTGGTAGGGATAGTTTCCTGATACAGAAATTCCCTAAATCAATGAAATTACAAGTGCAGACCCTATCCCTATAAAAGAACTGACATCTAAAAGCACCACTTATTTCTACCCTGGTCCTTTGCATGAACTATATCTTTTTTTCTGTATCCAAAATTAACTTGGAAAATGGAAGCCTATGCAGCAATTCTCAATTATCTGTTCTAAAAGAGGAGGAATAGTCATGCACAGATGTTTAGAAGAGTGAATATTCCTGTGAATATGTATATATTTATGTATACATGTATTTATTTATTCAAATATGTGTATGTATATAAGAGAGAGAGAGAGAGAGAGAGAGAGAGAGAGATCTTTGGAATGTTTCTGAATTACATATATTTGGATCATGGCTATGTGCAATGGTCTTGAAATTTATAAAATTTCTCCCCTCTTCCCAATTACCCCAAATGAAACCATGCTCCAAAAATCTTACTAAGAAAGTGATTTAAAAGAAGAAGGAGGGGGAAATGGAGGAGGCTATCCACCTTCTCTGTCCTGCTTTTCATTCAATTTCTACTATCAGCATGCCTGGCACATAATAGATGTTATAAAAATGCTTATTTCCCTTTCCCTTCTCTCCCCTCTTCTAAGGAGGATCATAGTCTGGCTATATGTGATATCTATATGTGATAAAAAAAAAAATGCAGGGTAGCAACAAAGGTCAAATCCCACCAGTTCTTTGAAAAGCCTTTGTGAGGTTTGTTTCCAATACCATCACACCTCTACCATTCTGCTTGGTTCCCAACCTCCCCAGTGTCAGTCCTTTAAGGTACTTATAGCCTAAACTGCAGTTACACAAACTACACAACTAACTTTGGAAAAAATCCACCTTTAGCTCCTGTCTCCCCAACCCTCCTGCATTCACTTAGTAGCTGGAGTAGGTGCCACTGAGAGGATGAGCCTTGTATTTGATGATAGTGAATGCTGAGTGGGATAGAATAATGACACAAGATAGGCATGGATGGATTTTGACCTAGATCCAGGATAACATTAAATTATATTTCCTCTCAAACTAGACCATTTCCCAAACATCCCTGTTACTATCAAGGGCACTGCTATCCTTCCTTACACCCAAGTTTTCACTATCTCATGTCATCTTAGATTTCTTGGCCTTCCTCACCCCCATATATCCAATCCATAGCCAAATCTCATTCATTTTCTCCTCACCTTTTTCATATCTCCTCCCTTTTCTGCATTCACACAGCCACCACTCCAGATTAGGCAGTCTTCTCCTCTTAGTTGAACTATGACAATAGCCTTCAATTGGTCAAGTCTCTTCCTTCAAGAATCTATCATCCACAGTTGCCAAAAATAATTTTTCAAAAATACAGGTCTGACCATGTCACTCTTCTACTCAATAAACTCCAGTGTCTCCTTATTGACTCTTAGAGCAAATATTTCATCTTTATATCACCCTTTTAAAATTTTCTATTTTTGTATATTTTAAAATGGAAATTATTAGCACCATAATACATATATTTACATATATATCATAAATAAGTCCATATAGACATATTGGAATGCATGCTCAAAAGTGTTTTAATGTGCTATCAAAAAAAAGTTTGGATATCATTGTTCTATTTGATGCTAGAGATGAATCTGTCCCCCTGATGCAAAGTTTTAGCCTGAGAAAAATGGATCTCTTCCTTTCCTCACTCTTTCTCTCTTTCCCAACTTTCCCCCCTCCACCTTGCACACACCTCTCTCTGTCTCTGTCTCTCTCTGTGTCTCTCTGTCTCTCTCTCTCTCTCTCTCTCTCTCTCTCTCTCTCTCTCTCTCTCTCTCTCTCTCCCTCCTTCCCTCCCTCCCTCTCCCTATCCTTTGCCTCATACCTCTCAGAACAGAAGGGGTTCTAATTAATTGTTTCTGAATAAAGGGCCTTGCCCTTCTCTTCCATTCCAGCTCCTGATAAGATTAGGGTTTACAGTGTTGGATTAAGAGTAAACAGAGATAGTGATGTTAAAGTACTAAAATAAGCAAATTAAATCATGATGCCAAGTTGAAACCAAGATTTGCCCATGCAAAAGATACAGTGTGGATAATCCTCCCTTAGATCATAGGAGTAACTTTACAATACATAGTTGTACATGTTTGTATTTCTGCACAATGCTCCACAATCCCAAAAGAATGAGAGAAGAAAACCACACCTTTACTTCTGTGTTTAATAAATAACCTTTAAAAGATTATTTTGATTTGCTATTATCTGAATAATACCATATGAATATGCTATTGTAGTAAAGAGGAAAGACTAAGAAATTTTAATAAGAAAAATACATGCCTAAAATTTTTATGATCATTTTATATAATGTATAACTATGTGTATAATCCACGAAAAAGCCCAGCTATCCATTAAAAAAGCTAAACCCCAAAATGATATATGAACTGTGACTATAAAGTGATGAGAATATTCTCAAAAGATACACTAAAATCACCCTCATCGTAGCAACAATTTGCGTAGACTATGCTTGAAATTCATACTTTACTCATTGTCTATGTTTATGACCTTATTAACATCAACAAGAGTTGACCAGCTTACTACTGAATCACAAAGAAATGTAAAATGTGCCCCTTTTACTAAACTGCCACCACAAAAGCTAAAAATGAGCAATACTTTCTTTAAGACCAGTTTAAAAGTTTTCTTAAGATTTAACATTAGCCAAACTTTAAAGCTAATGTGAGGATAAAACAGCTAATGTTGATATTAGCTAGAATTGGGGATTTGTTGACAACATCATAACTTATATATAGTTACTGCATTTCTACTTGAAAGGTTCAGAAAATCCGAATTAATAAAAGTATGTAATAATACAGAAAATTGCTTCAGATGATCAATTATTTGCTATCCTATAACTTAATATTAAAAGTTTTATAAGAAACAGTTTTCCAGTTTCAGCATTATCTCTGAATGGTTGTAAAGGGTATACATGGTGTACACTTAAGACTTAGAACATAAGGGCTCTGGTAAATTTATTTATAATAACTATCTCATATTTGATAAATTTTAAAGATGTATATTAATGATATATTACTTAAAATAAATTATAAAGGTTTATTAATCATAATAATGGTGATATTTACACATAAGATCAGCAGCTCGGTGGTGTAGGGGACAGAGTGCCTGTCCCAGAGTCAAGAAGACTCATCTTCTAAGTTCAACTCCACCCTCAGACACTTGCTAGCTGTGTGACCTTGGGCAAGTCACTTAATCTTATTTGCCTCAGTTTCCTCATCTGTAAAACAAGCTGGAGAAGGAAATGGCAAACCACTCTAGCATCTTTGCCAAGAAATGACCCCAAGTGGGGTAACAAAGAGTCGGACATAACTGAAATAACTGAACGACAACAAAAATACCCAAGGCCATGATGTGGAGGGTGAAGACCTAGATCTGTGATTTAATTTGCAAAATTCCCATCAGGAATCCCCAACAATGCCACTTGTCATGCGCCCTGATATTCACAACACTAGGGTACTTGTTGCCTGTAGCATTGAGAGGTGAAGAACTTGCTCAGGATCACCCAGCAAGACAAGACCTTAACACAGCTCCTCCTAACTCTTACCCCAAACCCCAACAAATAGAAAAGAAGACTAAGGAATGGGGCAAATCTTAATCAATCAATCAATAAACATCTATTAAATGACTACTATATACCAGACACTGTATTAAGCTAAATATCATTAGGAAATGACATTTTAATACTCAGAATAATAATAAATAAAACATAACTCTCCAAAATGAATACCTTAAGTAGCATAACCCACCTGAGTTAGACATAAACTGATTTAGTTAAGAGAAATTGGGCACCTGCATGCAGGGCAAAATAATATCTTATCAAACATTTGCCCAAGAAAGAAATTCTCATGGAAAAAAATGAAAATTCTTTTGCCTCCTGGGTTTGTGAGTATACATTTCATAAAAATGATTAATCATTGGCCTTCAATTTCCTCCTATTAATTACTTTTGAGGGGCTGAGAAGAGAAGTCTGGTCCTGAAATTTTATCAGCTTGGGGTAATTCCCCGAATGGAAACTGACTTCAGGATTCATGCAGCTCAGCAACTTATCAAATAATAACAATACTTGCTAGCATTTAAATAATGCTTTTAAGTTTGCAAAGTTCCTTACAAATATCATCCCACTTTATCCTTACAACACTGGGAAGTAGGTACTATTACCCCCATTTTACAGATGAGGAGACTGAGACAATTTAAGTGACTTGTCCAGGGTTATAAAGTTAGTGTCTTACTGGCTCAAAGTTCAGTTTTCTATCTAATGAGCCACCTACCGAGCTGCCTGTATCCATTATACCACCTAGCATCTGTAACTTAAGTCTTAGAAATTTGCCTAGGAACACTAAGACACCAAGTGATTTCTATAATCGCACAACCAGTAAAAGTCAGAATATACTAGAGCCCTTATCTTTCTGACTCCAAGGCCAGGACTCTTATCTATAACATCATCTTACTCTGAATAATGAATGAGGTGGTTGTTGGGCATTATGTGGCATCCAAATGTCACATTCTAGACCAGAATCTGGCATCTGTGAGCTTTAAAAATATATGTTCTAGTTCATAATCTGGTGACTGCGAGCTTTAAAAATATATGTATACTGAATTTTTTATTTCAATATAATTGGTATAACTACAATCACCTGTAATCGTGTGTGTTTTATTTAATGCATTTGAAAATGTTAACCTGAGAGTGGGGTCCATAAGTTTCACCAGACTTCCAAAGGTGTCCATGACACAAAAAAGGTTAAGAATGTCTAGCCTGAGGGTCCAGTGAATAATTGTTTATAATATATCCAGAATTTCATCACTTTTTTTAAATTTAGTGGTGTATCAAGTTAATATTTTAAAATGTTTACAATTTATATAACTTATACTTAATAAAAAACTGTTTATATTAATTTATAAATCTATATTTTAAATTTTGCATTAATACAGTACAATTAATTTAATACAAGCTTGAAAGGACCAAATCATGACCTACCTTTAAAAACTATCATATTTGAAATCTGAATATCTATATGTTTCCCATTCTGCTACAAATGTTACAAAAAGTCATTGGCACATAATAATTGAACATCAACACAAGATTAAGCCTCACACATTTTAGTAGACTGCTGAGTTTGAAGTTTTATAAAGAAATACATAGTATCCTTTGTTGTTCCATGTCTCGGTTGATAGTGTATCCACAAGGGGGCGACTATTAGGATTTGCAGTTCTGAAGTTATGTCATACATGGGATAGTTGAGGAGCAGTGAACTGCTCCTCTCCAAATAAACCCTACTCCAGCATCATGGCATAGTTGAAGGGTCGTCACACATTGAAAGGAACGTTTATTCTTTGTTGCTTCAGAATTCAGTCCAACATGTGGAAGCTGCCTAGAAACAGATTTCAACATAAGGAAAAAACACAATTTGAGTGGTCCATTCCTGAGAAAGTTACACTTCTGGAATTGGAGTTCTGAAAGCCTGGGTTCAAATCTCACCTCTTACATATATTAACACAAGCCTAGCCACAAGCAAAGCCCTTAAGCTGTCCAGGCTCCAGTTTTCTTAATTATGAAAAACAGAATAATAAGACCCATAATACCAGCCCCAGAGAATTGTTGTGAGGCTCAAATGAGATAATACATGCAAAGCATCTTGCCAGCTTCAAACTCCTTTAGGTCAAAGACTTAGAGCTGTAGGAGACTCTCAGATGTGGTCCCATCAACTCAATTTACAGATGTGGGAACTGAGGCCAAAAAAGAATCCTTGACTTGCACAAGGTCACACAGGTAGTAATTAGCCAGGACAAGGTCCAAACCCAAGCCCAAAGCCATCATCTTTCCCAGTTTTAATGTTATCCTTATTATTTAAACACAGTCCAGGTAACTACCCATCACAAATGTCATAGAAGGGACTCTTGCATTGAAAGTGGTTGGACTGAATGATCTTCAGACTCTAAGGTTTTATTATTTTACATGTTTTCAAAGTAAGCTGAAGAATTCAATGTAACTCTCTTCATGAAGATTATTTTTAATCCTTCACAACCTTTAGGGCTGAGAGGTCTATTTAACAGGGACTCTTTATTGACACTAGAGGTGGCAGTAGGCTCACAGATGAGTAAATGAACATTCCTCTGAGTCTTTTGGAAAATAGCCCTACTAATCAAAGCAGAATCTGCAGCCTGAACACATGTTTGACAATTCTCTTGCTTCCACATTGATTAACAGCATGCCCCCTCTCCATTTCAGCATATGCTGTTTGTTTGCTTTTTTATCTCTACACACCTTCACAGATTTTATGACTATAACAGATAAGAAATGAAGAAAATTTAGCTTCACATATCACAATGATATGATTAGAGCACAGGATTATAGGATTACCTATCACTCCAAGGCTGGAAGAGACTTTACAGGCCAGCTAGTCCAACCCCCTCGTTTTACAAATAAGGAAATCAAAGCCTCATGGAGGTTAATTGACTTGTCTAAAGTCACACAGTAATGAACAACAAAAGCAGGATATGAACCCAAATACTCTGATTCTAGAACCAGCGTTCTGAATATTTCATCTTTTTTTAAATGTATTTATTTTATTTTTATTAATGGAATAAAACAAGCATTTCCAGAACATTGTATAATAAATAATACGGTTGCACATGAAACTACAAATCTATTATGTACAACTTGCTATTCATTTTAAATATAAAAAATTATAATGTACTTTTTTTTCTTTTTTCCTTCTCTCCCCACTCCTTCCTCCCTAGAGATGGCTACCATCTTTTTTTAAGTATCTCTCCAGTGGCAGTATTAGAACAGGGACTACTCCTCCAGGATATGACAGACATTTGGGCTTCTTCTTCAGCAAAAAAGGTTCTCCCTTCCTCTGCACCAACACCTCTTTCACACCCAAAGGTTTTATCACTCTAATAACATTGGGAATGACTGTGTAACCAATTGTAGAAACAATTGCAGCCAAACAAACTCCCATTCATCCCAAGAGGCAAAAAAAAAAAAAAATCCTCTCCAATTTTGATCTCAGGCCTGGATATCCTGTTTTCTGAATCAATGGCAGGTAAGCTCACTGGTCAGGAAACCTCCATGCTGCAAAGGTCACAGAGACAGGCAGCCACTTGGCCATTTTTATTACAATTGCCACTGACTCAGGTAGGGCACAGTGACCAATAGCTCCCTGAATAGGTAACAGGCAAGGAGGCCTAATGATTTCTCTCCAATAGATGCTGTAACTCCCATGGAATGTCAGGCAGGTGCTTTGTCTTGTTTAAAGGAAGTAACATAGACACAGCAATTTCCTTCTTGAGGCTCAGAGCCCACACCATAATGGAGTAATAGATTCACAGATCCTCCTGCTTCAGTCACAAAGCAGTCAATCTCAAGGCAGTGTTCCATGTCCAGGGACAGAGGAAAAGTGGATGCTAACAGAGACAGAGATAAAGGCAGAAAAAGTGACAAGAAAAGGTGAGGAGCAGGAAGAAATGGAGGGGGAAAAAACTTCTAAAATGAGAAAAAAGGAAGAGAGAGAGAGCAGGCAAGAAATGGGGTTGGCACTGAAGACTATTGTATCTGCAGTGTCTTAAACAAGAGGTAATTTGGTACAGTGCAAAATGAGCTGATCTTGCAGTCAGAAAACCTGCATTCAGGTTCTGGCCCAGCCATTTGCTATATGTGTAACCTGGGGTAAATTGCTTCTTGAACCTCTCAGGGTCCAAGATTTGTCAAATGCAAAATGAAAGGGTTGGATTTGAGGATTTGTAAAGTCCCTTCTATCTCTATATCTATGATTTTAGAAGGGACCTTAATGATGCCCTCATCCAACTCCCCCATTTTATAAGTGAAGAAACTAATAGGAAAAGCAGAGAAATAACGAGAGGCAAAAGGAGAGAAGAGGTCGAACATGGGGCTCTTAACATTAAGAGGATGCTGGTGTTTCTACTGGTAAATCAGAAAATAGCCCCAAGTCATGATTTGGATGAATGGGAAAAACCTGAGCTTAATCTGGCCACCTCAGCTCTCAGTGCCTGCTCTTGCAACTAAGAGATCTGTTCTCAGTGTTCATCATAGGGTAGCCTGAGATAAGAAAACATGTAGGATGCTTAGGAAGTTAGGTTCCTTAGAGCTACGGACGAGAACCCTAGGGTTCAGCCGGGCTGGGAGAAAGGAAGGTTCTTCTCACTATACAAAGTCCCCACTGCTAAACAACCATGTGGGACACTCCATCCCCCTCCTACCTGATCTCTGCTATTTCCAGGACATAAGTCCAAGTGTGAGCAAATTTCAAGTTAAGGCCCAAGAGCTGAGTGCCATGTTAGCGGCATACCCAGTATTTCTCCCTCTCCATCTCCACATCCTTTTCTCTATATTTGACCAGTTTAGCAGGCATTCAGCAACAAAGGTGTTCACTTTTAGTAGTGTGGAGAAGCTAATAGTGACCTGCAACTCCTGTTTTCTCTTTGGGGAATCTGTCAGGCTTTTTTACAAAGATAACCCCACCCTATCCCCTCGAAGCCTTCATCCCTTACACCCTCCCTTCTCTCACCCTCTTTCTCTCCCTGAGACTGGGAGAGAGTTTAGCCCAAGGCTAACTGCATCACTTCTCTGTTAAAACCTTTTGGCCTGAGACTATTGCTGCTTCTCCAGTCTTCCTGTGTAGCTGGATCAAGCTAATCTAATCTCCCTGTGGAGAAGGCAGTCAGCTGGGGGCTTATATAGCCCTGAGAAAGCTGTCTCTTGCCTGACATATCTCTCAGTGAAAAAATGAGACGGGAAATATAAATCTTTGTCACTTTTTTTCCCCAGATAAAATAAATGGAAACCAAGCTTGTCAAATGTTTCTTGGTATATAGGACATCTGAAGTTGGGAAGGCAGAGCTCACAGAGACCTATGGAAAGAGAAAATATTTTATAAACAAGACACACCAATCTCAGAAAATAACAAGAGGGCGAGGCCAGACTGCATCCCCAGCTCCATAGGGAGGAGCAAAGGGTCTTAATGGGCAGGCAATCTGTGCTGAAAACTATGGCATTTGAGGCCCAGGCTGAGAGTAGGGGTGGAAAGGGGAGGGAAACCCGCACGTGGGCCAGGAAGAGCAGGAAGGAGACGAAGCCTAGAGATGTGGCCTGGGCTTGGACCTGAGGCCTCTGAGAGTGACACACAGTGGTTTCCTGACCTACTCCACTCCCTAGCAGCCATGTTTGCTTCCCTCAGTCTTGTGATTTGTCCTTTAACTGGGATAGTGGATGCAGGAAGGCCTCTGACCAGTCAGTCTGGTCCAGCATGGTCCTAGGAAGCAGACCAGAACACTTGGGGCCCAGGCCCTGCCTCCCAGACAGAAATAGAGAGTATCTTTGAGAACATCAGCTCTATTTGTGGGAAGGTGGGCAAAACACTCAAAATGAAGCAAAAGCAGGGTCCAGGACCCTCAACAATGTCACCCTCTGTTTCTCCGGACCCTCCATGGGGTTTCTGTGTACAGGATTTCTGCAGAAGATAGTCCATTTTGTTAAGCCTTTGAATATTCAAATTGAAAGTATCGCGCAATCATTGATTGTCAAATCATGGGTTTCTAGAGGTTTTAAATACTTGGCATGAGGGGGGGAAAACTCAAACCTATACCCGAAGGTATAAAACATTGATTCGGTTTGTCTCCAGCTCCAGGGGGGCCAGTGCAGCCAGAGGGTTTGTGAAACTTTAAAAATGTTGCATCTTCTCCTTCTCTCCCAGCACAGGAGCCTGCCTCGAAGCTGAGTTTCCTGCAGCTGCAGCATCCAGCCACCGTCCCAGCTGTTTCCACAGGATGTCGGGTAACCTGGGGCTGCTGCTCCGGGGGACAAGGTCGAGGGGTACTGGGGTGCTAGGACTCCACCACATTTCACTGTTTTTGCCTGGGCAGGACAGAAAGGGAGAAAGCAGTCAGTGAATGTCAGGGAGAGCTAGGGAGTAAGAAGGTCATGCCTCGTGCCGGGGCCGCCTCCCCGGGGTGCCCACTCCATGGGGCCGGCTCAAGGGGACGGGCGGGGGGATACCGAAACCCCACTGTGGTTCAGGATCTCGGCGCCCCCACCACTCTTCCACCTCCGAGATTCTCCCGGCTCGTTCCCTGGGGACTTTCCGGCACCAGACCTGCTTGCCCAGAACCTGCGGCCGGGGGGAGCTAGAGACTCGCAGCGCAGAGCAGCGCAGCCGGAACCCAGCCGAGCAGTGCGCCGGGACTCCCCTCGAGCGGTCCCCCCTCGGCTCGCTACCAACTACGGGCTGATCGGAGCGGAGGTGGACAGCGCAGCGCAGGGAAGGGAAAGCAGGCAGGAGTAGGGCCGGGGAACCGACAGCAGTCGGCAACTCTGGAGCCCTCATCCATTCCTCCAGGCGGCGGTCTCCCTTTGCCACTTCTTGGGGAAGCGCCCCCGTGCCCAACGCAGGCAGTACCCGGGGGTCCACGATGCCCAACTGTGGTCCCCGCAGTGACCAGGCGAGGCGCTGCCGGCCCTTGAGCCCTAGCCAAGTGGCCAAAGCGCTGCCCGCCCTGGAGCTCAGAGGCCCCTGGAGCCCGGTCCTTCCTAGTGCGGAGCCCCGGAGCCCAGGAGCTCCCTAGGGGGAGCGTCACGGCAGCTAGGCCACCCCTTGGTCCACCTTGCCTTTCCCCGCCCAGCCACAGTGTCCCGACTACTCACAGCGGCTGTGGCTGCTGCTGCGGCTTGGGCTCCCGCGGGGCCCTGGCTCCTTATGCTCCGCGGAGGGCACGGAGTCGATGCCAGCTCCTGCCTTCCTTGGCGCCTGGCCCCCAGACTATTCCTGCTGCTTCCTGCGCCAAGGTCCGCGGTCCTCTTGGGCCACGACAGGGACTCGGGTCCGCGGAGCTAGCCTTTGAGCTCCCGGGCGCCGTGGAGGCTGCGGCGGCAGAGACCAGGCTGCAAGAGGAAGAGAGGGGAAGGGGGGTAGAGAGAGAGAGAGAGAGAGGGCGAGCGAGAGGAGAAGGGGGAGAGAGGAGAAGGGGGAGAGAGGACAAGAAAGAGGGAGGAGGACGAGTCGGGAAGGCACAGGGGCGGCAGAAAGGAGAGCGAAAGAAAAAAAAGATTTAAGAAAAGAGGGAAAGAAGAGTCATCAGAAGAGGGAGGGAGCTCCCAAGGCCACCGTTGAGGGTTCGTTTGTATGTGTGTCCAGTTCCTTAGCCGGCCTGAGGGCAGGGCAGATCTAACCCCACCTGAGTGTTGCTCTGACCTAGGGCTCGCTCACCACAAACAGCCTAGGACAGAACGGACAGAGAGGTTGGAGAGATAACCTGGACTATGCCCAGCCCTCAGGGTATGACACAAAATAGGAGCATCACTCTAGGGTGAGGTCAAAGGTCAACTGCATCTCCACAGCTTATAGGTCCCTCTCCTCTAGGTTATTCTAGATACCCCCCCAAAAAAAGAGAATCAGAGAGTAAGACCTAAGGTTCTAGAGGGGAAATAGGGAAGAGCAAGGCTGGGTTCTGTAGAGAGGAGATGGCTGAAGAGATCCATCAGCTTCTGTTTGGTTTGATTCTACTGTGACCTGTCTGATCACAGTGGCTCTAGTTGCAAAAACCAGCCTCCCTTTAACCTATCTAGACTAAGAGCGCCTTTAACCCTTTACCTATGGCCTTGGGGAAAATTCCCAAAACATTCAGACTTTTTAGACATATAATACCATGTTTAGATTCTCCTTCCCTCTGTAGCCCCATTTCCAAATCTGACCCTTAATCATAGAGAGGCTTTGCTGGGCTCTAATTAATGAACTTTCCTTCAGAAAAACCAAAGGTGTATCAAGGGGTCCGGGTGAAGATCACAGTGAAGGAGCTACTGCAGCAGAGGAGAGCACACCAAGCGGCCTCAGGGGGAACCGTAAGCACAAATCCTTCACTTCCCTTTGGACTCCAGTCCAACACTTGTACTATGCCACTTAGCCCCATCTAGGTTCCAATGACTGAGCATCCTCAAACCCTGAGCCCCTGTTGCCTTTTCTTCTACAAGGGTATGTACAGTTCCTAGCTGCTCCTCATGTTGGGTCTCCCCCACATCCTGATGTCTGCCATATTCACCAAGAAGAGGCAATAGAAAGCAGCAAGAAATGTTATTCCTCGGTGAAAACGTTTGTAAGACAGTCTATGCTCATTCGCTGCCACACTCTGGCCAAGTAATGTTGCCAAGGAAAGTCTTTCCCAGAAACTTACCAATTAGATTTATAGCTATAAGGGAGTGTTGAAATCATCTAGGTCCAAGGGATCAGAAATCTGGAGTTGGATGAGACCTTAATGGTCAGCTAGTCCAAAATCCTCAAATTTTCACAGATGTGAAAATTAAGGTCTCTTGGCCACAGAGAATTTAAGCATCAAACCCAAGATCCCAATCCAGTCCTCTGATTTCAAATCCAGCACAATTTTTACTGCACCACTCATTGTTCCTTTACTGTGTCATGGTACAAAAGAGGAAAGAGGATAAGTGAAATGAATATAGGTATTTAAAATCATACCACTTGGGTGCAAATCCCGTCTTGTGTCCCTGTGTGGCTCTAAGCATCTTAATCTCTCTCAGTTTCCCTTTCTGTAAAATGAAAGGGTTAGATCATATAATCTCTAAGGTTCCTTCCAACTCTAAAAGTATTACCCTAAATTCCTAAACTGCATAACTGGCCTGGAGAGAGGGAATTGACTTGCCCAAAGTCAGAGAAATTAAGAGATATAGGGTTCACACCCAAGTCTCCAAACCCAGAGTTCTTTCTATTAACTATCACGTCATTCAAAAACCATCCTTCCAAAATAGTACTTCATCAGTAAAGATTGCACTCCTCTCTTATTCTTCTACTGTGTGATCTTGGAGGTCATTTACCTCTGAACCATCATTCCTTGAGCCCTCAAGACAGGAAGAAACCTCATTAGCTAAAGGCTAGGTAGCTCAGAACATCCACAGCTGACTTGAAAATTAAGTCATTTGAATGAAGATGGGCCTTGGTAAAAGTGTTAAAGTTAGAACAGAAGAGAGCCCTGGCCCACAGGAGCCTCAGTGGGAAATTAACCCTAAGGTTAAATTAACCCTAAGGGACCACTTGGTTTTTTCTAAAACCACATAGGGAAACAGTGGCTTGTGGTATGTATGTGTGGAGGGGGAGGAGGGGGGGCGGTGTTTAGAGGGGAGGAATTGACAGCTCGGGCTGTGGTTAGCTTAGAGTAGGCCCCAGTCCTTCTCTGATCCATGAGCCCTTCCCAGTGAGAGTTTGGTGCCTACTCTGCTGGTTTGTTGGGGAAAATGTTCTTGTTTTTTGTTATTATTTTTCTCTAAATGTCCATGGGCACAGGCAACCATCTGTCTCTTTCTAGACATTGGCTAATGTGAATAACAATTAAAGCCAGGCGTTATCAGAAAGTGATTCTAAGACAGCCTAGAGTAAAAGTTAAGTAGTACCCATTGAAAGAGCACTGAGTACAAGGCTTAGGTAAGAGTGAGTGCCAGTGAAATACTTGGAGAGCTTCCAGCATATGGTGGCTCCTATGTTGTGCTGAAGTATAATTATTTAATTTGTTTTAAGGCAACACCTGACACTGGAAAGCTAATGCCTCTGTATGCAGGACTTCAGCCAACACAATAATAACACCTTTCATTGGCAGAGTACTCACAATTTTTTTTTAAAAGCATTTTCCCTTACAACAACCAGATGAGGTGGGTAGGGTGGAGATTATTATCCCCATTTTGCAGATAAGGAAACTGATGCTCATAAAGGTTAAGTGACTTGTTCAAGGTCATAGAACCAATGTACTGTATTCTAAGACCAGGGTTCTTGCTGCTATACTACCTTGAGACTTTTTTGGCCTATCACTTCATCTGGTCTGAGTCTGTGCTAATTTTTCTGTCCTAGGGAGATGTCTGGGACACATACCTGGTTGCCATTAACATAGGATATCATTCCTAGTTCAGAGATGGTTGTAGAAGAAAAATTAATTAAGTAAGCAGGAAATTGAAGGTTGAAGAATACTTCAGAACAAAAAATTACCAAGATTTGAGGAGTGAGATTACGGAGAAACCAGGAACTAGCAGCAGCGATCCTAGAGTATCATTTACTAAACTTAGGGGATTTCATAGGATGATGGATATGGAGCTGGAAGAGCAACTAGTCCAAATACTTCATTTCAGAAGATAAGGAACTGAGGCCCAGGAAATTTAAGTGACTTGAGCAAAGTCAGTGGCAGAGTTGGGATTTGAATGAACAGATTTTATCACTTTAAATTCTGACTTCTTTCCACTGTTGCACAGTTTTAATTAATAGGGCACAGTTTGACATCAAACACCATAACTGTATTATAAAGGTCAAACAGGGTTGGGAAATGGAACAGCTGTTGTGCCTTTTTTCTTCCTCTTGTCAGACCCACATGAGGTACAAATGTACATGGGATGAGCCATGTCTAGTTTGTTGGTTAGAAGCAGCTCTGTGAGGCAGCACCTAGGGTACTAGGATGAAGTCATGGAGATCTGACTTCATACTCTTGCCTCAGATACTTACTAGTTGTGTGACCCTGGACAAGTCATTTCACCTCTGCCTGCTTTGGTTTCCATATTTGTAAAATGCAAATAATAGCGCCTTCCTCCCGGGGTTGTTGTGAGATAAAATAAGATATTTGTAAAATGATTTGCAGACTTGAAAGCACAATATAAATTTTTATCCTGCTTCAGGATAGCACTCTAGGGCTCTTTAAAGTTTCTTGTTCAATTGTGGCTCTATTTTGGGATTTTGTTGGCAGAGATACTAAAATAGTTTACCATTTCCTACTCTAGCTCATTCGATAGATGTAGAAACTGAGGCAAACAGGGCTAAGTGACTTGCCCAGGATCACATGGCAATAAGTGTCTAAGACCAGATTTGAACTCAGAAAGATGAGTCTTTCTGAACTCAGGCCCAGCACTGTAACTGATGCACCAGCTAGCTGCCCACTTTAGAGTTTACCAAGCCCTTTTCCCAGAGAAGCCCTCTGAGGGAGAATTTTTGTCAGTATTATTATCCCCATTTTACAGATGTGGAAACTGAAGCTGAGAGGTGAAATGATTTGTCCAATCCCTACCATTTGAGGGAAGATGAAAAGTCTTAGCTGCACATGTATCATTTATCCTCCCATCTCCCCACCTGATTAGCTTATCTACCTATTTATTATTAGTCTTCTACAGTGCCTGGGTTAGATGTGCTTCCAAGTAAGTCCTTGTAGGTATGTGGAAAGGAGACACTCCTGTCTGGTTACTCGCTGGGGCATGACATCAGCACATGCCCCTGCAGCTATGGGGCAGAAACACTTCTTCCATCTACAATCTAGATAGAAAAAAATCCATCACCTGAGGCGTGAAGGTAGGGGAAGAGTGGAGAGTACCACCAGAAGTACCTGTTGGGTGGTACAGGTGGCAGAAATCAGAGAATAGTAGTACTTGATCCATCAGGATAAGGCTCTGTGGTTTCATAGAAACAATTTTCATTGAATTATTTCAGAATGTCTCCTCCAAACTTGGAGCTAATTAAAGTTGGATTTATCAAATATGACAGTAATACCCTGTGGGCAGCTAGGTGGCACAGTGAATAGAACACCAGGCCTGAAGTCAGGAAAAAAGAAATCTTCCTGAGTTCAAATATTTACTGGCTGTATGACACTGGGCAAGTCGCTTAACCCTGTTTGCCTCAGTTTCCTCATCTGTAAAATGAGCTAGAGAAGGAGATGGCAAAACTCTCCAGCATCTTTGCAAAGAAAACACCAAATTGGATTGGGATTTGGACAGGATGGAAACAACTGAACAACGACATAGAATACCCCGATCTTATTTTGTTGTATTAAGGGAGCATTAACCAATAGAAAAAAATCTTAATTCTTAAGATAGTTTTAGTCATATCTATATTTCAATATCTTAGGAAGCCTGCCACGAATGGAAGAACAAGCTTGAGACAGACACAATAGAACCAGATAATTCCAGGAGAATCCCTTGTACATATCAGGATTGTGAATTTAGTAAACATTTTTAGCAAAGTACATTGCCTCTTAGACACACACGCACACACACACACATACACACACACACACACACACACACCTGAGGATTTTCCAGGTACCCACAGGGCAAATGGAACCCTTAGTTGTTATCTATCCAAAGATGTACTTTTATCTTTCTATTTTCTTCCTGCTCAATTTTTGGGACAGTTTTTGTTTGTTTTATAAAGAATAAGCGTGTTTTTTCACCCTTAGGCCTCAGTTTCCTTCTCTGTAAAATGAGGGAGTTGAACTAGTTCACTAAGATCTCTTCCAGCTCTAAATGTACAACCTTATCATGCTACAAATGCTAAGTTGTAGACTTCTTTGGCACAGGTGTCTTTTTGGAAGCAAAAAGAGAGGTTGCCTTTGTCTTTTTTTTTCTTGAGGAGAGGAGGAGGGTAAACCCATGAAGAGAAAGATAAGATCAGACAGAATACTGTAAACTGACCTCAGTGAGGTAAAAATGTAGGGAAGCGGACGAACTGAGTGATCAGAGGGGCAGGAAAGGGGTTAATAACTCTACAATGAAGGAGATTTTTTAAAAACCCACTCCTTGTGAGACCTCTAGCAGCAGCCAAATATTTGCATATAGAGCTGATAAATCCTTCCAGCTTCCTGGTTCATGACATTAGACATGGATCACTTTCAAAGCCTATACCACCCCCTGTTCTCAGCATCGGCTGATTGCACAACCTTCCTAGGGGCTGAGAATGTACACTGCCTCCTGGAATCCCTTCCTGAAACTCAAAACTGTGCTGGTCCCTTTAAAATTTAAAGCTATCACCTGAAACCAGAAGAGAATTAGTACTAAATTACTAATCCAGCTGGAAAATTCTGAATTTATTTGTCCTTAATTGGCTTAGAAACAACATTTTAATGACTACAGAATATTTTGATGGTGCCGCAGCTTTCACAGAAAATGGTACTACTACCAAGACTTGTCATGTTTCCCTCTAATTAATTAACATTTACATACCTTCTAAACAGCCCCCTTAGTTGAGTATTGCTTTAAGTTCAATAAAATCATCAGTTTTGTGACATTTTATAGATATCTCCCCCAGGACCTAGCACTATGACCTATAAACAGTAAGCACTTAATAAATGCTCTTTGAGTGAGTGGAAAAAGAGATAGATTAATAGAGGAAAATGTGATTTTCTCTAACTGTCAGAGACAACAGAATTAAAAGGGGATTCCCCCCAGTAAAAGCTCACAAGCATTCAAATAATACATTAAGTTTAAGAAAATTCACTAAAAGAAATAAATCAATATTTCATAAGTCATCAACTTTCTGAAATAAATGAATCCTGTTCATGAAACATTTTCAGTTAAACACTTGAATGTAAGAGGCTCTGTTCTGGATTTTCCCCACTTATTGTGTCTTCATAACCTAAATTGTTTCATTCCATTTAAAAAAATTGTTAGTGATCAGCTATATCCCAAACAGAAGTGTTATGGGCTAATATTAGAACTTACCAACAGTAAAAGTGAAAACAAAATCAAATAACAATCATTGTCCTTAATTCTTATAAAATTGGAGAGATAAAAAAAAAACATGACTTACCTTATTGCGGGGGGAAAAAACTGTCACTTATTAATGTCTTACCTTTCCCCTTATCAAAACATTTATTTCATTTTACTTAATGACTGTTCTTGATTTGGCAGTTGTCGCAGAGCAGCAGTGTCCAGTTTCCAGAAGCAGTTTCACCTTCTTCTGCAGGTCAGTACAGACAGCATCCCATTTTCCCCAGCCTATTTCCAGAGTCCACCTCACAGGTCTTTTAATGCTGGATTCGAGGTTAAGGTAGGCACTGCCATTTAAATGGATTTCAACCAATCAGAACTAGAAAAGGGCACAATGAATCCATGTGAGCATGTATCAAGCAAACAAGTACATATTTTTGTCCCTATTTGGGGACAGTTCAGGCTTTGCGTCAAAAACAGTTTGTTCTCCCCCATTTATTCCAGATCCTTAACTAGGAGTAACTAAAGCTAGCTAAGGTATAGTTGGTATTCGAAAGCTTATCTTTTTCAATGCAGTAAGGGGAATACAGGACATCCTGAGGCTCTTAGATAATGCTTTTTCTGTTTCTAGCCAACAGTCTCTCTCTCTCTCTCTCTCTCTCTCTCTCTCTCTCTCTCTCTCTCTCTCTCTCTCTCTCCCTCTCTCCCTCCCTCCCTCCCTCCCTCCTTCTCTCCCTCCCTCCCTTTCTCCCTTTCTCTCCCTCTTTCTCCCTTTCTCCCTCCCTCTCTCTTCCCCAGGAGGGAGTTCAAAGAACTGTAAGTCTTCTTAGCCCAATCAGAATAACTCTATTACATAAACACTCCTTCTTATTCCACTCCACATCCAAGACTTGAAGTAGGTCATATGTGCAGAAACCTTTGCTCATAGTTTTCTGGGTCTGAATGTCATAAGAAATAATGTTCACAAATCTCAAAATAAAAAAATAAAAAACCTTGTGTTTTGAGATCAGATTGCTTGATAGCCTAATACTTTGTCTTCAGAGAATTTTTAAGATTTATAATTATAATTTGATTAATCCATTTGGGGTTGAAAATGCTGCAGTTTTTACAGCTTTACAATGTTATTTTATCCTTGGCATTTTGTCAAGTTAGCAGTTCTCATTCTAATTACACAATTGTAGGAATGCTATGTTCCCTGAGAAAATATTTCCATTTTCATGTTTAGTGACTTCATATAAGTAATACCACTTTAGGTTTTCAAGTTCACATTTGAGTAAGTATAGAAATTTACTTGACATTTCATGTCGTGAATAGGTACGAAAAAAGTACTAAGGTAATAACTTCAACATTGCCCATTGTTTCCTATTGTTAAAACTTTCTTTGACAGACAATTCTGTAAGGTAGTTTTCAGAAATCGGCCTCATATGCTGTAACTAGGTCTGTGAGGTTGTTTCTACAATGGCCCAATGGAGGGGAAATTCAAGCTATTCCTGTAAAACACAACCAGATTGGGTGTGTTCCTTCCTGTTTCCAGTCAAATCCATGATAGAATACGAGATTTAAAGCAAGACCTTGGAGATCATCTTGTCCAACACCTTGATTTTACGGAGAAGGAAACTGAGGGAAAAGGAGGGAAGGGTATAAGCATTTAAAGTGCTTCAGGAACTATACTAAGTGTTTTTCACTTGTCTCATTTGAAACTGTCTCTTTTGATATTGGTGCTAAGAGGAAGAGCTGAGATTCAAATCCAGATCCGTTGACTTAGTATACAGTACTCTTTCCACTACATGATGCTGCCTCTCTATATTGACAGATTTCTGGGACCTTCACTGACAATTAAAACAGCTAAAAACAGCAGTAAAATGGTTCCTCAGTCTGCTGTTTTTCAGTCCCAGATGGCCCAACCTGTAAACGCTACAAACACACAACTTAACCCCACTAGTATCTGCATATGCTGCCTTGAAATGTTAAGTCTCTGTCTCTTCTTTTCTTTTAGCCCCCTATTTTGAGCCAGAGCCTACTTCTCCTGCTCCCAACTATTTTCAGCCCCGACAGTTTTCCAATTGTGTGTCCTGTGAAGAAAACCCCAGCTGCCTTGACCAGGTCTTCGAGTCCTACCTTCCAACAGAGACGCTCCTGGACCACTCACTCAGCTCCACGCAAGGCATCCCACCGTGTTTCCCAGACAGCTTTCAGGGCACCCCTTTCTGCTTTAACCAAAGCCTGGTAATTTATCTCCGTTCTTTCCCTCACTTGATTGATGCTGTCTGTTCAATAGTAATGAAATAGTTGGCATCATCTCGTGAGAAATCATGCTAACACTATCAACAAGGAAATCAACAGAGGAAATGAGCAAAGAACCATCTAAAAACCAATGGAGGTAGAAACAGCCACACACGCACTGGGTTTTAGAATCTTGAATGCATAAATAATCATTGAGTTCTCAAACCTAATCCAACTTGGTTGCATCCCAGTGTAGTGTAGTTGTACCTAAGTTGAGAGGTGGCATTAAAATGAGTATTTAAGGTAATCTTTTTTTTTTTTCTAAACTGTAAACCATAACATGTTGACTAAATGAAGACTAGTATTATGCACGCTGGTTCCTAGGAAACCCAGCACAAGCTAATGAGCTCATATTTTCCTTACACTTCCTAGAAATTAAGCTCTAAGCTATGTCTAACCTATGTCTAGGCTATTTTCCCCCATATTTTCATCATTAAATTCACTGGTTTTGTATTTACTTACTCAATTTTTACTCCTCATTCCAGCATTGTGTAGACATACACAATGCTCAGCAACTCTCATGGGAGTTGATTTAATTCTGGAAAGACTAGTGAAAATAATGAGATTTTGGTTGAACTTCTTTGACTTATGGGGTACCTGATGTTTTAAGATTCGTTGTACGTAACCTGGGATGTAGGATTATAGGATCATAGGTTTAGACCTGGAAAGTAAGTTAGAAGTCATCTAATTCAAACCGTCCTTATACAGATGAAGAAACTGATGTCACAAAGGTAGTAAATATAATCAGCCTCAAAATTCAGTTAAGAAAAAAAGAAGCAGTTACTGTTTCAGGGCCATGGGAACTCGAAGCTCTGTGTAATCCCGAAATTCATATTGAATTATAGGGGAAATGGCAACAGAATTGTATTGAGTTTGTGTGTTCTCTCCAGGAACTGGAAAAACATGTTATCTGTCACTTTCCATTTTGGAAAGTTATTGATAATAAACTGCAGATAATCTGTTAGTCTGCTGAAGATCCATTTTTTAAAGCCACTGAGGGCCATGCTTTTGGGTGAGCTAGGATGTGCTTGGCAATTTTGGGTTTTCTCTGAGCATTTGCTGAGGGGGAGCTAAATACTGCCCCCCACAAGGGGCCATTGTGTGTGCCATCTAATCCCCCAGGAGTTTGCAAGATGACTGGTCAGAGAAATGGCACTGTCTGTGCATCAAGTATTCTGTAATATCCAGGAAGCCATCAGCAGTATATGCACTTCACTGCCTGGCAGAATAGAGACTTCATTCTGCAGGTGTAGTGAAACATGATGGGGGTTTGTGGTTAAAGAACAAAGTGTCACATGAAACACGGTTATAACAAAGGAAGTCAGTGAAGCAAAATTTATCTGGAACCAATTCCTTCTCAGGACTGGAACAAATAAATTTAGAGTATGATGTAATGAAAGTATATAGTTAACAAGGAAAATTATTTTGTGATTTTTATCCCTTCCCTCCCCTTCCCTGATTTTTTTGTTTATTTGTTTCCTGGGCTATATAAAGCCCAGTGTGGTCAGTCTCTTTCATACTGGCTGAGTTAACAACTATTTTGTTCCCTGGGCTCTTATCTTTCTCCAGGCACCAGGATCACCTTCAGATTCATCAACTCAGTCCAGCCCTCTGGAATACAGTTCCTCCCCACCTCAGCAGCCATCATTGGCTCCCGTGACTTACAGCTCCCCCTCCTCCCTGGACACTAGGAACTGTGGGTATCCCCCAGAAGAGTACTTGTACCATCATTTCCACTCTCACTCCCAATACAGCTGTTGTGCTTCTTCTTCCTCTTCCTCTGTCTGTTATTGTACATCATGTGAGACACAGCACCTGGATACCATCAAAGTACCAGAGTACTTCTCATACCCAGATACAGACTGTATAGACTATTCCCATTCCCTGCCAACAGCCATGGCTGATGATTTCTATAGAAGGGAAGCAGATTGTGACATCTGCTACAGTTAGTTGGAATGCGATTTCTTTGAAATATTGTATCTGTATATTTTGCTATTCAAGTTAGGTAACACCTCAGAAAATGCTGTCTAGAAATGAATGTCACAGAGCACAGTTTACACCTTCACTACATTTTTTTTATTTTTTAATATGCTGATATTAACTTAGTCATTGATAATAAGTCCTCTTAATCCTGCCATAGCCACATTCCAGCCTTGTACACTTGCAGTTAAGATTCCTTAAAGAAAAACTTTCACTTGTTTGTTTTCATCTCCTGTTAACACATTTTCATTTTTTTACTAATAAATAATTTTTTTATTATTAGATAGTACATGTTTGTTGGTATCAGAACTAGTGGTTCCCATCTCCCATCTCCTAGAGACTTCCTATGGGGCCTTCTTGTTGCAAAGAATTGACTTTGGTCCCTAAAGGCTATGCTCATGTTTGGAAAAACTTTATACATGAAGCCAGGGACAAACTATCCTTTTAGAATCCCACTTACCTAATTTTGGAGAGACGTCATCAAAAGGTTCACCACTGGGCAGTGACTCTGTTGGTGACCTCAGTTCGTGAAATTGCATACAAGATGATGAAGGGTTGGGTGATTTTACAAGGATCAATCCATAATTTAATCTTCTTGGGCAACTCTCCAAGTAAAGTTTACTCAGCAACTCAGATAGGCAACTGATCTATGACCAAGAGCCTTAGAGAAGTCAGAGGCACTATGGGCATTAATAGACTTGCTCAGGGTCAAACACCTAAGATCCGTAAGAGGCCCGCTGGAACACTTCTTCTGATTCCAAGACTGTTTCTATCTCCACACTCAAACCCAGTTCATGCAAAAGTTCAGGCATCACCCTCATGATGTCATCGGTCCTCTTCAAAAATGGAGGAGGAACTACTATACCAACAGCCATGCTAATTCTCGTAGAGGTCTTCATGGAAGGAATACCCACATCAATGAAAACCATCGTTCTTTGACATAGTCAAGTAATATTTTTCAGCATGGATTGAATACTAAACCAAAACCTCAGTACTCAGTTATATTCCTTAAAAAAACTGAAATAGCTTCTTGGACCCCAATGAGAAAGTTAACGTGGCAGTAGATAGAGAATTTGTGAAGTTGAGCCCTAATTCTTAACTAATAGTGATCCCTTACATTCAAAAAGGGCTTTGCAGTTTAGAAAATCTTTCACATATATGGTACTCATTTAGATCCTCACAACAACCCTGGGAAGAGTAGATAGAACAGTTTATCTCATCAATTTTACAGATGAGTGAACTGAGGCTTAGGAAAGTCAAAAGATGCTCAAGGACATAGAGCAGAAAGGCACTGGAATCTAGCCTTCAAGTATCTCAGTCTATATGACTATGTAAGTGTATATTCATTTTGAGGAGAAAATAAAGCAGTGTGAGGGAGGGATATGGGAATTCAAAGGTCCTACTCTGGTGCCTCCTTATGGTGTGGAAAACACCCTGATTTTCTGAAGCCTGTGTCATAACAATACAGGCTATAGTAGATCCCACAAGGTGGAAAGTCTTGGATAAATTCAAGGTCTATACAAACAGTACTCCAAAATAATCCCATCTCCACTAGTATCATTTAAATGTAGTTAGAACTTCACTCAAGTGAAGAGTAGAAAATTATGCATTCACTTCCCAGAGATGGCCTATGTGTTTGTTGTCTGTTGAAGGAAGCAGGTATTTTAGTGCCTACTATGTGCCAGGAATGATTCTAATCACTTTACAAATATTATCTCCTTTGATCCTTACAACAATCCTGGGATATAGTGTCATTATTATCCCCATTTTGTAGTTAGGGAAACAGAGGCAGACAGAGGTTAAGTGACATGCCCAGGGACATATGGGTAGTATCTGAGGCCTGATTTGAATTCCCACATCCCTCACTCCAAGCTCTGCACCACCCCTTCTAGGACTAACCAAGGCAAACTTAGTGAGGCTTAACTCCAGGATAGTGAATTTTTCAGCCAATCATATAAGTAAGCATGTATTAAGAAGCCACTATGTGCCAGGCACTATGCTAGGCATTAGAAAGACAAAGGAGGGCAGGGAACAGCTCTACCCTCAAGTAGCTTACCACCCATCTAGGGAAGACAACAAGTACACATGTGGTTGGTTATTGTCTTTCATGCTTGAAGAGGACCAAAATTACCTCACTATGTTGAGGTTAAGGTACAATGTATCCGACTATGACTGATCAGACAAATATGAACTCAGAAAACTCTACCACAGGTGAGGCTCAAATAGTCCACGTGAAAATTTGCAGTGGAGCTATTTCTAAATTCGTGCATCTCACACTTCTTTTAAGCTACTGTAATTCTGCTTTGCTCATAGAGTGCAGTACCTTCTTTGATGTGGATACTCCATGCAGGGTGGTCCTGGACTAGTGTCCCCCATGGCACACAATCAATTCCAAGAGACCTGGAGAGTATTTTTGTTATCACTTCTTCTGCAAATGAAAAGTAGATATAAGGTAATTTTGAGGAGAAAGAATTAGCAGCCGAGGAAATAAGGAAAGGCTTTGTGTAGCAGGAGGTAGAACTTGAGTTGGCCCTTAAAGGAAACCGATTCTAAGACAAGAGAGCACATTCTAGGCACTGGGGACCACCACTATAAAGTGATGGGGACAAGAGAAGGAGTGCTGCTCATGAAGAACAAAGAGAAGGTCAATTTGGCTGAATTGCAGTGTGCTTAGAGGGAAGTGATGTGCAATAAATCTAGAAAGGTAGATTGGACCAGGTTTCAAAGACTTTAAATTCTAAAAAGAGTTTATTGCAACTCTTGAAGACCCTCTGAGTGAGAGGTTCTTAAAATATAATCTAGAAATCCCTGAGGGTCCTGAAGACCCTCTCAGAGAGTCTATAAAATATATTGGGAGGAGAAAGGGAGAAATGGAATGGGGCAAATTATCTCTCATAAAAGAGGCAAGCAAAAGACTTATTAGTGGAGGGATAAAGAGAGGAGGTGAGAGAAAAACATGAAGCTTACTCTCATCATATTCCGCTAAAGGAAGGAATAAAATGCACAGTCATTTTGGTATGAAAACCTATCTTACAATACAGGAAAGTGGGAGATAGGGGGATAAGCAGGGTGGGGGGGATGATGGAAGGGAGGACATGAGGAGGAGGGATCAATTTGAGGGGACAGGATAGGATGGAGGGAAATATAGTTAGTCTTATACAACACAACTATTATGGAAGTCATTTGCAAAACTACACAGATTTGGCCTATATTGAATTGCTTGCCCTCCAAAGGGAAGGGGTGGGGAGGGAGGGAGGTAAAGAAGTTGGAACTCAAAGTGTTAGGAACAACTGTCGAGTAATGTTCTTGCCACTAGGAAATAAGAAATACAGGTAAAGGGGTATAGAAAGCTATCTGACCCTTCAGGACAAAAGAGAAGATGGAGACAAGGGCAGAGAGGGAGGATAGAAGAGAGAGCAGATTGGCCATAGGGGCAATTAGAATGTTTGGTGTTTGGGGAGGGGGGGACAAAAGGGGAGAAAATTTGGAACCCAAAATTTTGTTAAAATGAATGTTAAAAGTTAAATAAATTTAAAAAAGAGAGAGTCTATAAGATCACTATTTTTAAAAAAATACTAAGATGCTTTCATTTCTAATACAGTCAATATTGATAGATAACATCCACCTAAATAAAAGCTCTTTGGAGGGGTCCTTAATAGTTTTTAAGAGTGTAAAGAGTCCTAAGAACAAAATATTTGAAAACTACAGTTCTAAGAAGTGAAGGGTAGCAATTCATATTGATGAAAGGGTGAGTCAGACCACTACAATCATGTTAAAATGAATAGAATGGAAAAAAAGAATTTTTTAAAGCAAGAAAACACTTAAAAATAATAAAATGAATAGAGCAGTAGCAGGCATTTAGGTCACTGATGAAACCTAAACAGGTAATCCATGTGATTGTTCACCTCTTTTCGTTCAGGTTACAATGCTAGTAGAAGCCAAATTCGGCTTCAACGAGTCTGTAATTTAAGCTAGCAGATCATATAGCAACCCAATGAGACTTGCTCACCATTGTTCCTAAAAACTCCTTAGAGAACTGACCCAACATTGTGGATGCCTTCTTCTGGTTCTTTTGGCATTCTATAGGTACTGGCATATTGTATCTCTTAACCCTCCTCTTCTTATGTGACTGAACTGCCTCCTTTTCAGAGCATTCACTTCTCAGATAATACCATTTATAGCACTTTTTTTGCATATACTATATTTACTATATTTATATATTTTTATATTTTTAAATATATATATTTACTATATACTTCAGCCTTGTTAGCCTTCCTAGACATTTCTCTATTGCCCCTTGGTCACCTCGGATTTTGATTTCATTCCTCCTTGGTTGATTATTTAAAACAACAACAATACTTGAATAAGTAAGGCAAAAATGCAGCCTTGGGTAATGAGACATCTCCTGTGAATATGTAAAGATAGTGCAAGTTGCCTTGATAGATGGAACCATAGAGCTAGCTTCATTCAGCTGTGTTGTGATCATCATTATTAACTGAAGCACAAAAAAGGAAAAAGGTTGCTCACCAAAAAGGTCATAAGGGAATCATAGATCTAGTACTGGAATGTACTAGTATTTTCTCTAGATATATAAAGAGAGAGACAGAGAGGTAGAGAGAGGTCTATAGATAGATATAGATCTATATCTATCTACCTATATAGATGTATCTACATCTAGATAGAAAGTGTAATGTTAATTATGTTAATGAGAGTTAAAGATCTTCCCCACCCATTAATGGGCCTGCCTATTAAGGGAAGATTGATGAGGGGAGATTTGTTTTGTAGGAAGGCCTACATCTTTTTACATTTCTAATGAGGCACTGGTTCTCTAGGGTTGTGACGTCCTTTGACTCTGAAAAGTGTATACATACTCTGAGGTGAGGTTTTTTTGTGGGGCTTACTCATTGGAAGTGTTTGTTTGGCCAGATGAGACTCTGGGTAGCCACTAAGGAGCCTCTCGGCTTTGAACACCCAGATGTTGGTGCTTCTCTCTCTAGTAACTACATATGTATATAATGGTCAAACAGTTGGATCTGTCTGTTGATCTCTGATATATATATATTGCTTATGGTTAGAGAGTTGGAAGCCCTGTCTGTTGGTCTTTATATTTGTAATTTCTGCTTGTAATTTCTGTTTGTAATTTTCCTGAAGTTCAAGGTGTAGACTTTTTCCCCTGAACTAAGTGAATAATATATGTGCTTGATCCCTCAAAAGTTGCTTTCCTTTTAGAAAAGCAAATCTAACAACCCGTACAGCAGGCCATCCTGTGTATGCCAGGCTCCTTGCTATTACAGAAAAATAAATAGGTAGGGAGAGAGAGAGAGAGAGAAAGAGAGAGAGAGAGAGAGAGAGAGAGAGAGAGAGAGAGAGAGAGAGAGAGAGAGAGAGAGAGAGAGAGAGATGGATAGATGGATATCTAGTACTAGAAAGACCATTTAGCCCAGACCCATCATTTCTCAGACTGAGGAATCTAAGGCCTGGAGAGGATAAATTACTTGTCCAAAGTCACACAGGTAGCACATGTTTAAGGAGGAATTTAGGGGGCAGTGAATAACTATGGCCATCGCAGGTGCTTGTTTCCTTTCCTAATATATTTTCCTGCTTAGAACTGTTTGACCTTTTCTTTCTATGTGAGTGGCCACGTGACTGATACATCCCTATATCTAGACTAAGAGGTCATTGACAGTTTGCCTTTGTTCCCTGGGCTTTTATATTCTGGGTACTTTTTTGGTCATTAATGTGCCATTTAGACATACATCACTGGAACTCCTTGACTGATTCATAGTCATTTCATTTACAAGTGAACTTCATGGCTTGCTTCCTCAAGTAATGAATCTATTTGAGGAAGCCCAGCTGTGTCTCAAGGTAAAAACAAGTTGCTTTAGCTACCCCATGATACCCATTTCTCCAAGCTCTATAGAGCTGTTCTTAGGCAGTACAGATAGAACACTGAACCTCTTGTCAAGAAGTTGTTGCTGTTCAGTCATTTTCAGTCATGTCTGATTCTTCGTGACCCCATTTGGAGTTTTTTTAGCAAAGATACTAGAGTGGTTTGCCATCTCCTTCTCCAACTCATTTTACACATGAGGAAGCTGACAAGGTTAAGTGAATTGCTCAGGGTCACACAACAAATAAGTGTCTGAGGCCAGATTTGAATTTAGGAAGATGAGTTTTCCTGACTCCATAACTGGCACTGTAGCCACTGTGCCACCTAAGTGCCCTCAGAGTCAAGAAGACCCTAGTTCAAATCTGGCCTCAGACACCTTCTATCTTTGCAGCCCTGGGCAAGTCATTGAACCTTACTCTAACTCAGTTTCCCCATCTATAAAACAGAGGATACAATAGTATTTATCTCCCATGGTTGTTGTGAGGAGTAAATAAGATATTTGTAAAGTGCTTTCCAATCATAATGCACCATATAAATGCTAGCTATTATAATTATTATTATTTACTAGGGGTTATAAGGCAGGAGAGTCCTATCCTTGATAAGGATTAACCAGGCTACTTTCCTACCCCAGTCTAAACACGTAAGAATGCTGATGATGACTGCAAGGGTGATGATAATAAAAACAACAACATTATATAGTGCTTTGTGGCATATGACCTGCTTTACATGTGTTATCTTATGTGGTCCTCACAACAACCCTACAACATAGGCATTATTCCCATTTTACAGATGAGTAAACTGAGTCTTCAAGATATTAAGTGACTTACCCAGGGTCACATGGCTAGTTAACTGTCTAAGGCAAGACTTGAAATCAGTTCTGATTCTGAGTCCAACACTCTTTCCGCCATGCTACCTAGATATATGTCCGTGACCACAGTTCTGGTAGGTGAAGAGTCTTGAGTTTCTGGATGCTGAATAAATCTAGAGTATCCCAAGGAAGGTTGTTTAAGAAACCTTTGGAATGTCTATATTTGTCCAGTTTTCCTCATGAAATATAACCAGCCTGTCTTCATTATTGTAAAATAGAGTTCAGTTGGGAAGGGGGCTTAGAAATCATCTAGGCGAATCCCCTCATTCACACAGATGAAGTTCTGAGAGGCGAGTGATCTGGCTAAGGTCATCCTGATCATAAGTGGTAGAAGTGGGATTTGAACCCAAATCCAGGGCTTTTATTGTAGAGGGATGATGGAGTTATGGGAGAGACATTGACTTTGGAGACCGAAAATCTGAATTTGTGTCTTAATGGCTGTTCTTTCTAGTCGTGTAACCTTAGAGCAAGTTGTTTATCATCCCCATCTGGAAAGTGTTGATATTATTTGTACCACTCACCTCACAGTGTTGCAGTGAGATCAGCACAATAACTCAAGAGCAAATGAGATTGTAGGATTAAGATAAGGAAAGAAGAACCACAGACATCATCTACTCTTACCACATTTCACAGATAAGGAGTCTGGTCTCCAGAAAGGTGAAACCATCTGCCCCAAATCTTCACACAAGTAGCATAAGCCAAGATTCAAACCCAGGTCTTTTGCCTCTCCATCCAGTGCTCAAGTAATATATGTGAAAGTGTTTTGAAAGAGTAAAAGGCTATAAAAATGCAAATTGTTCTGTAAATAAAGCAAACATTCCCAGAAGGACCAGATTGTCTGTAGGACACACCTAGGGCCAAATATTGAGTTTCCCACAGTTTGTCCTTGAGGGGACCGAAAGGTGCTTCAGACTGAGGCTGACTCACTCTATTACAGGTTTTCCCTTCCTGGCAGGAGAGAGGCACGTTCTAAATAACAGCATCTCCTTGGCTTCCTGGGTTCTTGGCAGACTTTTGAATAGGCCAAGGCAAGCCTCTGCCTGCCTCATCCCAAGAGCCCTGCCACAGAAATGAAATAATCCTTGACTTTCTGAGCCCCAGGAAAATTGAAAAAACTCCTTCAAACCAAACTGAAACTGACAATCAACAAAGCACCGTTCACAGGCCCAGGTTCCCCTACCCCGGAGCATCCTTCCAGGAAAGGAGTAGAATAGTCCAGGAAGGCAGCCCTAGCAAGGTCGCAGACTCCCAGGGATTTGAGGCTTAAAGCCTGCCTGCCCCCTTTTAGCCCACACTTTTGACTTCTCTGTGGTTTTTATCATGAATTCTTTCCCAAAGCCTGAGTCCATTGCCTTGGAAGGATAACAATGAATGTTTCCTTCTCAACATTTGCTTTCATCTTTTTCTAAATCTGGGAGGGAAAGAGATTTGTCATGTGCAGAAAGAGAAGAGCTGTCATTAGCTACTAGAGATCCCTGAGGCTCCATTAGGATAAGATTTCTACCCTAAAGGAGGATAATAGTTAATATTAAAGGCTGACCTTCTAAGGTCATTCACCCACTGAGGTAGATGAGGGACCTGGCTCAGTTTTCCCATTTTAAAGTAACAACCATCACCTCAGAGGAGACTGCCCCAGTGGAAATGGGTGTACATTAACATGAAAAGAAAAACCTCTATCCTTGGGATCTCTTCATTAACTAGCCTGATTTTCCTATGACATCTATTAATAGGGTAATAGGTAGAACTTCAATATTTTAATACTCTAATGGACCTTCAAGCTTATCAACATGGGTATTTCCTCCAAAGATGCAAATCATAATGCCTGCTTATCCAATGTGACTCTCTCATTCCTGTCCTTCCAAAAATTTGCCATGAGAGTTCTGGGTAGTGGGATGGATGGGTGAGAAGACAATGGTCTGCCCAGTGTGCTGGGAACCTTCCTAGAGTTCTCCCAACATTGTGTAAATACCAGTGAAGCATTTTAGGCTACCCATTGGTTAGGCCTCTTACTATATAAGCAATCCGTATTTTTTTTTCTGGTTATATATAGAGAGATAGCCAGGTAGCACAGGTAATATAATGCTAGATTTGGACTCTGGAAAACCTGAGTTTAAATACTGGCTCAGTCACTTATCAGTGTATGACCCTGGACTTAACCTCTGTCTGCCTCAGTTTCTCATCTGTAAAATGGAATAATAGTAGCTCCTATTTCCATAGGTTATGAAAACAAAATGAAGATAACATAGGTAAAGTATTTGCAAAACTTGAAGTACTATACAAATGCTAGCTATTATCATTATTACTAGCATTATTATACCTCAGAAGACAAGTTCTCTGAGGTATCCATCTACTTGCATATTACAATCTGGACCATTGGTATTCTTCAGCCATTTGGTTTTTCCTGTGTGGATAGTTAGGGCAAACTCTTTAGAGAGATTATGGGTCTCATTTAGCTTGCCGTGTTCTGGGGCTTGATTTAAAACAGCACATTGCCATCCATAGAGAGCTCAAAAGGACTTCTCCATCTATAGGAAATTTCTCTTTAACTTAGACTCTTTTCAACCTTAGGTAATGAGAGTAATGAATATATTTAGTGATAATATATCTCCATGTTTCATGTCTCACTTGATACTAGTCATTTGAGGATCATAGGAAAATGTTATCTTTGTTGTTATATCTTGTAAGAAATCTTGCAGGATTTTTAGCATATTTGTTCAATATTTCTGGTGATTGGACAAACACTGGGGTATGGGAGTGTCAATCTGCTTCTGAGGAGAGAGGTGACATCCAAATCAAGGTTCCTGAGGAGCATGAAAGAAAAGGCCAGGAAAGGTTGGTACTAGGATTCCTTTGTAGGACTCAAATCTCAAGGGCTGAGAGGAGTAGAAAAATGAGTTGTTAGAGCAGGGAGATTGGTATAGGATAAAGAAGTAAAATACAAGTTATGTTGGAAGAATTTCCTCAAACCATTTTCCCAAACTCCAGTCTTTTATGGTGACTGATTTTGTTCCTAACCTTTGGCCTGTACTCACATGCTGAAATTGTCCTAGGCCACCTTGCCCTCCCCTGATTCAACCACACTGCTAGACATTAGCAAACATTACTAAATTCCTAGTCTGTATAGGCTCTGTTAGTTGCAAAGGGAAATACAAGCATACATACATGTATACATATACATACACACATATGTATATATTTGTTCCTGCCATTGGTGGATCAATGGATGGAGCTGCCAATCTAGTAGTGAGATATGACACATACACAAGTAATTGCTATAGAATGCCATGCACATGGGTCATGGATTTCAAATTGGAAAGCATCTTAGAGGTCTTCTAGACAAGGGCTTCTTAACCTGAGGTTTATGAACTCATTGTTGTTTCTAAGTTTTTGATAACCGTACCCTGTATAATGTTATTTTAAGGATTTGGGCAAAAAGGACCTGGTCTTTCTATCTCATCTAGGCTGGAAGTACAGCAGCCCTTCACATCCTGATCCCAATGCTGATCAGTGAGGAAACTTTAACCTCTGTTTTTCTAACCTGGGCTAGTTCACCTCTCTTTAGGCAGTATGGTGGCCCCCTGACTCCAGGGGGTTCACCTTATTGGTGCTAAACTTAGTGTGGACCTTTGATTGGCTTTAACCCTACTTCAGGTCAGAACTCCCAAACTCAAGAGATCCACCAGCCCTAGCCTTTCCCAGTAGCAAGGGTTACAAGTAGGCACCACAATAGCTAGCTAACTTTATGTGATGAAGAACATAATTCTGAGAGGGGGTCCACAGGCTTCAGCAGAGTAACACAAGAAAGGCTGAGAACCTCAAGTCTAGATTAGCTTCCTCATTTTACAGGTAAGAAAACTAAAACCCAAAGAGTTTAACTGACTTACCTTAAGGCACGTAGAACATAGATGGATTAAGCTTCAAACCTTGGTCTTCTGAAACCAAATTCTGGGTTCTTTCCCTTATGCCAAAGATAATTCTGTGATAACTGGAGAAATATTTTCTATTTTGATTTGGTCTTTTACCTAATGATTCGTATATGTGTCCTCAGTACCTCAGATCACAAGAAAAAATATCCAATACCCATGTGAAGGCCAACTCCAATATGTCAGTGGGACTGTGATTTCATTGATATGGTAATTCCTTTCAGCATTCCCCATTTGCACCTGCCCATCTCATGCAATTCTCATGTATATTCTCCCACATCCCATATATCCAGATGGGGTGGGGGGGCAACCAACGCTTTGGGGCTGAGGGTGGGATGTTGTTCCTATAATTACAAGAATACCAGTGGACCGCATGGATTATCAGTTATTACTCCCTCTTACTACATGACTTATTCATCTTTTTTTTCTTCTGGCCATATATTTTTCTGATAACATCCTTCATAATACTCCTGTGTAAGTCTTCATTCCTAATATGTCACAGTCTGCTCACATCCACTCTGAGCTTCTCCCTTGCCTTTTGGGCAGCACAGTACCTGATACGTAGTAGATGCTTGATAAATGTTTATTGATTGAGTGGGTAACCTTCAATTTCATTTCTTAGGAAACTGTAGTGTTCCACGACTTGCAGTCATACCCAGGATAATATCATCAGAAGAATGCCAGTGTTAAAAAGAAGTACCTTTGCTTCTGGTCATTAAAAGAACTCTATTATTTCGCAAAGTAAATCCTCCCTGTCCTCCTGTTCTTCCATTTTGGGCCCAATTTATTGTCCATTTATGGTATCTGTCTAAGATACTGTGCTGATGATAAGCTCTCCATCCAACTGCATATCATGAACTCATCAATAGTCATTTTTCACCCACTTCTTTTTGTAGTTGTTATATGAAGAGTTGTGGGAGATTATGGATCCCATTTAAGAGACTTCGCAATGTGTCCACATGTGATGCAGTCAGTGCAATGTCATCCACAAACAGGAGTATCTGGATGACATCACCATTCATAGAAAAGGCCTCTGCAACTCTGTGCTGTACTGCCTCCATGACAGTGGTAAAGACCATTGGTTAGCGATTATCTACCTACTTTGTGTCTTACTTAATTTTAATAATCAAGGGGTCATTTTAAAAAATTATTATTGTATTTTTATTGCTACATCTTTCATGGTATTCAGCCTAATTTTGATATATAAATGGAAGAGACTATGTGTAGAACTACAGGGACACTAAAATTGTAAGTAAAAGTTTGAAGATCAGAAAATTCCAGTCTTAGCAATGACAACAATAAAATGGGACCATTTCAGTTTGAAAATAAACCTTGGCTGTGGAAGGTCAGCCTGAGTCTCCCTCCTTCCCACACCTCACTCAGGTCAAGGAGAGGGAAAATAAATCTGACCTGGAATCATGCTAACATGTCAACCAACAATGGCAGGAATATTGGAAAATGGTGAATGAACTATAGTAAATAGTAAATTAATGTAATAGCATATTACTGAGACATAAGAAACAGCAAAGGGGATGTCTTCAGAGAAACCTGGGAAGACTTACATGAACTGATAAAGATTAAGTGAGCAGAACTAGAGGAGCCATTTATGCACTAACATTATAAAGATGGACCACTTTAAAAAACGTAAGAACTCTGACCAATGCTGACTCCTGAGGACCAGTGGTGAAACATGTTACCCATCTCCTGACAGAGGCATGATTGATGGACCTCAAGATGCATTTTCAGATAAGGACTTCTCAAATGTGTGGATTTGTTTTGTTTAAATATGCATATGTGTTACAAGGAGTGTGTTTTTCTTGTTCTTTTTAATTTGATGGGAAGAGGGGAGCTAGCATGATGTTGCCAAAAAGAAAGAAAAGGACATCACTGAAGCTAATTTTTAATGCACAGAAGAGAACCTGCAGAATGTCCAAAAGGAAACAGATAAACAGGACAACTTTGAAAGTTACATATTGAATTGGTTTTATGCTTTTAAACAAATTCAGCTGTATATAATAGATATTCATAGTTTCACACATAGACCTTTATTATAATTTGTATATGGAGATATTCATTTGTATGTGTGTTTGTGAAGTTCAAAATAAAATAGTTTTTAAAAAAGTTTAAAGTAGGAAACAAATGTAGCCACAGTAAGAGGCTAAAGTGTTGGGGTGACAGGTTGAGTTATACAAATGGTCAGTTTCAAGGTGCTATATATTTTACCTTCTTATCCTGTATCAATCAAAGTCTATAAAATCATCAGATGCATAAAATAGGGGAAACATAAAATGGAGTGGATATATTCCCCAAATCCCAAAATGCTAGAAGAAGGAGGTACCCCTCAAAACTTGAGAAATATAGATGTAAGACAAATAAAAGGAATTATTCCACCATTCAATGAATAGAAAGCCTATGGAACTCACTAACTCTTATAAGTCAGTCATGGTATATGTTCCCTTTTCTGACACATACTATTTATGTAACTGAGTAAGTAACTTAACTTCACAGTGCTCTAGGCAACACTCTCAAGACTGTAAGTTGTGGAGAAGGTAGAAGCCTGAAGTAATGAAAATCCAGGTTTAATTCCTATCCCTATGTGCTAGAGATGTTAATGGGATCTTCAAAAAGTTCAGATCCATTTTCAATATGATATTCCTAATTGTTGAGGATGATGTTGAGAAACACAAATATATTGTCATAAATATCCATGGCACCTTTGTCAGCAAGAGATGACTTGTAGAAGAGATGAATCATAGATCTGATTTGGTAGGACAATTTTTATTATAGATCACAGAATTTCAGAGTTGAAAGGGACCTTGGTAGCCATCTAGTTCAATTCGTTTCTAAAAAAGAATTTCCTTTATACTATATACAACCAACCTTTGCTTGAAAACTTCCAATAAGGGGAAATCCACTACCTCCCAAGGTAATCCATTAAATTTTTGGATAGCACTGATAGAAAATTTGTCATGACATTAAAGCCCACATTGCAAGTTCTACCCATTGCTACTAATTCTGCTTTATGGGACCAAGTAGAACAAGTCTAATTCTCTTTTGCATAGCAGCCCTTCAAATACTTTTAAAAGGTGTTTTTCTAAGTCTGCTTTTCTCCATTCTAAGCATCCTCAGCTCCTTCAAAGTGATATTTAAGAATGTCTTATGACTATGAACAAAGGGCTATAAAACAGTGCTTACTCTTTGACCCAACAATTCCACTAACAATTCAACAATTCCACTTTAGGTCTGCATTCCAAAGAGATCAAAGGAAAAGGAAAAGGACTTATATGTACAAAAATATTTATAGCAGCTTTTTGTGGCGGCAAAGAATTAGAAATTAGAAATCCATCAATTGGGGAGTGGTTGAACAAGTTGTAGTATATCATTGTGATGGAATACTATTATACTATAAGAAATGATGGGCAGGATAATTTAGGAAAAACCTGGGAAACCTTAGATGAACTGATGCAAAGTAGAGTAAGCAGAACCAGGAGAACGTTGTCCACAGTAATAGCAACATTGTAAAATGATCAACTGTGAATGACTTAGCTATTCTCAGCAATACAAAGATCAAAAACAATTCTGAAGGACTCATGATTAAAGATGCTGTTCACCTCCAGAAAAAGAACTGATGGAGTCTGAATGCAGATAGAAGCATGCTTTTTTTTAAGTGTATTTTTTCGTGGGCTTATTTTTTTTTTGGTCTGTCTTTTCTTTCACAACATGACTAATATGGAAATATGTTTTGCATGACTATGCATGTATAACATATCAAATTGCTTGCTGTCTCAATTATCAATCGGGACAGGAGGAAGGTAGGAAGAAAATTTGGAACTAAAAAAATTTTAAAAGAATACTAATAACTGTTTTTACATAGAATGGAAAAAATAAATTATTTTTTAAAAGAACATCTTATGTGGAACATGGAGGTCAGAAAATATCTCCAGGGCTTGTGATATGTTACGTTTGATTGGATATGCTGCTAGAAATAGGAAATGGCAACCATCCCTCTTTAACATAAAAGCTGGGAGAGCATTATTCCCACCTTTAATTGGTAGCAGTAGGTAGCAAAGGGGCCAAATTGATGGAATATAAACCATTACTTTTAGACAATTTCAATGTCAGCAAAGCACTTTACAATCTCTTAACAAGTCTGTTAAATGACGCAGGTAGGCAGGGAGGTCAGAGAACGTCATCCCTACTTTACAATTAAGGGTTCTCAGATTCATACTTCAAGGTTGTATAAAAATTGATAGAGTAAGGACCTGATCTCAGGTCTTGGAGAGTTGGCTGGGGTGGAGAACCTTTAACCTCAAGGACACATGTGGCACTCTAGGTCCTCAAGTGTGAACCTTTAACTGAATCCAAACTTCACAAATTCAGTAAAAGGACCCCACATTCACAATCCCCTCTCAAATCACCGACCATCAGTTACAAGATCACAGATTTCAAGCAGGAACTTTAGAAAACTTTTTGAAGGCACAAGTAGATTTTTCTTTGTCTTCATACTGCCAGCATAGTACTTGCCATATAGTGGGCATTTAATAAATGCTTGTTGACTGATTGGTTTTACAGATGAGGAAGCTGTGATCCAGAGAGGTGAAATGATTTACCCAGGGTCTCACAGATAGTAAATGGTTGCACTGGGCTTCTAACCTAGATCTTCTCACTCAAAACTCAGTCCTTCTGCAAACTAAGCTGCTGCCAGGCTCCTTGGGCATAAAGAGTAAGTCTCCTTCCCCTAGCTGCCCTACCCAGGAAAGGGAGATAGTCCATACCAACCCCCACAATTGATTCAAACTTCTCTTCTTCCAAGAGTTTAATGCAAAGCATTAAGCATCCTTAGCTAAGCTTTGTAAATAACAAAATGAAAAGACTGAAGCCTCATTTCTGCCCTCTGCATTTCTCTGGGGATTAAGAATGGATCAAAGACACAATAAGCCAGGCCCTTTTCTCAAACAGTCTAACTGCTCTCCAAAGATCTGTTCCATCCTGTTCAGGCTTCCAGAGCTCAGTGTCAAGTCCTTAAGGAAGCCTGGCTGCCCAAAAACAAGACTCTCCTCAATGCCCTATATTTCCAGCTCATTCATTCACCTTCTCAAGCTAATGAAGCAAAGGATCAGTAATTAACTCCCAGGATCCAGTTCAGGAACACATAAACAGGTGAACTTCTTGATCCATTTAATCATGAAAACTAGAACCACTGTGTTATCTCACAAATATGCTTTGGTTCACACAAGCTCCCTATTTATTAAAAAACACCATTCTCTTGTTTCAGTTTGTTAAAATTTTACTTATCCTTCAATTTATTGTTGTTCAGCCATGTCTGACTCTAGTGGCCCCATGTGAGATTTTCTTGGCAAAGATTCTACTGTGGTTTGCCATTTCCTTCCATCGCCCTTGGAAAGTCACCGAACTTTTCTGTCCCAGGTAATTCCCTGCAACTTAGAGTTGCAGGGAAGCTACCAATCTGCATTGGTAGAGAAGCTTCCTTCAGTGATGAAATTACAGGTCCTGAAAAAAATGAATTGCATACATTTATATACACATCTGTTTCTCCTACTTTGGAATGTTGGATTATATTTCATTTAGCTGAGCATCTCTCTAGATTTCTAATATGATCTAATTTACCACAGAGCCAGTATATCAGGCCAAGCTCAATTGCTATTTGGGCAAGGAGTGGTTCTGTAGACATGTGTCCTATTGTAATATCATAGCTCAGGAGATGGAAGGGATCTCATGAGCTATCTAACTATTCCAACTCCCTCATTTTACAGCTGATAAAACTGAGCCCAGGATAATTCCAGGGTGATCACTTAATTAGTGATTTGCCCCATTCATTGAGCACTGAACCTGAAGTCAAGAAGACCTGAGTTCAAATTTTGCCTCAGACACTTACTAGCTATGAGACTCTGGACAAATCACTCGAACTATCTCTGCCTCAGTTTCCTCATCTGTAAAATGAGAATAACACCTGCTTCTCAGAGCTGTTGTGAGAATCAAATGAGATAATATTTGTATTGCATTTTGCAAACTTTAAAGCAACATGTAAATGTTAGTTATCGTCAACATGGGAACATGGGTGGCACAGTAGAGAGAGTGCAAGGCCTAGAGCCAAAAAGACCTGAGTTCAAATACAGCCTCAGACTCTTACTAGTTGTATGACTCTGGGCAAGTCATTTAACCCTGTTTGCCTTGGTTTCTCATCTGTAAAATGAGCTGGGAAAAGAAATGGCAAACCATTCCAATATCTTGGCGAAGAAACCTGCAAATGGGGTCATGAAGAGTTGGACATGATTGAACAACAAAAATCATCATCCTTTATTATATTCAGCTGTAAAGGAGGGAAGAGAAATAGCTAGGTACACATATCAAGGAGCAGCTAGATGGCACAGTGAATAAAGCACTGAGCTTAGAGTCAAGAAGACTCATCTTCCTGAACTCCAATCTGGCCTCAGACACTTACTAGCTGTGTGACCTTGAGTAAGTCACTTGACCCTGTTTGCCTCAGTTTTTTCATCTATCAAATGAGCTGGAGAAGGAAATGGAAAACCACTCCAGTATCTTTGCCAAGAAAACTCAAAATGAGATCATGAAGAGTTGGACATGACTGAAAAATAACTGAACAAACTTTAGCATACCAAGACAGAGAAGTGGCTGGCACCAATAGCTGAGAGCAAGGACAGGTGTCGGAAGCCATCAGCCCTGGAAGACAATTGTCAGCCCAACTCAGCCAACAATAACAGAGTGAGACTGAAATCATGAGGATGGAGAAGTTCTGCATCAGAACCAGAACTACGAACAAAAGATCTATTTGGAAAAGATATCATGATCATCAATTAACATGCTTATACCAATTTAAGATTTGCAAAGTGCTTTACATATGGTATCACACCCATACTAGATTTTCTCATTTGATACTTACAGTAGCTCTATGAAATATATACCACAAGTATTATTATCCCCATTTTTCAGATAGGAGAAGTAGAGCTTAGATATGTGGTTCACAGACTAAGAGCTGTCTGCAAATCTTCCTTTCCATGACCCTCCATAACCAACCAGTTGCCAAAGTTTATTGATTTTATAGCCACAACATCTCTGAAATCCATCCCTTTCTCTTCAATCATATCCATCACCCTGCCTCTTAAGTGAATCCTCAGCTTCTATTCTCGCTCTTTTCCAATTCAAGCTCCTACAAGCTGCCAGAAAAATCTTCCTAAGGACCAGGTCAGACTATATGACTCTGATTCAAAACTTTCAATGGTTCCCTATTGCCTGTAAGATAAAATGCAAACTGAGCATATAAGACTCTTTGAGATCTAACTCTTTTAAAAATGTTATTGTTGAGTCATTTCAGTTTTGTCTGACTCTTTGTGACCCCATTTAGGGTTTTCTTGGCAAAAATACTAAAGTGATTTACCATTTCCTTCTCCAGCTCATTTTATAGGTGATAAAACTGAGGAAAACAGGGTCAAATGACTTGTCTAGGGTCATACACCTAGTTAAGTGTCTGACTCCCAATTTGAACTCAATAAAGCAAGTCTTTCTGATTAAAGACCTGGCACTCTATCCACTGCAGCACCTACCTGCTCTTTTTAAATGTAGCTTTCCCAATATATTTCATATTCCTCTGTACCTTCTACTTTCCAGATAACTTGCTCTACCACAGGCTGTGTTAAGACATGGATATACCAAAGTCAGGTATATTCCATCTCCGTGCCTTAACACAGTCTGTACCCCATGCCTGGGATGTAGGATGTGTTCAGGGAGGACCAGTACCTTTGGTGTGATGGCTGCCAAGCCCTTTTTGAGGCTCTTTCCACCTTTGGTGTCCACCTGTTCCACCTAACTCTCACCTGTGGCTCCAAGAAGTTGCAGCATGATCAGTGGCCACAACCCGGTAAAACATTTTGGCAGACAGGTCAGACCAGGTAGAGGGTAACCAAGGGTTCTCAAACCCATTGGTGAGTTGGGGGGGTGTCTACCTCAAGCATGTGAAGACTTCCTCTGGTGGAATGGGAGGATGAGAACAATTTGTTCCAACCGCCATGAAGGCAGATGAAGCAAGCAATGTGGAACGCTTAGGGCTTGATTAGACACCAAAGACGCCAGTGTCATCCACTGCATCCTGAGCCATTGTCAGTCATCTTGACTCTGCCCTGTCACTAGACCATGATGACTCTGGAGGAGAGAGTGAGGCTGATGACTTCGTGCAGCTCTCCTTACTTAAATCCAATTTATGCACAAATCAAAAGATATCACCTATACCATTTCACTATTATGTCTCAAAGATCTGTGGCAACAGGCAAGTGATGAAGCAGCAGGTGAGGATACACTTGGAGCTATAGTCACAACCCTGCACAGGTGGCCCAGGCCATAGGGTCATTTCTCACTGGAAGCAGCAGTGGGACTCAGCAGCCCCCTGGGTATCTGAGCAGCCTTTTAAGTATAGCACTGCTCACCTCCTGGTGTGAGGAAGGGGGCTAGAAAAGGTGCCCTAAATATTATATGTTTACCCAATCCTGGCCTGATTACCACAGCAGGTGGGAGATCCCACTATGTAGTCAAAACACACAAAAAAATGTACAAAATGTATGAAAACATCTGCAAAGATGATTCCACTCACCATCAGCACATGGAACACGTGCACACTTATAGACAACACAAAATCCAGTAGACCTGGAAGAACTGCTCTTGTTGCAAGAGAACTCAACAGGAATCACATCCAAAGAGCAGCCCTGAGTGAAACAAGGTTGCAAATAAAGGCCAGCTTACTGAAGTTGGAGCTTTTTCTGGAGTGGGCACAGTGAAGGGGAGCACCGTGAAGCTGGCATAGGGTTTGCAATCAAAACTAATCAAATCAGCAAGCTTGTATGCCTGCCAAAAGGAGTGAATGGCAGGCTCATGACAATGCGATTGCTACTCACAGGAAAATGCCATGCCACCATCATCAGTGCCTATTCTTCCACCATGACAAACCCTGAAGAAGTCAAAGAAAATTTTATGAAGACCTAGAGACCCTTATCATCAATGTGCCAGAAAAAGACAAGCTTATAATTCTAGGCAACTTTAATGCTAGAGTAGGCTCAGACTACCAGACTTGGCAGGGAGTCCTAGGGAGGAATGGAGTTGGAAACAGCAACAGCAATGGTCATTTACTGCTGAAGATTTGTGCATCGCCAATTTTCTCATCACCAACACTGTCTTCTGTTTACCTAAAAGCAATAAAATTTCACGGGTGCACCCTTGCAGCAAACTTTGGCATCTAATAGACTATGTGATTGTAAGAAGAAGAGACAGACAAGATGTGAGAGTGACAAAAGCACTATGTGGTGCAGAGTGCTGGACTAATCATAGACTTATCCTTTCCAAGCTAAATATTCACATCCATCAAAAGCGCAGCCCCCAAGGCAAAATGACTACCAGAAGAATTAATGTCAACAAATTAGAGTTCTTCTCTGACTGTGAACAATTTGTTGCTAACTTGGAGGGAAAATTAAGCTAACACACAGTTGGCAACAATGGAGCAGAAAAGGAGTGGACAGCTTTCAGAGATTTGGTGTACAGCACTGCATTTGCAGCTCCGATGGGCTGTCCACATTGTTCGAATACAAAATGTATGCTTGCCAAAAAGACTGTTTTACGGAGAACTCACATGGGGCAGGCGATCACATGGTGGCCAGAAGAAATGATACAAGGACACTCTCAAGGTCTCTCTCAAGAACTTTGGATTTGACTGTGCAGCATGGGAGACACTGGCACAGGACTGCTCAGCATGGTGTGCCCACATCAGAAAGGGTTCTGTGCTCTTTGGGCAAAGCAGAATTGGGACAGCACAAAGTAAACGCAGGATGCACAAATCTGGGATATCCACTCCAAATATTCACATGGACTATCTGTACCCAACCTATGGTAGAGCATTCCAAGCTCATATTGGTCTGATCAGCCACAGTCAGACACAATGAAATTTCACTTTATCATGGTGATGTCATTTTGGTCTTCTTCAAAGATGAAGGACAACAACTAACCACCCCATGCCTGGAATGTCCTCTTTCTTCGATTGCATTTCTCAGAGTCTCTGTCTTTCTGCAATGTTCAGATTAAGTGTCACCTCTTTTGTGAGACCCTCTTTAAACCTTCCAGTTGTCCTTCAAATTATCTTGCTGACCAGAGCAGTTTCATGATCAGTTTGATCCGTTTACAGGGCGATGAGTCTTTGTTTTGGGCTTTGTATCTTCCTGCAGAGGATGTGGGCATTTAGAATTAAAAGGGAATTTAATGGTCATTCAATTCAATATATTCATTTTATAGATGAAGAAAATGAGACCCAAAGAACTTTAGTGATTTGCCCAGGTTCATACAGATAATTAGTGGAAGAGCTGAGATTCAAACTCATGTCTTCTGACTTTAAAAGAAATATTCTTAGCACCCTACCATGCTGCCCATTGATGCCTGCTTGATAGGACTGAAGATGTATGCTTTAAAGGCTCAGCAATTTGGAGTGAAATGGTTGACTTAAGCTGTTGAAGATCAGAGCTATGCCTTCATTGTAGGCCAAAATAAGCGCCCAACAGACTATCGTTGTCTTCTTTTTCCAAGAGATCTAGAGAATACTGATAGGAGAAACCTGAGAACAGGTATTGGTTTTGACTGGTCATAGGGAGGAAGCACACTGGGGAAGGAATGCCTGAACACTGGCTTAGCTTCTGCTTAGTTGGTTGTTGTCCTACATTCTCAAAGAAGACTAAAATGGCATCACTATGTTAGAATCAAGTTACAGTGTGTCTGACTATGGCTGATCAGACCAATATGAGCTCAGAATGCTTTACCACAGGTCAGGCACAAATAGTATGAATATTTGGGGTGAATTCTCCAAATTTGTGAATCTTGTGTTTCTTTTGAGCTACTTTAATTCTACTTTGCTCATAGAGCACAGTGCCTTCTTTCATGTGGGTATATTGTCCCATTGCCAGCCAATGTCACACAATCAATTCCAGAGGTCTTCAGAGAGAGCTTGAGAGTATCTTTGTAATGCTTCTTCTGACCATCATGTGAACACTTGTCTTGTGTGGGTTCTCCTCACATGCATAGCATCTAATCCTCTCCTCAAGGACTGCTCAACCATCCTCTATCCCAGACCCAGATATTGCAGCTTCTCAGCAGTCAGATTAATAGTGAAATAGTCATAATTCCTTAACCTATAGTTCCTGGACCAAGCCATGGAGAAGTAGTAATAGAAGCACACGGTAGATGCACATAGGTTCAACCAAATGATCCAGGAGAAGGAGGACATACCACTATGTCATTAAAGGTCAGCAATCAAATTTCCTGGATAGAATATGAGGGAGCATTTTTTAATGCTCCACCTTTTTAAGGACAAAAAGATCACATAAATGATTTCAAAGCTGAAGGAGGATGAAGGAACTAAAGCATGATATAGGAAAGCAAAAAATATGGACTTTGCCTTCTGCTACCATCATGAGTTCTCAAGCAGCGAAAGTCTTATGAGAAGAGAATTGCCTCTTTAACAACCCCAAGTTTGTTTCCTTCTGGGAGGAGCGCCAAGCCTTTTGTGTAGCTCCATAAGACTAAGGGGCCTACATGTGCTCTGGGGGAAAGGAGTAAATCACCCCAGGGACTGCTTCTTTATTTACCCAAAATTCATTTCCTCTCTGATAGGGTCAAAATCAAAGGCTGGTACTGTGAGCCTAGAGAACTAGATAGGTCTCTGCAGAGGGAAAAAGGACTCAACAAAAGAAGAAAGAATGATTCTATCAATTATTTATTGGCTACTGTGAATTCTTTTTGTTTTACGTGCTCTCTTTGGAATGAAGTAATCTGGTACAAGATATCCACTGTTACCTTGAGTGCTTAGAGCCCTGAGTTGTACTCCGATGCCCTCAGAGGGAGGTGAATGGGGGCCAAAAGAGTCAAAGAAATCAGAAGAAAGAAGGACAAAGGCTCATTTCCAAGTAGTCACCAAACAGAACCATAAGACTTTTACAATTCTTAAAAATTTTGCCTTTGAATTATTATTGTATTTCCCTTTAGATTTATGTGCATCTAGACACTGCATATATGAACATATGTGTTCATATTTATGTATCTACACATATATGAGGTATCTCTCTATATATGCTTACCTATGCATGTATATTTGATTTTTGCTTGTGCATACAAGTGCACGAACACACATATATACGCATATGTGTGTATATGCGTGTATATGTGTATATATAGCATATACATATGTGTGTATAAATATATGTATGTGTTTATATGGGCAGTTAGGTAATGTAGTGCATAAAGCACCAGGCCTGAAGTCAGAATGACTCATCTTCTTGAGTTCAAATCTGGACTCTGACACTCACTGTGTAACCCTGGCCAAGTCACTTAACTTTGCTTACCTCCATTTCCTCATCTGTCAAGTGAGCTGGAGAAGGAAATGGTCAACCGCTCCAGTATCTTTGCCAAGAAAACTTCAAATGAAGTCACGAAGAATTCAACACAAATGAAAAATGACTAAACAACAAAAAGTGTGTGTGTGTCTATGTGTACACACACACACATACAAATATTTCTACATAGCTTTAAATATATATGTATCCACATACAGACATATATAGCTATAGATGTCTACCCATGTCACATAAACTATTTCTCTTTCTCTCTCTCCCTTCCTTCCTTCCTTTTTTCCTTTCTTTCCTTCTTTCTTTCTTTCCTTCCTTCTTTCTTTCTTCCTTCCTTTCTTTCCTTCTTTCTTTCTTTCTTCCTTTCTTTCTTCCTTCCTTTCTTTCCTTTTTTCTTTCTTTCTTTCTTCCTTCCTTCCTTCCTTTCTTTCTTCCTTCCTTCCTTCCTTTCTTTCTTCCTTCCTTCCTTCCTTTCTTTCTCTCTTTCTTTCTTTCTTTCCTTCTTTCTTTCTTTCTTTCTAGTAAGTTGGTGTTAGATGCTGTTTTCTCAGAGCAGGAATTATACATAGCTAATATTTGTGAAAAGAAAGCCAGTAGGGGGCAACAGTGAGCCAGGTCCTAGAGTTTGCTGGGCCCTGGAAGATGTGGTCCAACAGACTGTAGGAATTCTGGGACCAGAACTTAAATATTTGTGGAATGAATGAAATGGAAATAAAACTATCTGATTTGGCATTTAAACAAGAGATTTCTATTTTCTCCAACAGTGAAAAATAGGACTCCCTCAATCAATGTGTATTATAGTTGGAAGACAGAATGAGAGAAAGCGTCTATGAAAGTGTTAATAACATGGAAATCTAAGTCCAGCCTAATTCTCCCTTTAGAGCAGTGTTTTTAGTGCCAAATAAAATTGTGACAGTCTAAATATCTGGTTATTCCCATTCATGGTCCATCCTGTTTATCCCAATGTAAATAGAGACCCTCCATTGGCAAGTATGGCCTCTCAGTAAAGAATGGTGCTGGATTCTGTTTTTAAAAAGGAATGTTTTAAAGTCACACAATTAACATTCCCTTGCTCAAACCCAGGACCATCAGTCAGGGGAAGGAAGACACCACTAACACTCTGAACAAAAGGCCGAATGAAATATCGCAAGTCTGAAAAGCTGTGTAAGTAGAACAGAGCTCTTTGATATGGAGGAAAGTGGCCTGGATCTGGAGTCAAAGGAACAACTCTGGCCACCTTCCTGCCTGTGTGGCCTGACAAGTCACTTAATCCCTCTAGCATTGTTTCTTTTGCTGTAAAGTAAAAGGGTCAGATTAGCTGATATCTTTAAATCCTATGATCTTATCAAATAATGGAACAGGCTTATTCAAGAACATGGTCTCTGTGATGAAACCCCTTTACTCAAAAAGACTTAGAGTTAACATGTTTAATGTGCAATCTTCAGCAATTTGGTGTATCTTTTGCACAAATATTGAGTTTCTAAGATGGTTGCCACACATTTGAAGGAGACCTTCACAGCCTTCCTATTATAGGTTCTAGGAGTCTGTGGCACACTTCCTTTCCTGTTCACCTTTAAGAAGCCTGAAAGGTCAAAGGGACATCTTAAAGTAAAGATACAGGGATCAAAGAAATTCACACAATAAAGCAACACTTCTATTTGGAGGGGCTGGTTCTGTAAATTAGTAGACTTAAGGAAACAAAATAATATATTTTTTTTTTCTGATAAGTCCCAGCAGAAGTTGAGCCACCTGCAGGGGATTTATTTGTTTTAAGCCCTGAAGCACCATCAGAGCCTGTGTAGCCAGAAGACCTCTGACCCTGGAAAGGGCTGGTTTGGTTTTTTTTAACTTAGGCTTAACAGTTTAAAGGGTTAGATTAACCAATGAGTAGTAATTCAGTGTGAGAAAGCTCTTAATGTATACCTAGGTGTTTGGATTTAATTGCATCTCATTGTATAAAATATCCTTTTTAGAGTTATTACACAAGTACTAGTGATGTAAGGACCAGTTAATTTTCTATATTGCTATGATTCAAGTTAACAAGTATTTATTAGATGTCTCCTATGTGACAGGCACTGCATTGGGTGCTGGAAAAACAAAGAGAAAAATGAAATAGTCCCTGACCTCAAGGAACTTACACTCTCTAGGTGGAGACATCAGATATAACAGGTATAATACGTGTACACATAAGTACATACAAAATTTATATAAAATAAATACAAGGTAATAAAGGAAGGGAGCGTTAACAGTTGAGTTAAGCAAGAACGATCTTCTATAAGTGGTAGCATTTGAATCTTGTGGAATCTTGCATAAGAAGGCTGGAAAGGTAAGTAGGAGCCAGATTGTAAAGGGTTTTAAATACCTAACAGTAAATTTGTATTTGATTCAAAAGGTAAGAAAGGAGCACTAGAAAATGTTAAATGGAGTAATAATACAGTCAGAGAAGGGCTTCACTTTGGAAGCTGAGTGAAAGATGGATTGAAGAAGCAGGTCTTGAGGCAGGAAAATTAGAAAGCTATTGTAATAACTCAGGAAAGATGTAATAAAAGCCTGGACTATGTTGGGGACCCAAATGAGGGGCATGGAGGTGAGATATGTTATGAAGGTAGAATCAGTTTCCAAAATATGACAAATTGATTTGATATTTGGGAGGAAGAAGAGGAAAAGTAGGAAGTCTAGGATAACCCCAAATTTACAAACCTGATTGGAAAATTGGTATAGGGATGGATTCAGGGGAAATGATGCTAAGTTCTGCTTTGGATACATTGAATTTTGATCTACCCTTGAGAGGCATCCAACTCAAAATGTCCAATAAGCAGTTAGCAATGTGAGATTGGGATTTCAGAGCTATACATATATATCTGGGAGTTATCTGAGGAGATGTGATAGTTGTGCAAATGGGATCTGACGAGGTCACACAAAGAGAGAGAACGTAGGGGAAAAAAGCAGAGAGCCCAAGCTAGAACATTATAGGGTATCATGTAGATAATATTCCAGCCAAGGAGACCAAAGGAGTGGTCAGATCATTTGGAAGAGAAAGGAGAGTAATTTAACAAAAACCCAAGGTGAGAGAGTATTGAAGAAAAGAAGCTAGTCAACAGTGTCAAATGTGACAGAAAAGTCAAGAAGGATGAGAAGTAAGAAAAGGCTATTCTATTTGGAAAATTAGGAGCAATTTCAGTTGACTGGTGATAATTAAGAATTATTTCATGTTAAAAAAGAAGAATGGTTTGTGTACTAAACTCAATCCATTAGGTTACAGGGGCCAGAGAAAGGTCTAGTTAACTGATCAATGTTATTGTGCCCTTCAAGGTTATCCAAATCTTTGGCACTGTACTAATAACTCATGTGTCCATAGTGCTTTAAGAGTCATAAAGCATTTTCTTTGCAAAAACTCTGTGGTGTAGGTGGTATGAGGACTATCATTCTAAATGAAGGCTCAAGGAGTTTGAAGAGCTCTCTCTTAGTCACCTAGCTCATATCAGGGCCAAGATCAAACTCAGGACTCCTGACTCCAACTACAGTACCTTCTCTTCTCTCTGCAGCCTTTGCCTTTTCACCTGTCCCAGAAGGAGGGAAGCCTCCTATGCTCCCTGAGAAGCCATCCCATCACTCCGGGCACCCTCTCTAGACCCCTACAACTCCACAACAGTTGCCCTGTCCACTTTCCAACTATAGACATCTGTCTAATGCCCTAGGACAACTCCACCCCAAAGCCAAACCCCAATGGAAAATGATAATCTACCTGAACGCATTCCACAATGATTAACATATAGCTCTACGAGACTGGTGACCTTGCACAACCCTCCCTCACTCAAAACAAAGTCAAGTGCAAGTCATGTCATCATTTCTCTGATGTCATAGTCTTCATCGAAAATGAAGGACGAACACAGACCCTCTCCAGTTCACTGACTCTGAACCCCTGGCTTCCGTTGTTTTTTTTTTCAAACCTTACTGTCTGTCCACTATTTACCACACCTTTATTCCCATTCTCCTGTACCCAACTCCTACATCTCACTCTAGAGCGTTCCACTGCTTCCATTGTACCCTCTTAGATGACTGCTCCATAGGTAGTAAAAGAGCCTTCATCATAAACTTTTTCCTTTCTCACTCTCCATCTTTGTATATTCACTGATACCTAGCTGATGACACAGCTTTCCTAGCCACCTTTTCCAAGATTGTTTGTATTTTCACTTTCAACCAACCATTCATAGGGGGGAATTGAAAGAATACTCCTTGTTTCCCACCACTCTACTTCTACACCTGTCACTCAGTGAACTTTCTTCCTTTGAAGTTTATTTGTTCCATATTTATCACCTAATCAAGACTCTGGGGGCTATTGTCCAAACCTCCAGGACCTTTTATCCTTCCTTCCTCAATGAATTCAATGCCTGGCTCAGTCTTGATTTCCTCCCCAACTCCTGCCCTCCTTCTAGAGGAATTCAATATATACCCAGAGATGGGCACACTCTTGACCTTGTAATTACCCACAAGTGTTCCAGTACTATGTTTATAAACTCTAAAATTCTTTTATCTGATCATAGACTATTGTCATGCCACCTCTCCCTCAGCCTTGCAACCCTCCACTCTGATCTTAATTTTCACTGTGACCCCACCAATCCCTCCATCTTTCAGTTTTTTCCCAGGCTATCGCTCCTGTACTAGCTATGCCTTCCACCTTTCCCCATCTTAACCCTTTGGTGAATTAATTCAACCCTACATTGCCCCCTTCTTTTGAATCCCTTGTCCCTTTAGAGGCAGGTAGGTGCCAGATCAAGCACTGGGCCTAGAGTGAAGAAGACCTGAGCCCAAATCTGACCTTAGATACTTATTATTTCTGTGACCCTGGGCAAATCACTTGACCTCTATCTGCCTCAGTTTCCTCAACTATAAAATAGGGGTAATAATACCTACCTCCCAAGTTTATTGTGAGTCTTAATTGAGATAATGCTTGTAAAATGCTTAGCACAGTACCTGGCACAGAGTAGGTGCTTAATTATTTGTTTCCTTTCTTCTGTCTTGCCTTGCCAAGCCCCAGGCTTGTATTACTCATATCATTTGCTGCCTTTACTCCTACTTACCTGCTGCTGTATGTAGCTGAAGAAAAATTTTTAAATCATGATGACTTTTTCCACAACAAAATTTATGTTACATAATCTCTACTGGGGCAACTCAACTGCACAAAGCATATCCTTTTACACCTCATTAATTGATGCCACTCAACACAGCTGCTTTTTATCCCTCTTCAAATTTCCCATGGCTCTCTGTTTCCCCTCTTAGCTGAGAACTTTGCCTCAAATTTCACTGGAAAAGTTGAGGACATTTGCCAAGAGCTCTCTCTCCCCTCTCCTCCTCATCTTACATCACTTAAATGCCTTTCACCACTCTATGCTTTATTCTATTTCACATAGAGAGGTGGCCCTTCTCCTTGACAAGGTAACTCCCTCCATGTATACAAGTGATCCCATTCTATACTGTCTCCTCCAGCAGATTGCCCCGCAATCATTCCCACTCTCTCACTCATCTTTAATCTCTCCCTGTCTACTGGCAGGTTCCCTGCTGCCTACAAATATACCCGGGTATCCCTCAACTTCACTTGATCCACCCAACCCCACTGTCATCCTATGTATCTCCTCCCTTTTGTGGCTAAACTCCTTAAGAAGTCTGTCTGCAAAGGTGCCTCTACTTCTTTTTCTCTCACTCTCTTCTTAACTCTCTATAGTCTGACTTGCAATACCATCATTCAACCAAAATCGTTCTCCCCAAAGTTACCAGTGATCTTTTCATTGCCAGATTGAGTGACTTCTTCCCAATCTTCATCCTTCTTAGCTTCTCTGAAGACTTGGATACTATTGATCTCCCTTGTCTCCTCTCTCCTTTCTTCTTTCTAGCTTTTTGTACTGTTGTGTACTCTCCTGCCTCTGACTTCTCCTCAGCCTCTGTGGCTAGATTTTCATCCATGTGGTGGCCAGTAACAATAAGTATCCTCCAAGACTCTGTCCTGAGCCCTCTTTACTTCTCCCTCTATACTACATCACTTGGTGATCTCAAGTCCCATGGATTCAATGATCTCTATGGAGATCATTTTCACATCTATCTGTCCAGCCCTAACCTTTCTCCTCACCTCCAGTCTCACATCTCTAACTGCTTATTGGAAATCTCAGTCTGGATTTCTCATAAACATCTTGAATTTAGCACATCCAAAACTGAATTCACCTTTTACCTCAGACCCTCTCCCCTTCTTAACTTCCCTATTTATGTCAAAGATACTAGTCAACAAGGCTTGCAAAGTAGGTATCATTCTCAACACCTCTCTCTCACTCCACCATATGCAATCTGTTGCCAAGTTCTGTTGTTTCTACCATTGCAATCTCTCTTGTATATGCCTCTTCTCTCCTTTGACGCTGCCACCACTTTGGAGTAAGCCCTCATCACCTCACACCTGGACTATTGTAATAGCTAGCTAATGTGCCTGCTTTGAGTCTCTTCACATTCTCCATTCTCCATTCTCCACTTAACTGTCAAATTGGTCTTCTTTAAATGCAGATCTTACCATGTCACCCCTCTCCCCCACATTCAAGAATGCCTGGAGGCTCCCTATTACCTCCAGGATCAAATAGAAAATCTTCTATTTGGCTTTTAAAGCTCTTCATAACCTGAGGCCCTCCCACCTTCCTGGTCTTCTTATATTTACTCCCCTCTGTATACTCTATGATCCAGTGACTCCAGCCTCCTCCTGCTCCTTGTAGCAAACATTCCATCTCTCAGCTCCAGATATTTTCGCTGGCTGTCCTCCACAGGGCCAACAAAGGAATTTGTTTTGCTTAATTTTACATGTTTATATCAGGTTTTGTTTTTCTTGCTTTCTCAGTGGAGCGAGGGAGGGTAAGTAGAGGTGGGAGGGAGAATGTAGGATTTAAAATAAATATATAAACAAACAAATAAATGCCAGCTAACTTGTTCTCTACTATACAGTGCTGCCTAGCCAGTGGGAATAATTTGGATCTAACCTTGAAAACTTAAGCCTACAAAATGAAGGCAAACATCATAGGCTCTTTAGAAGGATTTATATATCTTAGTTAATTCTGCAATGATCTGTCTCATTCCAGACTATGATTCCCATTAGTTTCCTTTTTTCTTTTCCTTCTTTCTTTTTCTTTTTTTTTTTTTTTGTATCAGATCTGTGATGCTGTCACTGTAAGTAAGGAATTGTTTTGCAAGGAAGGTCTTAGGTAGTGCCTGGGGCCCTAACAACCGAAGTAAAGTGACTTGCTTAAGATGAGATAGTCAGAAGTAGGACCTGAATGCATGTCTTCTTGACTCTGAGGGCATTTCTCTAGACCTTAGACCATGCTGCCTCCAGAGCCTTTTAAGTTTCTTAAAACTCTTAAATGGGCAGCAAGGTGGCGGATACAACGTCAGGCTTAGAGTCAGGAAGATTCCTCTTCCTGAGTTCAGATCTGACCTCAGACGCTTATTAGCTGTCTGACCCTAAGCAAGTCACTCAGTCCCATTTGCCTCAGTTTCCACATCTGTAAAATGAGCTGAAGAAGGAAATGGTAAACTACTCCAGCATCTTTGCCAAGAAAACCCCAAATGGGGTCGCAAAGAGTCACATACAACTGAACAACGATACTTTTAAATAAAAGAACTAACTTTAATTTCTTACATTCAATTTTAGGTATGAGTTTCTAGCTTATGATCTAATTCTCCATTTACCAGTGGTCAATTCCAATAGTTCATAATGTTGAGAAAGTGACCTTGTTCTATTAGAGACATTGCTGAAAGAGCACAATCTCTAGCAAGTTTCACCAAGCTAGAAAGGCTTCCAGTACAGGTACCCTCATGAACTGGGCATCTGTGTTATTCAAGAGCCAGTCTAGCTAACCTTGGAGAAACTCAGAACCAGGAATACATCCCCATGTTTTATTGGCCACAGTAATTCATAAAGAAGAATTAAAAGTGAATATTTCCTAGAACTCCAGCATTGAATGATACCTGAGAGATCACCAGCATGCCACAATAATAAAAGCGCTAAAGTCAGAGTCAAAAGACCAGGGTTCAAGTGCTGACTTTATCATCTATTAACTGGGCAAGTTGTTTGACCTCCCTGAGTCTCCTCACCTGGAAAATGTTGGAGCTGTCTAGATAACCTGAGATCACTTTGATTTCTAATTCTATGATGCTATGCCATCTAGTCCAGCCAACCCTTCTACCTGATTCATGAGTCTTACACTATTCTCCAACAAGTGGTTCTCCCACCTCCTATTCTCCACCATATTAAGCCAAAATCTGCCTCCCTTGAACTCCTATCAATCATTTCACATTCTTTTTTTTTGGAGGTTCACAGAACAAATTCAGTTCCTATAGACCCTCTATTTTTCTTCCAAGGACTGAGAAATGGAGAATATTTCCTCCTACAGCGAAGTATTGTAGAGCAAACTTTGACCATTAGAATCTTCCTTTTCTATCCAGCTAAACGTAAAGAACTTTCCATAAGCAGAACTTCATTCAATGCCTATAACATATAATGCATATAAACCGTATAATGTGGTGTCCTCATTATCAGAATTATCATCAACAGTAATTGCGAGCATTTATATAGAGCTTTAAGATTTGCAAAGCACTTGACAAATATTATCTCACTTTTATCCTGGTAACCCTGGGAAGTAAAAGCTATTAATTATCCCCCCTTTTACAGAGAAGGAAACTGGGGCATACAGCAGTGAAGTGACTGCACAGCTACTTAAGTGCCTGGGGTCAGATCTGAACTCCAATCTTCCTGACTCTAGGTACAGTAGTCTATCCACTGTGCCACCTAGCTGCCTCAGAGTTGGCATCACCACCAAAGATCTCTAATCTAAACCATACTTCAAGAAGGGGGGGAAGGAATAAGCATTTATTAAGCACCAATTCTGTTCCAGCTTTACAAAAATGATATCTTCCCTCACAGTATTCCTGACAAACTGTCATGCAGGGTCTGCTCAAAGACACCTCCCTCCCAAGATTCAGTCCACCCACTACCTTCAAAGTAGCCCATTTCATTTTTGGACAACCTTAATTGGTAGGAAATTTTTTGCTGACCTCCATTTGAAATCTGCCTCTCCATAATATCTACTCATTGATCCTAGTTCTGGCTTTCAGGGTGAAGCAGAACAGCTCTAACCCCATTCCCGTATGTGCTGATGAAAATTGTGTTGTTATTCAGGTGTGTTCAGTCACATCCAACTCTGCAGGACTTTAAGTTTTCTTGGTAAAAGTACTGGAGTGGCTTACCATTTCCTTCTCCAACTCATTTGACAAAAGAAGAAACTGAGGCAAACAAGGTTAAGTGACTTGCCCAGGGTCACTTAGGTGGTAGGTGTCTGAGGTCAGATTTGAAATCAGGAAGAGGAGTCTTCCTATAGGAAGGCTGTACTCCAGGCCCGACGCTCTATCAGGGCTCTTCTAGGAACATAGTACTACCCTAGAGGGTCATCTAGAAAAGGAGTCCCTGAAGCAGAGGATGAAAAAGAGGGGCAGAGGATGCATCCATCACACTTTGGGGAACAGTAGGGAAAAGCTCAAGAGTATACTTACAGCATAAAGATTCAGATCAGTTACAGGTTCTCCATAGAACCAGACATCATTTCTTTAGAGACTTCGTGCTTCAGCTCCTATGAGTTCACATGACCATGTTGTCCACCACTGGTCCAGCCCTGCTAGAAAACTTTTCTATGAAAATGTGTTTATTAAATACTGTGGATATGACTCATATGTTCCCAACTGTACACATTTGCTCACACTATTCCCTTGTACCTGGAATGACTTTCCTCCCATTTCTGACTTTTGAGATTCCACCGCTCCTTTGAGGCCCAGATCAAATACCATCTTTTCCATGAAGCCATCAATGATCTCACAAGCTAGCAATAAAAACTCTTGTTTCTGAACTTGTAATGTTTTACTTGTACTTCTTAGGTACTTTTTATGTTTTAATTTGTGTGTACATGTTTCGTCTCCTCTACAAAACTGTAAGCCCTTAGACAGAGAGATAGACAGATGAACAGATGGATGGATGGATGGATGGATGGATGGATGGATGGATGGATGGATGGTTGGATGGATGGAGACAGGTAGGTGGTGCAATGGATACAAAGGTCTGAGATCAAATTCTGCTTCAAACACTGACTATGTGACATTGGACAAGTCACTTAACCTCCTTCTGCATCAGTTTTCTCAACTGGAAAATGAGGATAATAAGAGCACCTCCTTCCCCAGGCTGTTGTGAGGATTCAATGAGATGTGATATGTAAAGCATTTTGCAAACTTTAAAATGCTATATAAATGTTAGCTATTATAGTTATCTAAAAAGAGCAACAGTTAGTATTTATTAAACATTTGCAATGTGCCAGGCACTGTTCTAAGTGCTAGAGATTGGAGTAAGCAGGACAGTCTCTGCCTTCAAGAACTCACGTGCTAACACAAGACAACACATTAAAGGGAAGCACAGAAAGAATGGGGCACACATGAGGCATCATGGTGTGGAGAGGCTTGGAAGCAATAAGGAGGCCTGGCTCCAGGTAACTCCAGATACCTCCAGGTACAGGCTCTACCTGTCATAGTCCAGCACCCCAGGTTCAGTTTCCAAAGTTCTGATGAGAGGGAGAATGAGGGTGATGGCTATATCGTAAAGCACATGGTAGAGTGACAGCTGGGGACCGTATTGCAAAATCATCAACTCTCAGAGGCACTATGTACCTGAACAATAGCAATCTTTCCAATATGCCTTGCAAGTAGTCCTTAAACTCTTTGCTTTAACCCACTGCCTCCCAAGATAGCCCATACCATGTTTGGGAAGCAGTAAGAGAGGAGTTCACCCAGAATGACACCTAAATTTTTGCCTCTTCTATCTCTTCAAACTCTTTGTAACTTCCATCCACTCTTCTGGGTTCTGCTTTTTGGGGTCATGTGGAACAAGTCTTCTACATGACTATCCTTTCAGGTTCTGGAAAGAAAGCAACAACGTGCCCTTTAAATCTTTTCAGCCACAGGTTAAATATTCTCAATACCTTCAAATGTTTCTCACAGGAGAGAATAAGGTGTTTCACCATCAATGTTCCCTTCCTCTGGATATTCTCCAGCTTATCAAAGTCCTTCCCAAAATATGACTTCCAGAAGAGAACCCAATGTTCCAGATGTTGTCTGACCATAGTGAAGAGGTCTAAAGTTGGACTGCCATCTCTCATTTCTAGAACTGGTGGCCAAGATGGCCAGGATAGTTAGGAGGATCAAATGGGATCATGTATGTAATGCACTTTACAAACCCTAAAGCGTTATATACAGCTATTATATTATTAACATTATTGCCATCATTGTTGAGGGCAGCTAGATGGTAGAGTGGATAGAGTTCCAAGCCTGAGGCTTGAAAGACTGACCTTCCTGAGTTCAAATCTGACCTCAGACACTTACAAGTTGTGTGACTCAGGGCAAGTCACTTAACCCTGTTTGCCCCAGTTTCCTTATCTATAAAATGAGTTGGAGAAGAAAATGGCAAACCACTCCATATATCTTTGCCATGAAAACTCCAAATGAGGTTCCAAAGAATCAGATATGACTCAAAAAATGACTGAATAACATCACTATTGACTTCCATGTTACATTTCAGAAGGTGATATTTATAAATTCTGGAGATACCTCCGTTTTGAGGCCTGCATCTCCAGCACACAAGGAAATACACCAGTGATGTCAAACTCAAATAGAAAGGTGTCCACTACTCTGCACATAAGGATTCCTGTGAACCTTATATTGACTTAGTTTTAAACTGTAAGGTGTTTTATTTTATTTTCATCAATTTTGTTAGCTATTTTTCAATTATATTTTAACCTAGTTCAGGCTGCATCAGGAATGTTTCCAGTGTATGTTTGGAACCATTAAAACATACCATTCTTGACTTGAATACAGACTTTTATTGCATATCTTCAAGAAATGGAGTTGGAAGCTGTCTAGTCCAACCTGAACCTGAGCAAGAATCTCCACTTCCACATACCTGACAAAATCTTCTGTCCAAACAAGGCATTTGTCTTGCAAATGGTAGAGCTGGACCTTGAACCAGTCTTCGTGAAGGCTAGGGCTTTGTCCATAACTCCTCTGGTTAACTCTCCTCCCCTTCCCGCCCCCCCAGGCCCTCTGCTGAATCTCAGCTCACTCCACAAGCACATGAATTGCTAAATAAATACTTTGTTTAGATGAATCTTGTTTTGGAGATGTGGTTACTGACAGTGTTTTCATCCCTGGTTGAGATGGTGTTGCCACATTGATCACTGATGTAGGAACAATTGCTCTCTCCATACTGCCTTTGCTGAGGAACGCCCACCTTTGCTTTGGGGTTGCATGTTCTCTGAGAGTCTACAGTTCTTTGTAAGTTTTGTTTTTGCCTCCCGGGTGGCACGCTGTTGTTGTAGTTGAGTCATTTCAGTCGTGACCCCATTTGAGGTTTTCTTGGCCAGGCGCCCCTGAACTGAACTAGAATTTCATTACTCATCACAGAACCCTACTTTACCCTTTGTCTAACCCTGGGCCTGCACCCAGATTACTGTGCCTGTCACTGAGAAAGACAGACTAATAGGCTGCACTTGCATCTCTGTTCCATGGAGGTCAAGAGCTACAAATCAACTCAAATGTTCCTTTCCCTGTTCCTCCCCCTACTGTAGCCCAGTCTGGCAGCTGGGTAGAGTGGTAGACAGAGTGGTGGGCTTGGAGTCATGAAGACCTAAATTCAACATCAAACTGGCTTGTCAGACATGTCACTTCATATCCCTTCGTCATTCAGTTGCATGGGATAAGATTAACTTTGCTGAGGGAGGCATCCACAGGCAGCTTTCTACAAAGCATTCCAAAAGGTGGTGGCAGCCTTTGTCCAGAATTTTTACAACCTCTGAGTAAGCCAATCTGTTCCATCAATTTGACCTTTCTGTGGCCACTAACAGCAGGGCCCCCCAGATCTAGCCAGTGCCCCATAAAACTTAAATGTTTCTGTCCTGAGATTGTCCTCAGATACAATATGCAAATGTCCGGGCCATATCACTACAGAACAGGAATTTAGGTAGGAAAAGAACCCGGCCTGTGCAATCAGAGAAGGGGGCCAGGCTCCCAAAACTTCCTTCAGGGAGGAGAGGATTGGGAGGGTGCTTGGTGAGGGAGGGATCTATGAATGAAGAGTGGGCCTCCACTTCAACTGGTATGTGTTACCCTTACCCTGTACTTTCTTTCCTTATCTGTAGCAGTGGCTACAAATTCCTAGACCAGATTAGTGACTATGGAATGCTGCCCAGTTCCAACCTGGATGAGGATGTTTTAGTGGAATAATTGCCATCAGTTTTCATTAATATTTACAGCAATTTGCACACAAAGCCCAGCACTTTCATCTGATTAATTTAAGCATTTGGATCTTTTATCCTATGTCCTAAGCCATATAGAGAGTTAGAGGACCAACATTCAGATTCTGGGTCTGAGGCGTACAACCTGCACATCTTTGGTAACACTTCTCTTCCCTGGGCCTCAGTTTTCTCCTTTATAAAATGAGAAAGTTGGACCACAGCAGGGATTCTTAATCTTATTTGTGTCATGGACCCCATTGTGCTGTGGTAAAGCCTATGGATCCTTTCCCAGAATAATGGTTTTTAAATACATAAAAGGAAACAAATTATAATGAAATGAAGGTGTAATTGGTGTTGTTGTTGTTCAGTTTGACTCTTCCTGACTCCATTTGGGGTTTTCTTGGCAAAGATACTAATGTGGTTTGTCATTTCCTTCTCTAGTCCATTTTGCAGAAAAGGAAACTGAGGCAGACAGGGTTAAGTGACTTGCCCAGGGTCACATAGCTAGTAAGTGTCTGAGAACAGATTTGAACTCAGGAAGATGAGTCTTGCTGACTACAGGCCCAACACCCTATCCACTGGGTCCCCTGGCTGCTCAAAATATTCTTTAACCATCCAAGTTTGCAGAACCCCTGAAATCTATCCACAGAATTCTTAGAGTCCATGGACACTAGGTTAAGCATCTCTGGAGTAAATCACTTGAAAGATTCCTTTTTGCTCTAAATCCTCTGACCTTGGTTGTGAGATAGGTGTTCCTTTAAATGCAAACAGGCAGTACTAACTTTAATGACCAATTTCTTGTGTGATATTCTCCTCCCCTCAACCCCCATCTCTGGACTCCCATACTTTTATTCCCTTAATTATACTTATAGGGTCATCAATTTAGAGCAGGAAGTTTTCTAAGAAATCATCTGGTCCAAGCCTTTCATTTAATAGATGAAAATCCCCAAATCTCATAGGTATTAAGTGGAAGAGAGTTGGAATTTGGACCCATCTCCCCTAAGTCAAATCTAACATTCTTTCTACCATACAAATGGGAAATAAGCAGGGAATTTATATTGTGCCCACTGTGCATCAAGCACTGTGCTAAGTACTGACCCTCATAACAATCCTAGGAGGTAGGTGCTATTATTATACTCATTTTACAGTTGAGGAAACTGAGGTAAACACAGGATAAGTGACTTGCACAGGATCATGCAGCTCGTGTCTAAGGCTGGACTTGAACTCAGGTCTTCCTGACTTCCTATCCACTGTGCTGCCTAGATGCCTTGATGATGCTATCTAGGTGCCTCTGTGAGTACTGAAACTCTGGGAATGGCTGGAATGGACCTCAGTTCTATTCCCCACACTGATTATTTTGAAAAGGCTGCAATGCCACAAAAGAGCTACTCTGGAATTCTGTCAAATACATGAGCCTTCCAATGCATCCAGGCGAGTGACTGTGGATGGATGGATGGGTTGCTATGCTCTCAAAAATGTAAAATGCTCAGGAGAGGGCAGAGATGCAAATCAACACACAGCCTAAAGTGGATCTGCCCTGATAGAGGCAGCTCGGGGTCGCTGCTTCACCATGGAATGTGCCAACCCAGATAAAGAGGCAAATAACTGGCACCTTATGGGGTAGAGCAGGGGTGTCTGGTTACCATGCCAGTAAGTAGCACAGCAGGAGTCTCTCTCCCTCCCTGGGGCCTCTACCTGTCAGAACTGGAGGGTGCTGAGCCTGCCTGCTTTGATGACGAGACAAGCCCCTAGATCCGGAACCCCTCAGTCTTCCAAGTCTCTTTATGGAACAAGCTAAGCACCCACATTATTCTGGAGATCAGCTGGGGCACAGAGACCCAAGAAACCATACACTGAGAAATTGAGTGAATGCTGCATGTACAACTTTGTGAGCAGGTAAAGTCAAACAATGGTTCATCTCCTCCCTCCACCTTGCCAAAACCTACCAGCCTTTCAAGGCTCTATTCAAGTTTTGCCTCCTACATGAAGCCTTCCCAGACTAAACCACCCTCAACAAATAGCAACATTGAGTTAACAGGAACTAGAACTCTCTTTCCTCATCTCTGCCTCCTTATTTTCCTGGCTTCTTTCAAGTGTCAGCTAAAATCCAACAATCAGTAAGAAGCCTTTTCCAACTGAAGAATCTATCTGTTCTAAGATATTTATAGTAACTCTTTATGTGGTGGCAAAGAACTGATAATTGTAGGGCTGCACACCAATTGGGGAATGGCTGAACGAGTTATGGTAAATGGCTGATGGAATACTACTGTGCTATAAGAAATGATATGCTCAGTGACTTTAGAAAAACATGGAAAGACTTGCACAAAATCATGAAAAGCAAAACGAGAAGAACCAAGACAATATTGCATACAATAAAAACAATATTGTTTTAAGTTGCTAGTGCTTCAGACTCAGATACTTACTAGCTGTGTGATCACTTAATCTCTGTCTGCCTCATTTCCTCAATTGTAAAATGGGACAATAATAGCACCTACCTTCCAGGGTTGGTGTGAGACTCAAAGGAGGTGATATTTGTAAAACACTTCGTACAATAAGCACTCAACAAGTGCTTATTACCTCCTCTTTCCTTTCTCTTCTGTTGACCATCTCCACTTTATCTTCTATATATCTTGTTTGTATATGGTTGTTTACAACCACCTTCCCCATTGGTCTTTAAGTTCCTGGAGATCAGAAACTGTCTTTTACCTTTCTTTGTATCCCTAGCATTTAGAACAGGGTCTAGCACACCATAGGTCTTAAATAAATGCTTGTTGACTGACTGATGGATATAGAGAACTCTTGAGTAAGGAAAGAAGCTCCCCCTACCAATTCAAATTGGCACCTTCTTGTCTTACACAGTCGCCTAGAGTACTAAGAGATTAAGTGACTTCCCCAGGGTCACACTGCCACTGTGTGTCCGAGGCAGAAGTTGAAACTAGGTGGTCTTGGTTGGAAGGCCAGCTTTCCAATCCACTCTGGCAAAGTGCCTTTCACACAGCTATTAAGTAGCAGTCACTGTTCAAAGCACTAAACATCATAGAATAACAAAAACTACAGCTAGAAGAGAATTTGAAGAGTATCTCTAGTCAAATCTGATTTTACAGATGAGACTCCAAGAGGTTAATGATTTGCCCAATGTTACACAGATAGCAGAAGGAAGATTGGAACCCAGGTCTCTCCATTTCTAGTCCCTTTCTCTTATCTACAGAGCCTATCTTCAGGAAGTTTAGAATCAGTTATAAGGAGCATGCAATGAGCTCACAAAATAGAATATGACAGAAGTGTGAAGGAAAAGGTGCAAAGAGTTCTAGGAAAATTTGAGGAGGTTTCCCTTGTCCTCTCCCTTCTCTGAATATCATTTTTCTCTGGCAGGATTCTTCCCACTTAACAATAGATTAGAAAATATTGTCTTGTAAATCTTCTCCCCTCAAACTCTTAAGCTTTTGCAGACAAAAACAAAACAAAACACCTTTCCTAGTGCTTTCCTTCTCTTGGAACTTGCCAGTCAGTTATCAAGAAGCATTCATTTTTTCCTATGTGCTAGACAAAGTGCTGTGCTAACTGCTAGGGATACAAAGAAAGGCAAAAGATAGTCCCCGGCCAGCAGGTGCTCCCAGTCTAGTGGAAGAGACATTGATTAGCCAGTCCCCTGAACCTGCTATTGCAAAATCAGATTTTCACATTTCAGTCTCAGGTTAGAATAAATGGTATCTGGGGTAGTTCCAAAGACCTGAGATGCTGGAAAGATGGTCAAGAATGAGTGGAGGGTGCAGTGACATTCAAGAACTGCTCACTCCCTCTTTGACCAAGATGTCAACAAGTTTGGGGCTGCATTTATATACAGTGCTCCCCACTGGGGGAAAAATCTGATTTTGAAATAATCTAAGAGTACAAAACATTTGTACTTGACTTTTTCTCAGGCCATGTCTCTCTCAACCAAAACATAGGAGAAGCATTACCTGATTATCTCACAAAAGAACACTTCCTACAAGGAGGTAGGGGAAGTAGGAGAGGAATCACACACAATCTTTCTCTATCCTCTCCATAGCAGGAACTAGCAGGAAAGGACTGGCTGCAAAGTTTTAATTCCACCTGTCAGTACATTTCAAATTAAAACCATTTGCATATTTGCTAGAGGGTTTTAAAATTCACATATTCACGTACTAGAACCTGAAAGCCAAAAAATAAACCGAAGCAAGACCAGACTAGTTCTCAGAAGACCTAACTGAACTTTACAAGAATGCCCGCCAATGGTGAAGGCTCTTCCCTCTTCCCTCACCCACACGGGAGGCTGCTGTGCCTCCGTCCAGCTCCGATTATCAATGTTTGCAACCCCAGCGTGGGGTCTTTCAGTTGTCATTCACTATTACACCTTTGCTCAGAGAATAAGGTGGTGGGATTTCTAGGGCTTATCTTCATGCTGCCCTCTTTAACCCTAAATGTCGGGGAAACTTCTTCTAAGAGAAAGTAGCCAGACCAAGGAGTACTGGGGCCGATAGTAGGACCTGGCAAGGGACTCAGTATTGGAAACCATAATCTCTTGTGTTTCCCCAGATCATGAACTGAGTGGTGCATCTAGCCAGGAATGAGTCAGAAGCATTCCTGAGAGATTCTGCAGAAAGATACTCTAATCATTTCATCCCAGGTCTCAGGCCAGCTCGGGGGATGACTGATGGAGGGTGAGATGGGAAGGCAGGCTCAGGGATCAGTAGCTGGCTTTTTAAAAGAAATCACCCTAAAATGTGTGCTGCTGCATCTGGGTCAGCTGCCCTGGTTGGGGGGTGGAGGGGGCAGTGAGGGAGAGTGGGAGAAGGTGAGCCTAGAGGGGGAGGCTGGAGGCATGCCAAGGCCACTGTCCTGGGACAAAAGTCTGCCCTGTAAATACTACAGGAACTACCTACCCCTTTAGCATTTTGCCTTATTCGATGCCTCGGGCAAGGGCTTTTACCAAGAGATCTATGTGCCTCCTTATCTTTCTCCAGGCTCAGGAAGAGTTAGGGCTTCTTCCCAGACTAGATTTGAGACATACAAGAGAATCTAGGGTCAGCTCTCCCCTCCCTGCTTGCTTCAAACCACAAACTGAATAAAAGTCAAAGTCCGGCCAGAAGTCCTTCTTGAGATTATATCGGAAGTTCCCCAAGGGCACAGACTGTGGCTTTTTTACCTTCATCTCTACCCCTGAAAGGAAGCACTTTGGAGTAGGGACAACCTGGGTTCAAGTCCTGCTTCTGGTACATGCTAGCTGTGTGACCTTGAACAAATCACATAACCTCTAAGTTAGTGCTGACAAGTGCTCTATATACCTCCTCTAAGACTCCGGGTACAAAGAAGGTGCTGACCTACATTGCTAGAGGAAGTCTTCTCATCTGTAAGTTCCCTGTACCAATGAAATCGCATGTCCAGTCTTTATCCCTATCCCCTTTATCCTCACACCTAGTATAGTGAATTGTATATAATAGGTGCTTAATAAATGCATAATAAGTGAATGAAAGTATGCAAGACCCTCTTCTTAACATTCCTTAACCACAAGTCTGACCATGGCATTCCTCTGCTCAAAAAGCTTCAGGGTTTCCCTAGGATAGGAATTCTTAACTCCCAAAAGATCCACAGATAAGTATCAAAGAGTCTTTAAACTTAGAATTTTTAATATTTGGATAACTGTATTTCAATATAATTGATTTCCTTTCTATGTAAACCCTATTTTGTTTTATGTGTTTTAAAACTTTATTTTGGGAAGGGCTTCACCAGATTGCCAAAGCAGAAGCTGGAGAAGAAAATGGCAAACCACTCCAGTATCTCTGCCAAGAAAACCCCAAATGGGGTCACCAGATTGTCAAAGGGGTCTGTAACACATTCAAAAAGGGTGAGGAATCCCTGTCATAGGTATTCTAAGACAATATTAAAAGTCTCAGGTTCATCATGTAAAACCTTTCTCAATCTAGTGTTAACCTGTCTCTCTAGCTTGATTTCACATCCAGTCAAAACCAGGCTTTCTGACTGTTCACTGTATGTCACCTCTTTCTGTAGCTGGCACATGGTAAGTGCTTATTAATGGCTTGGTGACTTGACTCTGTGTCTTTGCCCAAGCTATTGCTCCATCCTGGCCCACTTTCTGTCGCTGTTTCCTTTGTTCTTGACCATGGTAGGCATTTAGTAAATGCTTGTTGATTGGAATACCTATTGAATATGAATTAGCTACACGATTGTTTGTGAACACGAGACTTGATCTGGTTTTGCTGTTTAACGATATACTAGGATATTAGCCAGAGTGAAAGGGATCTATCGGCAACCTGTACAAAACAGAAAGAGCATAACCTAAAATGCTCAGAAAGGTCTGAGGCAAGCATTAGAGGAAGCGTCAGGGTCTAGAAGGCATTAATATCTCTCTAGTTAAGGTACCTCCCAACTGGGATCTGAGTAACAGACTGTCAGAGGGGTTCACTCAGGGGATGCCTGGGCAAGACTTAGAGGTCTGGCTTCCAAGAGGGCCAAGAAGTAAGAAGGAGAAAAGAATGTTGGGGAAAAGGAACAGATGGGAGTTTAGATATTCCAGCTTTCCATATTTCCTCTCCTCTTGACTTGTCAGTGCTACCTTTTTACTTTACAACCTTTGAGAAATTCCAGACTAGTATTTCCCAACTTATTTTTTTTTTTACTTCTTATCATCAAAAATGTTGTGGGTCTCCATGTTAGTAGTGAAACTATCAGTATCCCTTCATTAAGAAAGTACACGATGACAAAACGACTACGTTTGATGTGCATGTGGATTCACAGACCATTTGAAAAAACTCTTTGGGGCTCCCCTCCAGGGGTTCTCAGTCCCCAAGCTGATAAGCACTCACCATTCGAAGAAGTCACCAATTAACATACTGCTGCCCACAGCTTTAGCTTAGACTTATAGAAGTCTAAGTCCCATAGAAGTGGGAGGAACCTCAAAAAATAATTTAGTCTGACCCCTTTCTTTTACATATCAGGAAACCGAGTCTCATAGAAGTGAACTAAGTTATTCAAGGGCATCTAAGTGGCACAGTACTGTCCAATCTGGAGTCAGAAAGACTCCTCCTCTTGAGGTCATATCTGGCTTCAGACACTTACTGACTGTATGACCTTGAGCAAGTCACTTAACTCTGTTTGCCTCAGTTTCTTCATCTGTAAGATGAGCTGGAGAAGGAAATGGCAAAGCACTCCAGTATCTCTGCCAAGAAAACCCCAAATGGGGTCACAAAGAGTCAAATACCACTGAAAAATGACTGAACAATAATAGTCGCCCAAAGTGCACAGCAAATCAGTGACAGTTGGCACTGAAATCCATGTCTCCTGATTCCTAGTCCTGAGCTCTCTGCACCATGCCATGATCAAGCTGACTACAAGTGTTTATTTTGGAGAGAGTGGCACAGTTCATGTAAATGCTCCGTCAGGAAGTGGTCTCCTGTGAGAACCATCAAATGCCAAGTCCTATTGCCTCCCATCATCAATGTGGGCCTTGTGTGCCTGCAAGTTCATGCAGATGAGGAGACCCTGATGCCCGGACCCACCTGCAGAACAAGAAGTTCCTCTGCCCCAGTGTATTTCCAAGAGGTATTTGAGAAAGAGAGTATTTCTATCCTGGCCTGCAGTGCTGCTCAGTCTCCCTGTTTTCAACATCCTGTGCAAGGAAAACAAAGCCTCACAATCCTAAGGCGTAGGTGGAGGGAACTGAACAGTCATAAATGTCCTAAATACAGAGTTGGCCTCCAGTAAAAGTGGGAGGCACAGAAAGCCATCTTCAAACCACTGCCTCTCTTCTCCACTCTACAAGCCCCCCTCCCAAGACCCTGAGAGATCTCTAACTACCAACTTTGGCATCCCACATGGGTCTGGTCTTCCAGGAACAGCTCCCCAAATCCTCTCCCTCTATCAAAACTGCTTGCCTTATGTTCCCCCCCTCCTTTTAGAACCCAGATCTTTACTTTCTAAACTAATAATCAGTCAGTAACCAGCTCATCAGTGTAGATGCTTTTTCACATATGCTCATCTAATAAATTAATCAGAGTCAATGAGCTCCATGCTTTTAGAAGTACCTCTCCTTAGGCATAAGAACATTTTAATAGGAACCTCTAGAAACAAAACATTGATCCAAGGAGCAACCATTATGAAGAGAACCTCATGTAGGGGAAGGGGCAAAGTGTGCTTTACATAACATTTGTACACTTGTTGGGTGGGCTCTGAAGAGGCTTCCTCCCCCTGTCTATTCTATGACTGTCCCAAACATCTCATACATTTCAAGGAGTCCAAGGAAAGCCTCATCCATGTCCTGTAGTTGGGAAGCCTTTGGTGAGTATGTGCATGCTGTTCTGGGAATCAACTCATCATTTAATCCAGTAAAAAGGACCAGAAAGTAAGCCTGCCCCAAGTCACATAGGCCAGCTAGCTCTTCATTCCCACTTGGCTATCTTCCTTTTAACCTCTCCATCATACCAGGTACCTTCCCTTCTCCCTCTACTGACAACCCCTGACCTCTGCTTTGTAACTTCCTTTTATCTTGTCTTCCCTCATCCAATTTTAAGCTTTTTGAGGACAGGAACTGTCTTTCTTTTTCATATTGGTATTCTTAGTGGTTAGCACTATGTCTGGCACATAGTAGGAGCTTAATGAATATTTATTGACTGACTAACAAGTAGCCAATGGCAGATTTGGTGTCTGAGCCCAAGCGAGTCTTCTGATTTGAGGTACCAAATTTTCTACTATCTTTACTTGCATCCTAAAGACTTGAAGAACAAATACATCAGCACACTTTTAGGCATTCATTGTTTCAAAAATTAAAAGATGAAAACCACAAATCATAGTGAATCACAAAATATTAAAACTGAAGAGACCTTAGGCCAGGGGTCCCATCTATTTTTGGTTCCCAAATCCCTTGACTTTTGTTAAATCATTCCCACGGTCCCTATTCAATATGAAAGGAAATAGATTCTAGAGTTTGCCACGCATATTCACGTAAGAAATAAAATTACATTAATACACTTTTCACTGAAAAAAATCTTTCTTCAGCATATAAAAACATTTTAAATTAAATATTTATCAGAACACAATCACATCAATCAGTGGCACCTTTCACTCTTTTTCTGGTCAGTACACAATTTAATAGTATAGAGAGGCAGTCTCAGTGCCAGAAATACCTGGATTTTTAAGTCTTGCCTCTTGTCCATGCTGGCTGGGTGACCTTGGTCAAGTCCTTTAACCTCAGTGCTCAAGACCACTCTATAAGATCTTAAGTTGCCAAGAAGGTGTTGACCAACAATGGTAGAGAAAACATTTCTTCATTCCAGGATTTCCCTGCATTAATGAAATCACAACCCTGATTCATATCCCTTTAGTTTTTGAAAGAGATCCCTGAATATCATGTTTGGTTTTCCAGAGTGTTTTTTGATTTAGATTTGATTAAGAATAAACCTCTACAGAGATAAGTTGTCAGTTTTCTACTTCTATTCCTACCCCTACTACTTCCCTACTTCAGGAATATGTCAGTGGAATAATATAACTATTTTTCCAAATACTCCCCTCATCTTCTAGATGAGTCATACTCCAGGTTGGAAACCCCTCTTTTAATAAACTTGATAGCTGATGAAATACAAAGAAAGAGACAGTGGATTGAAGAGCTGGCTCTGCTACAATATGACTATGTGACCTGGGGCAAGTCACTTAACCTTTCTAATCTAGTTTCCTTATCTTTAAAATGAGGAAGTAGAATTAGATAACATCTACAGTTCCTTTCCAGAGCAGTTAGGTGCCACAGTGGATAGAGTGCCCAACCTGGAGTCAGGAAGACTCAATTTAGTGAGTTCAAATCTGACCTCAGACATTTGTGTGACCCTGGGCAAATCATTTAACCCCGTTTGCCTCAGTTTCCTCATATGTGAAATGAACTGGAGGAGGAAATGGCAAACCAGTCCAATATCTTTGCCAAGAGAACCCAAATGGGGTCACAAAAAGTCAGCCATGACTGAAACAACTGAACAACAAAGTCCTTTCCATCTCTCATTTACAGAATGGTAACTGAGTTCATAAGTGGTTAACAGTGTTAAAGAGAATATAACATTTCTAAGGAGTACAGAAAAATATGAGTCTGTTTGCCTTTTCTTAACAACAACCAAATAAAGGCCTGATGGTATTATTAAATGGTTTGGCTAGTTCTAAGAGATGCCCATGCCCACCCCCACATCACTCTGCCATGTCCAAAAGTGTGAACACTTTGTGAGAAATTCTGGCTCTTGGCTGGGGCTCAGCATTGAGTTTGGTTTAGTTTGTGTTTCTCACTTTTCCTCTCACATTTCTCTTTGTCCCCCTGGCTTTGTCCGTGAGTCCTGCTTCTGTACCACTCCTGCCAATGAAAGGTGGTAGGTAATGTGGAAATCTGTGTCAGGGCTAACTGGGACCCTCTTTCAGCATCCACTGATCCCACACCTCAAGTAGCATTGCATATCAAAAAAATACCAGGAGAGAAGCAGAAACCCATTTACCTTACCTCCAGATCCCAAACAAATGAGTATAATAGCACTTCATTAAAACTGACTTACTTTCTGTTGCTATAAAATCCACAAAGAAACTTTGGGACATGATGGCCTGGGGTGGAGAAAACCATGTGAAAGTTTGTCCAAGACAAAAACTTGTGAAGTATCTCCTCTGGATTTGGGACTTTACAAGAAAGCTGGTACTCGTTCACTTTCTTTATTTTCAAATCTGTCCCAGCCCCTCAGTAAGGGGAATATTCTTGCTTAATTGTTTAATTAATTGATTAATACTTAAATTTAATTAATCTAAGTATATACACAAGTAAATTAGTAAATCTAATTTAATTGATTACTACTTAAAGCAGCTGCCCCAAGGTTAGTTGGGCATTTTTTAGAGATGCAAGCTCATAAGGGGAATTTTATTCAACCTGAGCTTGGCCCAGGCAGAAGCTAACGTATTCCTACAGACCTCTACGAAAGGAATTTCACTCTTCCTTGGGTTGCACTCTCCCACATCTTGCTGCTATTGTTGAAACCTGTTATCTCTTGATCTAGCCACACTGGAAATGGATGCTCACCAAATTGCATGTGACGATGCAATTCAAGAACCAATTGCTGAACACCTACCATGGCTACAGGCTGTGCTAGGCTGGGGGAATTTCCACAGTTTGGTAAGATATGGTGTCTGCTTTCCTTCAGACCAGGAGGACATAGTCTCTGTCTTCACTGAGCTAGGAAAGGGACAAAGCAAATAGAAAATGGCAATAATACAAAACCATGTATAATAAATGTATTAGAAAAGTGCAAACAAATTGCTTTGAGGTTTGGGGGGGTGAGGGGAAACTATGACAAACTGGGGAAAAAAATTGGAACTAGTCTTTAAAAGAGTGGCAGAATTTAACAACAGTATTCTAGGCATAGGCAACAACATAGGAAAAGACATGGAGGCAGGAAAGTGTGGAATGTGTGGGGGGAACAATGGTTTGGCTAAAGCATAAAGACTCTAGATGGGAGTAGGAGATAAGATGGGTAAGGTAGAGTCATGCCAAATTGTTAGATGGCTTTCCGATGGGCAGGTTGAAAAATCTGAACTTTACTTAGTAGACAATAGGGAGCCAATGAAGAGTCCAGGACAGGTGAGTGACATCACTGGCTCTATGTGTCAATTCAACAAATATTTATTAAGCACATACTATGTGCAAGACATGAATCAGGTAACACGGATTTCAGTTAGTTGTGTTTTCAATAGTAACCAACTCTTTGTGGCCCCCATTTGGGGTTTTCTTGGCAAAGATACTGAAATGGTTTGCCATTTCCTTCTCCAGCTCATTTTATAGATGAGGAAACTGAGGCAAACAGGGTTAAGTGACTTGCCCAGGGTAACACAATTTGTAAGTATCTGAGGCCGGATTTGAACTCAGGAAGGTCAGTCTTCGTGACTCCAAACCCAGTACTCTATCCACTGTACCATCCAGCTGCCCCAGTCAGTGAGTATACAAACAGAAAAAATGAAACAAGACCTTCCCTCAAGAAGTAAAAACCAAGTATAAACAAAGTAAAATAAAGGAAGTTCAGTAGAGGAAATGCTGATAATTGGGCGTGGGGATAGACAGGGCCTCAGCAAGAGATAGAGCCTGAATTACATCTAAGGATAACCAGTGGGGCATTCCAGACCATGGGGGACAAATTGTAGAAAGGCACAGAAGTAGATGACAGAATATCTTATCCAGTGACAAATCCATAGACCAGTTTGATTGGAATGGAGAGTGTGTAAAGAGGAGTAATCTGAAAGAAGATTAGAAAAGTTAAGAAAAAATAAGAAGGCCAAATTGGCTTCAAATGCCAAACCAATGATTTTGTGTTTTATACTAGACTTAAAAACATTAGGAAACCATTAAAGATTTCTGCCATGGTCAACTTAGCAGCTCTGTGGAGGACATATCGGAAAAAATATTGGAAAAAAAGAGACAATGGTGACAAGGAGATCAATCGGGAGCCTACTGCAATAGTTCACATGAGACATGTTATGGTTCTGAACCTGATCAGAGGCTATGTGAATGGAGAGGAAATGGACTTGAGATATTGTGGAGGCAGGATCAATAAGACTTAGTAACCTATTGCATGTGGGGATTGAGGGAGAATGAGTTAGGGATGACTCCTACGTTCTGATCCTGGATAACTAGAAGAATGATGGTGCCATCAACAGAAATGGAGCACATTAGAGAAGAGATGAATTTGGAAGGAAAATATAATGAGTCCCATTTGGGATACATAGAAGACACAGGAGATGTTGGACAGTTGCACCAGAAATGGAGGGAAGAGAACAATCTTGAGAAGATCGCTGTGATAGTGAAGCTAGCTAGTGATGAGGACCTACACTAAGATTGTGCCTGGTAGGGGTGAACGGAAACAGAGAAGTGACAGACTGGTTTGAGAAACTGGATTTTGCAGCTGTGGAATCAACAAGACTTGACAACTGATTCTATATGAAAGGTTGGGGGAAAGAGGAGTCCATGATAATATCAAGGGGTGAATGGTGGTGCCATTGAAAATAACAGGGAACCATTACAATACTATTATGGTTTAGTCTTCATTTCCCTAGATCAAATAACCTTAGCAAAAACCTGTAAGTAGCTAATACAGCTCCTGGGACAGCAGTTTTACTGCAACCTCTCCCCAAAAGTTTCAATCTATAATTATCATCTAAGAAATTATACAAAACAAATATTGATATGTCCCAGTACACTTCACATGTTGGCCAATAGGGGGCAGAGGAAAGGCATTTGAGAGAGGAAAATGGTGGAGAACACAATCAGGAGAACTATGGTCCTGAGCTCAGAGGCTCAGACAAGTCACTTAACCTCCTTGGGCCTCAGTTTCCTTATTTGTAAAATGAAAGGATTCCGAATAGATGACTTCTGAGGTTCCATCCACTTCTAGAGTTGTGGTTTGATGATCTCAATGTCTAGGCTTTGACACTAATTGTGTTATCTGGACAGCTAGGTGCCACAGTGCGTAGAGCATCAGTCCTGATCAGTCCTGGAGTTAAGGAAATCCTGAGTTCAAATCTGACCTTTACTAGCTGTGTTATCCCTGGGCAAGTCAATAAACCCTATTTGCCTCTGTTTCCTCATCTGTAAAATGAACTGAAGAAGGAATTGGCAAACCAGTATTGGATCTTTGCCAAGAAAACCCCAAATGGGGTCCCAAATGAAAAATGACTGAACATTTCAACTCCAGCATCCTGCGAATCTATAGGCAGAGCAACTTAGGTGGAAAGAAAAGTACCACCCTGATGTGTCAATTTGTCACTTCACCTCTAGGGAGTTCAGTTTCCTCATCTGTAAAACCAAGTGTTTAGGCTAAGTGACTGCTAAGGACCCTCCCAGCTCTTAATCAACAATCCTACAAGCTTTGTCACCATGGAGCCTAGACTGAATTTCAGAGTCTAACTTTGCCCACACCTCCCTCTCTGTCACCAGCCCACCTTGCTAAAACTTCATGTAACATCTTAGATCTGAAATTTAAGAGATGATGTTCTGATAATTTGAGCCCCTTGAAAAACACATCTGGATACTAGAGAATCCTGGGGCTGTAGAAATTGTGATCCAGAGAAAACATGGGGACTTCCAAGAAGCATTTCTAGTCTTCAGGCAAGCCGTTCACAGCCTTCCCACACCAGCCACATCCTCAGATCCTCAATTGACAGGAAGGAGAGGTCTGGGTCCAAGAAACCTGCCTGACAGCCCTGTCCATAGACCGAGGACAGAAATGGAGGCCTCTCAACTGAAGAAAGAAATTCCCTGGAATTTCCTTACCAGGGCACATTTACCTCACTTTCTGTGATTGTTTTTCGTCTGAAGGAATAATAATACAATCTCATTCTTAAAACAGCAGGCCCAGGATATTAATGCTTTCCTTGGAGTTTTGCCAGACTCTACAAACAGCAACCCTGAGTGCTGCCTTTACAGAGTTGGCTCCCATTTACCCAGATTAAATATTGACAATAGCTCTGCCTGCCTTATCTTAATTCAAGAGGAAAACTTGTTCTCCTGGACAGAACTCTAGTGCTGGCTGAATCTGTCCTTACACATGTGTAGAGACTTCGCTCCAGCTTGCCATCTGAGTTAAAGCAGTTACATTTAAAAACAAACCAATCCCACACTCAACTTCTCCTAGGAAGATAGTTTGTGAATTTTTTGAACTCCATTGTCTAGTTTCCTCTGGTGATGAGGCTGTCCAGGAGTAACCGGAAGGAATGTCAACTGGAGAACTTAATAAATCACACATTAACTTTCAACCTGCAGGCGAGTTGGGGGGGGGGGGGGGGGGAGGAGAGGGTTAGGGAGTGGTGGCCACAGGCAAGGGGATTTACAAAGACTTCTTGTTGCCTAAGGGAGCCTGGTCCAGGCCTGGTCCAGCCCAGCCTGCAAGAAAACTTTCCTTGGGTCTATAAGGAGACCCTTTGAGGGCCAGGGGAGCTGGGCTCATCTTGAGGCAACTCTGGGAAATTAGCAAGATTTGTCTCTGGCACCACCTACCCTTCCCTTCCGATGTTCCTCAAAGTTCCTATTCTTCTTCTCATACTCTACATCCTTCACACACTTACACTCACATACCCAAGCACCCATTCAGTGATCTTCATCTGCACCCCTACCCAGAATTCAACCCCACTAAAATATTCTACCTAGGCTTGCCTTCCCATGGCAAAGTCCTATGATTTAGACCTTTCCTTTCCCCCACCTCTTCCCATCCAAACAGTCTTCTTGTGTGCTATTCCTCAGAGTCTAGTCTTCCTAAGAGAATAGCTACCTCATTTGATAAACTATTTCATGCTAATGTATAGACGCCTGTTAATGGCTCCCATATCTAGAAGACCTCTTGGCTCTACCACCCAACTCCAACCTGTGTGTGTGAGATTGATAAAGTCATTTATCCTTTCCAGGACTTGTTTTCCTATATAAAAAGTGGGGATAATGCCTGCCCAAGTGGATAATGAATACATATTGTCCAGACTTGAATATGTAGTTGAATGGACAGCCCATAAAATGGCCCATCTACATTAATCCATCTATTAGTCCATAGAAGAATCCACCTACACATGTATGTATATGTACACATAGAAAAATATATTGTAGTGTACATGTACATATGTATGTATGTATATACAGATACAGAAATATGTATTGTGTGTATGTATATATGTATATGTCTGTGTGTGTGTGTGTGTGTGTGTGTATGTGTGTTCCTTGGGTCTTGAGGGAAAAACTTTTGGGCCAAGAGAAGCAGGGCCACCTTGAGGCAACCCTAAGAAATGAGCAAAATTTGGCTCAAACACCTTCCCATCTGAACACACACACGTATATGAATATGTATATGCAAATGAACATATGTTCAGTGAACCATGAAGAAGAATGAAAAATTAGGTCCAGAGTTGAACCAAAGAAGAATGTTAGATTGTCTTTGGGAAATGGCAGCATGCTTTTCATCACCCCAAGCTTCTCCTCAAAACAAAGACCAATTGTCATTTGTTGTTTCTGAGCACCAATCTTTTTCTAGTGATGCGATGTGGCTATGGAACACCACAGTCTGAAGAATTCAAGTCAAGAGTTGTTCACTGGTCAATAGAGAGATACCTGGTGGATATGAAGAGGCTGAAATGCATGTGAATATTGGCAATGAAGAGTTTTATCTAAAAGCAGGGGGAAAATCATGAAGAGATGTAGGGCTGGAGAAGGACAGGGGTTGGTCTCATAGCAACTGTAATGGTTGGTGGATGGGGATGATGCACTGGCACCCGCACAATGTCAAGACATTTCAAAGAAGGTCTCAGGATGTTGGATGGACCAGCTGGGGAGAATTTAAAGGATGACATAGAAAACAGACACACAGGATAATTAAGCATCCACTGCCTCAGCGAGTGCTCACATCCAGTGGAAGTAAAACCAGGTTCTCCCAATATCCTTCTCATCTGGGCTGATGCCCACATCAGTGAAAGGAGGTCTGCACCTAGAAAGTGGTTGTGAAGATCAGACAAGATGTCTGGGAAAGCTTTTTCTAAATTCTAAAGCAGTTGTGTACACACAAGAGATAATTAAAATGCTGGTGATCCTTATGTTCATAATAGGTCCCATTTCTAGAGACCTTTAAGGTTTACAAAGCCCTTTCTCCACAACAACTCTGTGAGATAGTAGTGCAAGTGTTATTTATCCCACTTTATAGATGAGATTGTGCAGACTCAGGGGCATCCACTGGGTCTCTCCTAATTGTGGGTCTAAAGTTGACAGCACTGAAATAACCTTTTTTATGACTATTACCCTCCCAGAAGAAATCTGACCTGGAAACCAGTGAACCAAAGTCTTTTCTGTACTACCCAGAAATTAGACATAAAGAAGAACTCCAAAGAAAATGACAAAAATGCATGCCTGATTTTTCAGATATACACACATATGTGTATACATACATACATATATACACATATACATCTATTTATATATACACCTATATACCCACATATACATATATGTGTGTATATAAACATATATGTATAAATATATATGTGTATACATTTTTTAATAGAAACTTTGAGTGTCTTGACCCAAAGGATACCTTTATTGTGCTGGAGGAGGACTCTAATAGCCTGTGGGTAACTGAGTTCTCTGAATGCCCCATAGGGATAGGGAGGGGGCCATCTTGTGTCAGGGATTAGCCAGTGATTAATAGGTGAGCCTTCAGAAAGAGGCATGGGTGTGGTCCAAGTACAATGCCAGTTCTAAGGATTAAAGGATTGTCAATAAGGTCACCAGAAAGTCAAAGCCAGAACTAAGAGCCAGAGATGGGGAAATGATGCCTGAATTCTGATTGAAAACTCCCAAAGTGAGAACAGAGATTCCTGCATTATTTGCATTTCTGTCCCATGTACCAAGCCCATAGGGGAAAAGGGATAGAGACTAGATGTGTTATTTCATTGGTATTGTGAATTTTTAACCAAGGAATTCTCTCTCCCTAGTTCCTCAGGGTCTTCTCTGTAATTTAGAGACTAGCTCTGAGATAAAAGACTTGTGAAGTGTCACACAGCCAGCAGGAATCAGAAACTGGATTGGAAGCCATCTTTCTGAATCCCAGGCCAGCTCTCATTCACTATGCCACACTACCTCTCCATCTGGTACATAGTAGGCATTTAATAAATGCTGTTTGATTGATGGAAAAGACCTCTACACAGGGACAGATTAAAAGAACACCTTGGAAGAGAAAATGCTAAGCCTTCGCTAAAGAGAATTTGTTTCTTAAGATAGAATTAGCCCAAGCAATGTACTGTTCATGAGTACTCCCCTCCAATTACCATCCTTCCCACCTCACCCCCATCCAATGGTTGGGAAGGTGGAGGAGGGGAAGATGAGACCATTTACTTCAAATCATGATACATGGGTGGACACTTCCACTCGTATGCATCATGTATTCCACGGCTCTCTTGGAAGCGTAGAAGACTGAAAAAGAGAGGAAGAACCAAGAGTCATAGGGAGAAGTTAAAGAGGGGCAGATTGGGGCTATGAAAAATTCCCTAATAATTTCATGAGTCCAGATATAGAACAGGCTGCCCCTAAGGAGAGGCCTTCCAGCAGAGGGCAGATGACCATTTACCAAGGGCTGTTGGGGAGGGGATTCTTGACCAGGTGGTAATTGAAGAAGATGACTCTTGAGAGCCTAATAGTAAGATTCTATGATCCCATGAATTTGATGAGAAAGAGAAATGCATAGACAGGTTTTCAGAACCAAAGAGGTCTTTCTCAGTAGGATCTCTAAATTTGGTATCACATCTTAGGGCTGATAACCTTTATGTTGCCTTCTCAGCAGGGAGAGAACCTCTAACCTCACAAGGACAGTGCTCCTGCACTATGTGTAGTGGGATTTATAATATAGGATATAAATATAAGATAATGTAGGATATAAAGGCCTGCAGCTGATGAGTTTTACGGTTCTTCACTGGGATAGAGAAAAGAATTTTCCTACTCCAGAGAGGAAGCGTTGCAAACTAAGATCACAGGGATCCTTATGGACTTTAGGTAGAATTCATGAGGTCCCCTGTGATTATCAAAGTCGATTCTTAAAATGGACGAAATTTGCTCATGTGGGGAGGTCCATTGAAGCAACAGAGTTTCATGAGAAAAGAACGACCCCCACCACCACCACCATAGAAAGGAGATAACTACAGTCCAACATTAATATGCCTAACCTCAGGGCTAAAGACAAAGAAGAATCAATCTAGAGATCAACCAGCATTTATTAAGCACCTTTAATGTTCCAGGCTTCGTACTAGTCCATGATAAATTTATGAAGATATGAATGAAATAGCTCCTGCCCTCAAGGAGAGAGCATGGATATTTTGTAAGTACATAAAAATAAGCACATGTTTACATAATAAATGCACAATAACCTAGAAGAGGAGTGCACTAGCCCCTGGGAGGTTCAAGAAGATCTGACAGAGGGGAAGTTGTTTGAACTGAGGCTTGAAGGAGGTGAGGGACTCAGAGTTGTACAGGAAAGAAGGGAGCACATTTCCAGGATGGAGACAACCTGTACAAAGGCATGGATGTAGGTTGTGTTTGTCCTTCATTCTCAAAGAGGACCATGCCATGACATCAGGGAATGATGACATGACTTGCAGTTGACTTTGATTTGAGTGAGGGAGAGCTGTACAAGGTCACCAGCCTCACTTTCTCCTTCAAAGTCATCTGGGCCCAATGACCTGATATTTATCAGGACGACTGGAAATAGCCCAGGATGCAATGGGAGACCCTGGCCCTTGTAGACTAAGGCCTTTTCAGGTTCTCACTTTGAGTGCAGTAAAGCCTATTCAATGAATGGGCCCCTTTGAGAAGTGAATCAAGGAATGGCCCCTTTAATTAGAAAACAGGGAAAAAAATCAAACCGGGAGAGGAAGACTCTCAGGGTTACTGGTCAAAAGAGAAACAGTGGAGATGGGCTAGGAATAGCAATAAAGCCTTTCAACTGAATTTTAAAAATGCATGAAAGGGGGTAATAGGTGATAAGACTAGAAAGGGTGTTGAAGTCAGATCATGAAGTGTTTTCAATGCTGAACAAAGGAGTATATATTTGATCCTGGAGGTAACAGGAAGCCACTGGAGTTTAATAGGATGGGGGTAGAGGAAAGAAGTTGAAATGGTCAGATCTGTGCTTCAGGAGTATCACAAGATACTGTGTGGAGGATGGCTAAAGGATGGAGTCAAGGTAGGCAGGAAATGGTAAGCAGCACAACATGTCTTTCAGGATTTCTCACCTCTAACCAAGGCTAATAAGCAGAAGAAGACTGAGGACACTAGTTTGCTCTCTTTCCTCTAGCTCAAAAGTTAATTTTTAAATTTGTTTAAAGAAATAGGTACACTGTTACCCATTTGTGTTCATTCACTTTATATGATGCTCTGTGTGTGTGTGTGTGTGTGTGTGTGTGTGTGTATTTTGTCTCTACTATGAGAACCTAAGTTCCTTTGCACCTGCATCCCCAGAACCTAACCTAGTCCTAGGCATATACTTGTTCATTATGTAAAGTGAAGTAAGCAGAGACAAGAAAACAAACTACACAAGGAATGTTGTTGTTCAGTTGTATATGACCCTCTGTGACTCCATTTGGGGTTTTCTTGTCAAAGATACTGAAGTGACTTAGCTATTTCTTTCTCTAGCTCACTCTACAGATGAGGAAACAAAGGCAAACAGGGTGAAGTGACTTATTCTGAGTCACACAGCTAGTAAGTATCTGCGGGCCAGATTTGAACTCAGGAAGATGAGACTTCCTTTCGGCAGGCCCAGTACTACCCAGCTGCCCCCTAGTGTACTGCACAGGACTGTTTCCAGAAGAATATAATGAAGTATGATGATGGTACTGCAATGGTTTGCCACTTTTTTCTCCAGGGGACTGAGGTGAACAGAGGTTAAATGATTTGCTCAGGGTCACGTAGCTTGTCAGTGTCTGAGACAGGACTTGAACTAAGGTCTTCCTGACTCCAGGCCCAACTCTACATTCACTGGGCCAGGAAGCTGCCTTTCTATTTACAACAATGTAAATAGAAGAAATAACTACAAAACAATCGAATATGGCTTGCAAAATCACAAAAGAAAAGCTTGACCCCAAAGAAGACCTCAGGGTGGGAGGCCGATTGCATATATTTAAAGATTTGAAGGATTTATCGATCCTTTTTTGCTGCTTTCCAGCCCCCTCCCCATTCCTCTTTTTCTTAAAAAAAAAAAATGCTTTATTACATGGGATGGTTCTCTGGGAAGAGGGAGGAGAAGGGAAACAGAGAGAAATTTATGTGATAGAAAAACAGAATATGACCATTCATTCTCACCTGACTGAACTCTGGACCTCTCCCTCATATTCCTGTGCTGAATACCTTGTCTCTCACCTGCTCTCTGCTTCCCTCTGCCCGCCCCCCCCCCACAACTATCACCACCTTTTCAGCTTCCCCATTAGAATATAAGCTCCTTGAGGACAGGCATTGTTTTTCCTTTTACTTCAGTCAATTGATAATGTAGGTGCTGCCAATCTCATATACTTACAGGTGTAAGGGATGAAAGAGCCTAGAGTTCGTCTAGTCCAAACTCTTCATTTTAGAAGTGAAAAAACACAGACTTAAGAAGCTAAAATAGCCTGCTCCAAGGTCACATAAGTATTAAGTAGCAGAGTCAAAATTGAACCCAGGTCCTCAGCATTCTCTCCATCTTTTTTCTCATGACGGTTTGTGTTCATTCTTCGTTGCCAAAGAAGACCATGACATCAGAGAAATGATGACATGACTGGCACTTGACTTTGTCTTGAGGGAGGGAGGGCTATGCAGGTCACCAGGCTCACTTCTCTCCTCCAGAGCCATCTGAATCCAGTAGGGACATGCCAAAGTCATAGTTTCCAGGCTTGTGGTCACTGCAGATTTCTCTCCTTGTCTATTTGATTTTGTGACACTCTGCCACTTCCTAACAGCATCCCTGTTTCTTCAGATGAATTTTAAAATTAACTTGCTGGAGCTGGAGATACCACTAAAGCTAGGACTGAAAATCACTGGGTCTCAGGCCTAGCAATAGTCTGAGCCTGAAGACTCCAGATGTGATGTTTAGAGGCACCTGACCCGGACATGGCTACTTAGAGTCAAAAACTGGTGGTAAAATAAGCAGAAGCTTCAAGGAGAAGTCTTAAGCTGGAGTCCATGGATTTTTTTTAATATATTGATAACTATTTCAATATAACTGGTTTCCTTTATAATCTTATGTGTTTTATTCATACATTTTAAAAGTATTATTATGGGAAGGGGATCTATAGGCTTCATCAGACTCCCAACTACATCCTTGACACAAAATAAGTTAAAGGTCTCAGCTCTGGAAGAAATCAAGAAAAGTGAGAAAAAAAATCCCCCATTAGAATGCAAACCCAAAGGAAACAAATCAAGAAAGTGATGAGAATTAGGATTCTGGGACAACCTCACCCACATGACTGCAGCTATTCATCCAGAGACAATAAACTCACTACCTCTTTAACGTATGAGGATCCCAGTGCTTAACAAAAAGACCATGCCCAGCTATATGGCTCTTTCAGCTGATCATGCCCAGATCAGTCCCTTTATCTTTATTTGCATCATGTCACATAAAGTGAGATTTATCTTTGCCATCCATTCATCCATAGTAACTGTATGGCAGATTTCAAGGCTTCTTCATCTACAAAATGAATATATTTTTAATATCCATTTTAAAATTTTGAGTTCCAAATCCTCTCCCGCCCCCCCCACCCATTGACAAGGCAAGTAATGCGATACTCATTATACATGTGAAGTCACGCAAAACATATTTTCATATTAGCCATGTTGAAAAAAGGTCAGAAAAAAATAAAGTGAAAAAATATGCTTCAATCTGGACTCAGAGTCTATCAGTTCTCTCTCTAGAACTGGATAGCACTTTTCATCATGAGACCTTTGGAATTGTCATGGATCAGAGAAGCAAAGCCTTTCATGGTTGATTATTGCTACAATATTGCTATCACTGTATACAATGTTCTCCTAATTTTGTTCATTTCACTTTGCATCAGTTCATATAGGTCTTCTTAGTTTTTTTCTGAAACCATCTCCTTCGTAATTCCTTACAGCACAATAGTATTCCAGCACAGTCATATACACAGCTTGTTCAGCCATTCCCCAGTTGACAAGCACCACCTCAATTTCTAATTCTTTGCCACCACAAAAAAAAAAAACCACTAAAAATATTTTTGTATATATAGGTTTTTTCCTTTTCTTTGATCTCTTTGTGATACAGACCTAGTAATGTTATTGCTTGGTCGAAAGGTGTGCTCAGTTTTATAGCCCTTTTGGCATAGTTCCAAATTGTTCTCCAAATAGTTGGATCACTTCACAATTCCAACAGTATGTTAGTGTGTCTAGACAACTTTCTGGAAACAAAAGTCAAAGAACAGATGCTGAATTGCATTGGCTAAGGGGATTTCCTCCTCTGAGAAGTTCCCTACATCAATGAAGTCCATTCCCTATTCCTATTTAAAATAAGCATATACATATATGTGTGTATGTATGTATATATATATGTGCATATGTACATATATATGTGTGCATTTCTGTCTCCCAGTTCCTATGGGTTGGGGTTTGGTTTCTATAAAAATAGAGAATAGTTTGCCACTATCTTTTCCTTGAAAACTGTTACAACATTGTCTTCTTCATTTTTTGCTTACCTTTTCACCCAAAATCTGTTATTAACTCTTTAACCTCTCTACAATTTTTCTCTAAACTCTGTCCAAATTCTCCACATTCTTTTTATATTAAGCAAAGGAAAACTGAAAACACATGCATGCCCTCTCATTTAAATTAGCTAGGGTTTGCTAATACACTGGACAGCAGACATGTCACCATCATATTTGAAAGGTTAATACTAAAAGTAATAACACTTTAGTAGTGCTAAATAGTGATGATATTACAAATTTTTGTCTGCTCTTTTAAGATTTACCGGCAATGAGAACTGACTAAAATAAGAGATGGCCAAAGTTTGGACATCAACCACAACACAACATAAGACTGAATTGAGTGTAAAATTATCTGCTATATCCTCTCTGTAAAACTTTGCTTCTTGTTCACTTAAAGTTCACGGATGAATCTACATGTGAGATAGTGGGGGCAAATCTGTTTGCAATGGATTAAATGGTGTGTGGGGGCAATGTGGCATAGTAGATTGAGCACTGGACTCAAAAGCAGAAGACCTGGTTCAATTCAGACTCTGCTACTAACTACCCATATAACCTTGGACAAACATGTCACCTCCTTAAGCTTCAGTGTCCTCTTTAAAAAGAGAAATAATATTTCATAAAGGTTGTTGTAAGTAAAATCCCCTGGAGACCACAAAGAGCTAGACAGTACAAGAAGGAGATGCACCTACCCTGGATACTTTACCCCTTTCCCTATATAAAAAAAAACCCCGATCACATTTTAAAGTGAATGTGAGGCTGTTTGGCTGCACCTAAAAGGTGTTCTGAGTGACTTGGAGCTGAGGGACTTTAGAAGAACAAGGAAAGCAATCTTGACTGAATCTTTTTTCAATTAAATCTCATTTTGGCTTTTCCCCTAAGTGCCTTGGAGCACTTTAGAGATTGAGAATTCAAATCTTGTTTCCTCGTTTACAGATCTATTTCAAAGCAATCTGGAGGATTTTAAATGTTTATATTAAATTTACTCCTTGCGCTTAAACATACATTCAGCCCTGGTTAATTGTTAATTATTAAGAGTAAATTAGTAGATCAGTTTAAGGATGCCTTAAGGTACAGATGTGTAACGAAAATGGAGGTTGTCTCTTGGATGATGCTACTCTGGGTCTTCCCTTGTTCAGAATTTAATTCTTTAATTTTATAATATGTCCCAATTAATTTTCCAAAGTATTTAATCTATAAATATGGATCCCCATCCCTGGTGGAGTCCATACACTATGTATTCTACTGGACAGAAATGGTTTTTGTCCCTTGCTGGTCTTCATAGGGTTTAGGTTTATAAAGCATCACTATGCTTTTAGGTTAAGATGTCTCTCACTATATGATATTCCAGGTACTGTGCTAAAAGTCAGGGACATAATGACAAAACCAAAAACAGTGCCTGGTCTCAAGGAGTTTATATTCTTCTGAGGTATAAAACCACAACATGGACACAGATAAGTGAATATAAAATCTATACTAAATAAGTAACTCTGGAGGTGGGTAACTCCTGGGAATACATATATATGTATATATATATATATATATATATATATATATATATATATATAAAATGAATATTAAGTCTATGGGGGAATGGCATGCAATCAGCCTGGAAATATACAGGTCACAGTTAGACTGTGAAAGGCTTTAGCAGACCTTATACTCATCATATTCCAGCTCTGTTGAAGGGACTTTAGACAAGATCCATGGCTTCACTGGTGTAAGAACCTCCCAGAAAAAAAAAATTTCATCTAATTCTAAAGGTTGGCATCTAATTTACAATTTAAAGTCTTAGAAGGTGTCACAGCAAGGCCTTCCTGATTCTCAGTCTGACCTTCCCTATACCCCATTTTCTCTTACTTAAATTTCAATGGAAGGGCAGTTAGACAGAGGAGCAGCTAGGTGGCACAGTGGATAGACTGCTGCCTCTGCAATCAGGAGGATGTGCGTTCAAATTTGACCTCAGACACTTGACAGTTACTACCTATGTGACCCTTGACAAGCCACTTAACCCCAATTACCTCGCCAAAAATAAAGAAAAATCAGTACTAGGTGGTAGGCATGACAAGAAAAGTCTACAAACAATCTTGGAATACAAATTCAATTTCTTTCCCCCAAATGACATAGGTTTTTCCTCACACACAACTACATTTATATGGGGATTGGATTTATGATTTCTTTAGTATAGAAAACTACCAAATGTGAAACTCCCTCCCCCGGTGCAGATTGGCACTTTCTCTGATGTCCATCTTCTCTGCTACCACCATAGGCAAGTTGCTTAACTTTCTAACACCTTAGGCCATTTTCTAAAATACTGACAGTAATAATAGAATCACTGAATTGGGAATTTGGAAGGATCTGAACAGTCATCTAGTCCAATTCATATTGTTTATGATCATTATCATAAATGATATTTTACAGGACAGTTTATAGTTTACAAAGCAATTTCACATTTAATCCTCACGACACTTATCAAGCAACCAAGAAAGGTGTTATTTTGAAAAAAGTACTAACTCTGTAATTAGGGTCAAATATCATTTCTGATGCTTGCTACTGGTACAACTTGAAGTCACTGGACTTCCTTGGGTCTGTTTCCCCTTCTGTAAAATGTGAGGATTGCATTCAATGACCTCTGAGATCTCTTCCAGTTTAGAATCTAGGAACCTTTGTCTCTGAAAAAAACACTAGTTTGAGCTTTGCTTCAAGCTGTGTGACCTTGGGTACCTCTCTAGGGGTTCAGCATCCTCAACTATAAAATAGTAAAAGTTGGATTTGATGACCCTTAAGGTCTTCTCTCACCTCTTGTTTTCTTTTCTTTTTGCCTTCAATCTTGTCATGGCAGAGGGACTTGAGTAGTTCGATGCAACTATGAGCTATGCCATGGAGGATTATCCAAGGCAGTTAGAACTGAACATGGAGCAACTGATTGGTTTAAGATTGAAAAAAGAGTACAACAGGGCTGTGTTGTCACCTTAATTATTTCACTTAAGAGCAGAGCACATCATGCAAAATGTCAGGCTGGATGAATCAAAAGCTGGAATAAAGGTTTCTGGGAGAAATATCGGTTGTCTCAGATATGCAGATAATATCACTCTGATGGCAGAAAATGAAAAAGAATTGAGAAGTCTCTTGGTGAGAGTGAAGAGTATAAAAGAAAAATGAAGATCTTGGACACTGGTCCCATCACTTCTGGCAAATGAAGAAATGGAAGCGGTATGAGATTTTATCATCTTGAGCTCAAAGATTGCTGCAAAGGGCGAAGGCAGCCAGGAAATGAAAAGACACCTTTTCTTTGGAAAGACAGCTATGGCAAATCTGGATAGAATGCTAAAAAGCAGAGACATCCTCTTGCCAACAAAGGTCCATAGAGTCAAAGCTATAGTCTTTCCAGAAGCAAAGTATATCTGCGAGAGTTGTACTATCAGAAAGCTGAATGCCACAGAATCAATGTTTTTAAATTGTGGTGCTGGAGAAAACTTAGGCAATGTCCCTTGGACAACAAGGAGATCAAATCAGTTAATACTTAAAGGAATTAATTTAGGCTAGTCACTGAAAGGTCAAATACTGGACCTGAGACTTAAATACTTTGGCCACATAATAAGAAGACAGAACTTCTTGGAAAAGACCCTGATGGTGGGAAAGATTGAAGGCAAAAGGAAAAGGGAACAGTGAAGGATGAGACAGATAGATAGTGTCATGGAAACAGTGAACATGAACTTGGACAAGCTTTGAGACATAACGGAGAATAGAAAGGTGTGCTATAATCCATGGGGTCAAGAAGAGTCAGACATGACTGAATGGATAACAACAAAACAACAAGGTCCCTTATAGCTCTAAATCTATAGTCCTATAGTCTCCATTTACAAATAAGTAAACTGAGTTTCAGAAAAGTTAGAGTGATGCACCCAATGTCATAGAGTTAATAGGAAGCTGGGACTCTGGAATGAAACTCAACTCCAGATCCAGAGCTCTTCTCACCTCACTGTATATCAGGGCACATTTTAAATTAGGCCATTCACCACTGAGGACATTAGAATGCCATTATTTCAAATGAATGTTCAAAAATTACAGATCTAATAAGATTATGCTTCTACTTAATTATGGTCTCCATTATAGTGAAAATAGTGGTGTTTGGAAATGATTTGATGGTGTTGTTCTAACTATATAGTAAGGGGTGAATTAAACTGCTTTGTTATAAGAATAGCCATTTACTAATGTGAAAAGCCTCTCTGGCCACTTTTCTTGGTAGGGTTAACATTGCATGAATTTAAACTGTATATTAAAGTGCTATTTTACTCTTTTATCCATTGGGTTTCAGATTTGTGACACGGATACTTAAGTGCTGCTTAATTTTGTTTGGATGAACACAGTTCTTGTTTGTAAGTTTTTTATGGTAACTATGATCAATGGAAATTGTTGTTTGGAAATAAAAACGCTCATAGAGCAAAAAAAGTAAGGAAGGAAAGAAGGAAGGAAGGAAGGAAGGAAGGAAGGAAGGAAGGAAGGAAGGAAGGAAGGAAGGAAGGAAGGAAGGAAGGAAGGAAGGAAGGGAGTTGCATGTCAGAAATTTTTATCAAAAGTTCCATAAAGCCCAGAGGCTTTGTTACAGAATAGATAAATTTAAGGGGAAAGATTAAGGAGCAAGCCTGGAACATTGCCCGTCTTATCCCCTGTCTTCTCTGGATCCAACATTGATTGTCTAGGAGAGAGTTTCCCCTTGTTTCCTCTGAGCTCTTATGAGAATTTTTCCTTTCAGGCTCTTTCCTTTGGATACTGTCCATCCATCATACAAACACCTGCTATCACCCACAACCACAGTAACCCAAAAGTCCAGTTTTGTACTGTACCAGAAGGCAGCATAGTATGGGAAAAAGAATTATGGCTTCTGGAGTCAGAGGGTCTGGGTTCAAATCCTACCTCTCATGTTTATTACTTGTGTGAGTCACCAAACCTCTCTGGTTCTCAGATTCCTCAGCTATAAAATGAAGAGGTTGATTGAAGTGGCCTCTGAGATTCCTTTTAGCTCTAGATCTATGATACTTTCAAGTTGGAGCTGGAGTTTGATTGATTAAGACAGGGCTTCATTAAGATCCATATATTTTTTATTTCTTAAATGTTTTACAAAATGGAATTCCCCCACTCAAGTCCTCTGATATCTCCTTTTGACATGGAGGTGAGCCTGGGTTCCCAAGGGGAAGGGTAATTTCTGATAGATCATGCCAAACTAGAAAGACTTTGAATATGGGCCTCAGGGATTGCTGTCCAAGGACTAGCCTAGCTAAGCTCAGAGACACTAACCACCAGGTTGATTGCAGGGTACCAAATGTCTGGGTTGCAGAAAGGACGTCTACTAAGGCAGAAAGGGGTTGCAATCTGCATCTGGGAAGAGACTATCTGCAATAACAAATTCCAGATCTCTGAAATAATATGGAATTAATTGAACCAACAAAGGTCCAGAAGAAATGATAAAATAAACTTCCTCCTTCAGGGTAAGAAGTGGGAGATAACTAGTAGAAAATATGGTAAACATTATCAGACAGGGATTTTTGGCTGAATGTTTTTGTTTAATAGGTTGTTTTCGTTTTTATTCTTGACGCAAAGGAGTGTTCAGTCTAGAGGATGTAGATTAGAAATGACTGTGATATAAAGACACAAGCCATCAGTAAAACGTACTTTTAAAAATGGAATTGATTGCATTCCAAATGTTAGGGTTTTTTTTTTCTCCTATAGCTGAAGCACATAATATAGTTTTTAGTTGGCCAAACTTTGCTAGTTTTGAGCTAGGATATACACCACATTGCCTCTTGCCTGGAGGTCCAAATTGACCTCCCTATTCCAGTTACCTTTCTTTCCAATTTATCCTCCACATAGCTGTCAGATGGATATTTCTTATCAATCAACAACCATTTATTAAGCCCCTACTATATGCCATACATTGTTCTAGATGCTGAGAATACAAAATCAAAGCAGACTCTGGTCTTAAGGAGGTCTTCTTTTAGGGAGGAGGGACAATGTGCTCATTAAAATGTGAGCTACTTGAGGAAAGAGAATAAGCATTTCTATAGCACCAACTATGTACCAGGCATTGTGCTAAGTACTTTTTACAAATATTATCTCATTTGATCCTCACAAGAACCCTGCAAGGTCAGTGCTCTTACTAACCCCATTTTGCAGTTAAGGAAGCTGAGGCTAATACAGCTAGTGATTGAGGTCATATTTTAAATTCAAATCTTCCTGACTGTAGGCCCAGTACTCTATCCACTGCACCACCAGACTATTTTTGCCTTTATTTTCTTTTTGATGTTATCGTTTTTACATTTTGAGTTCCACGTTGTCTCCCTCCTCCCTCCCAATGACACATTTGAGAAGGCCAGCCTTTGCTATAGATAGATATGTGGAACCACACAATACATACTTCCATATGTCAATTTATCCCTGGAAGTAGATATCATCTTCACATGTAGGATCTTTGTAGTTTATCTGACTATTCATATTACTCAGAATAGTTTTATCATTCATAGTAATTCTTCAAACAATATTGTTGTTTCTGTATACGGTGTTCTCTTGATTCTGCCCCTTTCACTCTGCATTACTGCCTTTATTCTTAACTCCAGCACCTAGCTTATTGTCTGGCATATAGTAGGCACTTAATAAATGCTTGTTGATCTGACTTGGCCCATCAAATTGTTTTAAGGCACAGAGATGGGAGATACATATGTTACGTGTGAAAACGAACAAGAAGCTTAGTTTGGCAGGACTGTCTACTGTGTGGAAGACAATAAGTGTAATGTGACCAGAAAGGTATAGTGATGCCAGGCTATGAAGGCCAAATACAGGAAATGGGCATAGATCTACTGATGTCACCTCCTCCTCAAAAATCTTCAATGACTCCCTATTGCTTCTAGGATATAATACAAAATCCTTACAATGGCATTTAAAGTTCTCCATCAATCTAGCTCCCATCTACTTTCCCTTCTTATTTCATATCACTTCTCCTTCATGGACTCTCTGTTTTAGGCACATACAATTTGTACTTATTTATGGTGTACATATTGTATTATCCAGCAAAATGTTAGCACCTTGAGAATAAGATCTGTCTTCATGTACCTGACCTCTAGCAGAGTGTCAGTCACATAGTAGGTACTTAATCAATGTTGTTGAATTATTCTCCATCACTAAAGATAAATTTGATAACTCTGGGACATGTTTCACTCCTCATCCTCACTTAGAAATAAGGGAGGCAATGAAATCAGTCAAGTCCATGGATCCTTCATTTATTTTGACCTTCTAGCATCATCAACGACAAAGCTGTTGGAATCGTCCACTTTTTTTTCAATCCATTGCTTTGATATCCTGAAGACAGTCAGAGAGACAATCACCCGACATTGCCCTGGCCCCTGGGGTCTGTGCTGCTCCTACAGACATTGAGGGATTTGTTCACCTTGTTGCACCTGGTTCTTCTAGTCTACACAAAGCAGACATTTGGATTAAAACTAAACAATGCCTTCAAGTATCCAGATGGATCACCTATAGAACACACCAAATTTCTGGATGTTTGGAAACATAAGGACCACAGATCAATTTTTTTTTCATTTTCAATCTG